>NC_083110.1:46343161-46943161 GCF_949774975.1 Lagenorhynchus albirostris | reverse complement strand
GCATAGTTCTCAGCCCGTGGTAAGCGCTCAATGATCACTATTCTCATTATTATTGTATAGTTTAATGGAACTCATCTTAAACCTGATTGACGCTTTGTGAATGCTTGGGTAACAGTTGCCTTGGTCCTTGCTGAATGAAACGAGCATGGAAATCATGAAGGAAATACCTTCTGCTGTCACTAGAAATAAGTTGTAAGTAATCAGTGCTCTCCTGGTGCTGCACACAGGAGAGGACGGGCTGCCATTGTCATCAGCAAGCCTGACCCTGTTGGGAGCGTGGAATTTTAACCGATTCAGACAGGCATTTGAACAGCACTTATCTGTGTGTTCAGGGCACAGGGCTAAGGGTTCTGAAGCTTTCAGAGATAAATCGCATTCTGCCCTCCAGGAGCTGGCAACTCATAAATCATTATAAAGAGAGGCAGACGGTGATCAAGTGTTCCAGCAAAAGTGCAGATCATGGTCTGGACTCAAGGAGTGGGGAGGGGTGATCTCTTAATTGGGAAAATGGACTCTGGGTTCAAATCGCTGTCTCGCTATTTTCTGGCTGGGAGAAACTTCACTTCCTCATATGCAAAGTGAGAGTACTTGGAGTATCCACTTCATAGGATGGTGGTTAACATTAGATGAGATAATGGTTGTGGCTGGACATAACGCCTGGTCAGTGCTCAATAAATGTTAGCCATTATTGTTGCAGCTGTTTTTATTATCCAGCTACTATTATTTTAACTTGATAATAGTAATATTGCTATAGGTATTAATAGGGTAATAACACTACTAGCATACTAAAACTAGCATATTATTATATCTCTATAAAAATATAGTTAATGTTATAATATTAATCAGTATAATAATATTACTACAAACTATGCATATAATATATATATTATATATATAATAGTATAACAACATAAACTATAAAGAGCTAACAATATAATAATACTATTTGTAATGCAGTAAGTGCTTCATGGAGAATCTGGCGTTCGAGCTCCATCTTGAAAAATGGATACATTTAAGCAATATTTGGCTATTTCATTATGTCTAAGGAATGAAAGGTGTTTTTACCAGATGCCTTTCCAATTGTGTAATCAATTCTAGGTTTTCTATTCTGCAATGTGAAGGACCACTTGCAGAAGGCTCCTTTACTGAAGGGTTAATGAGGATGAGGCCTGGAACTAAAAATTGTCAGGGGTGAAGGACAGAAAGGAACGCACGTTCAGCACAAATTCCCCAGGTCACCACTTTCCCGTATTTTCCTATTTTGCCTCACCCACCCTGACATCCCGCAAGAGAGCAAGGGCAGGGCTGATCAGAGCACTCCACACACTACAAAATATTCGCTTCACAATTACTATATTATTAGTATTTATGTTGAAAACAAATTCCCCTTTGGGACTCCCGCTCAGCTCTATTGGCACCTGGTGGATCCTTTAATATTTAAGTTCCTCCATCTTCAAAGATCCACATCAGAGTCTTTCCTGAGGCTGCGGACTGTAGGTTCTTGCACCTGGGAATTTCCCTTGTGGCCAGAAAACCCGAAGTGGGGAATGTTTCATGCATAAAAGAAATGTTAAAGGGAGACGATAAGGCAAAGTGGAAGGGGGTGAGTCTTGAGGTCTAAAAACCACACATAGAGAGATTTAAATTAGTCTGCCTCCACGCCTTTCCCCCATCCCCATTACAGGTTTATAAAACGTGCGTGCACGCGCAGGCGCACATATACACACATGCACATGCAAGCATTAGGAAGGGAGGAGTAAATCAGAGCTAAAATTTGCATGGACTTCTCAGAAAATGTTTCATGACATTTGTTTGTAAAATAAATCTAACGCAGCCATTCTCAAACTTCAGTGAGCACAAGAGCCACCTGGAGAGCTGCTGAAAATTTATACTTCCACCCCCAGAGAGCCCGATTCAGGAGGTCCAGAACGGAGCTCTGGAATCTTTATTTTTAACAAGCATCCCATGTCATTCCAGTGCAAATGGCCCTTGAACCACTCCGAAGAATGCCAGTCTAAGGTTTATGTTTTTCTCTCTTTATATTTTTTTTCTTTCCTTCTGTTCACTGGGGGGATAACTTTTAACTATTTTCCCCAATTTTCCCACTAAGCCTGAGTCCCATCATTTGCACAGCTGGGTTTTTTTTTTTTTTCCAGTTTTGGAAACTGTTTAGTCTCTGAAAGGTAAAGTCCCTTTTCACTGAGTCAGGCTGGGGCAAGTGTAGTGGAGACTGCTTTATTCTGGATCTCAGCTAGAACAATGACAGAGAGTACCAGAAAGATTTTTTCTTCAGGGGTTTCTCCACCAAGAGCAGTTTAAACTGAGGGAAGTCAGCTGAACTGGGTCTCCTGTGAGCTGCCCCTTCCCTGTGAACTTACAAGCGACATGTTTAACTTCGGGACAGAGCACATGGCCACAGAAACACAGCTGTGTGGGCCGGCGTGGCGGGGGTGGGATCCAGGGCTTTGACTTGCGACACATGAGCAGCTGTGGAAAAGTGAGGGACGAACCTGAGGGACCCAGGCACCCAGTCACGAGGCAGATAACACAGCAGCCTGCCCTCATCCTGCTGTCCTCGGGTTTGCCCTTTCTTGGCTTTTGGGGGAACGGCCCAGGTTCCTGTTCTGAAGGAGGGAAACTTGACAATGTGAATTACAGTGTCCTTTCTGTCTACATCTGAGGTTGAATAAGCTCTGCTCCTGGATGAGGTGAAGGAAGAATAAAGGTAGGTTTCTGGGTACCCAGACTAGACTATGGCCCCTCGGGGGGAGCCCTGCCATGGAGCGCAGGCACTGGGAGGGGGGAAGAGGGTGATGAGAGATTCTGAATTTAGTGGCAGCAGTAAATATCCTCATAAGAAATTTGATGACCAAGAAACATTCTTATCTGGGAAAGTTGTCACAAGGCTGTTAGAACAGCGGTTAACACCCTTGCTCTACCACTAAGTGGCTATCAGCCCTGCTGTTTTAACATCTATGGATTTCAGTTTCTTCTGTGAAATAAAGGTATTGGAACTGATGATGTCTTTGACCCCTTCCAGCTCTAACATCCAAAGAATGATAGTATATCCAAGATATGCCTTAGAAATTTCTTAGGATTCGCTACCATGATCATTAGCAGTTGAAAAGTTGGTTATCTATTACTGTGTAACAAACTACTCCAAAATGTTGTGGCTAAAAGCAACCTTTTCATTTTGCTCCCAATTTTGTGGGTCAAGAATTTAGGAAGAGCTCAGCCTGGTGGTTCATCTCTGATTCCAGCTGGGGCTGGAGGATCCATTTCTGAGATTCTGAGATTCTCACCCACCTAATAGATGCCTCGGTGCTCTGCTCGCTCACTCTCTCTCTTTCTCTCTCCCTCCCTCCCTCCATCTCTCTCTGTCTCTCTCTCACTCCTTACTTGGCAACTCACCCCCCAGACACTCGTGTGCCTCCTGCTTCCCACAGCCTAGCAGCCTCAGGGCAGCCAGACTTTCCACACGGGGCCTTGGTGTTCCAACAGACCAAGTCTGTAGGTGCGGGTCCTCTTAAATGCAAAGCCCAGAGCTGGCACAGCATCACCTCCACGTACTTTATTGGTCAAAACATCATAAGCCAGTGCAGATTCAAGTGGAGAACTAGAGCCCTCTGCTCCATGGGAGGAGAATCAGAAAATGTCAAGCTATCTTCAATCTGCCAGTCAGCATGTAAACAAAAAAATCAATTTCCAACATGATTAAATCTACCCAATGGCAATGACTCCAAAAATAAAAATAAAAGAAGTTTGTTCTTTCACAAAGCTGCAAAGATTCAGCTTTCTGAAAACTAGAGGGCTGTTTTGGATATCCAATGATTGTTCTTCATACTCAGATAAGAAGCTGAGTGCTGAGGAAGCTCAGGTTCATGAAGACACTGTTTCCAGACCAAAAGCTATATAAAACTAGAAACTGGTATCTGTGAAAAAAATTTTTTAAGTTTTAAAAACAAGCAAAAAAAGACTCATTTTAGTGTAATTGACTTTTAGCTTTGATACTGCTGAGTTCTTGGCTGCTTCAGAAAGAACAGCAGGGGAAGGGCTAAGAAGTATCCAGAAACTCAATCTACAAAGCATCGTTACTGAGGACCACTCCATGGGGCCTGGGAAGAAGCTCATTTCTCAGTGCTCTGCTTATGGTATTCAGTGTGACACAGATGCCACCCTTGCAGTCTGCACACAAATGGGTCTTTGTTGCTCTGGGTGCAGCAAATTCTTTACCATGAATAATCTACTACAACAAATGCTCCCTTTAGTTCCTTCTCAGTCTTAAGAGTATCTGAGCTCCCAAGAGAAAAGCAATCAGTGCTCAATAGAAACTAAATGCTCTCTTTAAGCATTGCTATGGGAAAGAAATGCAGTGGCACCATTTGTCCTATAAGTATGGCACAAGGAATGAATGGATGAATTTGGGACATAGACACAAAATGCTACAGCAATAAGGAGGCAGCATGCTGGAATCCTGAGGCATCTGGGCTCTGGAGTCACCTAGGCTGGGAACTGCATCACTTTCCAGCCAGGACACCTTGGACCAATAACTAAGCTTAGCTGCAACTCCGTGTCTTCAGAAGTAAGGAAAAGACCACAATAGAAAGGTCTGCCTGGCAGGGCTGCTTGCTGAGGGTTAAATAAGACTATGCCTGCAGAGTATTCAGCATGAAGTGAACACTTGATATGTGTTTATACTGTTATTGTTACTATTATTACCATATCATGGACTCACACACACTCATACTGCTCTTCAGGTGTGCAGAGGAGATGTAGTTTCTTAATTTTTTCATTTCTGACCTAATATTCCTCAGGAGTTCCCCCACTGCACTGGGTAGTTGGAAGATTTTAAACATGTCAGTGAATGATGTCTCAATCTCTTCCAGTTTGAATTCTTTTTGGGTGACGCCATCTTGTTTAGGTCATCAGGGATGTCGTCCCTTCCCAGTGCTTCTCACCAAAAATAGAGTCAATCTAAATGGGAGGTGAGGGACCCACAACCCTGCTTTGGCTCCTGCTTGTCTCTGCAGTGGGGTGTGCCTTGTCTGCAAAGCATTGGCACCTAGTAAACATTCAATGTCTATTATTATCATTGTTGCTGCTGCTGACCAGGACCCACTGACCAGAAAAGCTAGGTCTACTGCTTGACACCACTATGAAAGAGTTTACTGAGTAGGGACTAGGGAAGGAAGACACGGTGCTGACATGCAATATCAGACCCAGACAGACAGGCGCTGGAAAGAACTCAGGGAAGGAGCCCTATTTGGCAGGAAGTAAGAGGTAGGTACCTTATAAAGGGTCACCAACATTGACAAGAAACAGCATTCATTGATTTATTCCACAAACTTAATAGCTGTCATTTATTTAACACTACGACGTGGAGCACTTCATGTACATTGTCTCTCCTTTCTCCCAACTACCTCAACGGATGGCAAAACGTCGATTCAGAGAGGTTCACGGGCTCAAAGTTACCCAGTGATTAAGTGGCAGAAGCTTGACTTAATTCCAAGACTGGACCGTCTCCTGCACAAGCTCAATGCTGTGGACATAGAGACTGGAAGCTGTAGTCCCTTCCCCTGAGTCATTCTTCATTAAAAGAGGAGCAGGTCGCTAACAACATGTTGTCACCAAAGTCAACATATAGAACCAGCTCTTGCAGCATTTTGAAGGGGCCAGAAAAAATTATCCATTCGCCCTTAAACACACTAAGCTGAGAATTAATGCATGAACTGCGGAGATAAAGGGATTAAGGTCATTGCTTAACAAGTAATTCACTCCAAAATTCAGCAGATTAAAGCAATAATCATTTACTCTTGCTCAGAGGTCTACAGGTCAGCTGGGTATTGGCTCGTCTCGGCTGGGCTCAGCTAAGTGGCTCTAGATCCAGCTGCACTTGGCTCTGGACTGCAGGTTACCTATGCATTCATCCAGGCCTCAGGGAGAGGGGTAGCAGCTCCCTGGGGAAATCTCTTCACATAGAGATGGGAGCAATGATGCTTCTTAAGCCACAAGTGCAGAACTGGAACATAGTCCCTGTCACCCACACTCCATTGGCCAAAGTAAGTCAACAGCAGTGGAAAAGTTCACTCTGCCTTTTGTGGGAAGGACTACAAAGCCACACAGCGAAGGGTGTGGACAAGAATCAAGGCCAATAATTCTGTCTACCAAAGACATTTTCTGACTTTAATGGGGAGTGGCTAACATAGAGGGGGTGGAGTGGGCAGAGAGGATCTATAAAATCCCACTAACTTTTAAAAGATTTGCCAGAAAAATTTGCCTATGAATAAAACACATTTCCTCACTTCTCCAAGGGAGATAATGAAAGACAAACCCTCCCACCGTCCCACTTTCCTTTTCCTTAAAATGTATACAAAATTGTAGGATGCCAGAATATTAGGCAAGCCTGGCTAAAAAGAGAGATCCCTCCAGTCTCAAGTTTCAACCATCTATAAAAGCAGCATTTGGTAAACGGCTGTGGAAAATGTGTTCTTCTACATTGGGGTCTCAGAGTCCCCGTTTGATGTTTTATCTACACCCCTATAACCTGCAAACACCCAGACACCAGCCTAACTGCTTGACAAATAGGAACAAGCATGCTAATGAAACAAAAAAGGAAAGACCCTAGAAACATAAATCTGAAAGGACTGGGGCCAGGTTTTATTGCAGAAGTCAGGGTCAGCCTCTGGTGGTATCCCATTACTGGATATCGCTGTATTTACATTTCCTTGTGTTGGCTCTGCAGTTTTAATGACGGGGTTGTTTTTGAACTAGGGAGCTACAGTTCCAATAGAAAACTGGATTGCTCTGTCTTTTCAATAGAGATCTCCCCCGGCATCACTTTCTGTTTTTCTGTCTTATTCAGATAAGCACCACAATACCGATTATTTCAGTTCCCAGGGAGCAAGGACACTAGGAAAACACTTTCTAGGGGTCCATGCAGTGTCTGGGTACACCCCTGCTCCCCATCTCTTACAGACTGTAGGAAAATCCAACATCCAGGTGTCTTTTTGCCCCGAACCAGAGGGCCTACAGGGTTGTGCAGCCCTGAATTCCAATCATCAAGGAGTTACAGATTTCCTACAGTGGGCCTGGCACTGATACCAGGCAAGGGAAGGTAGCAAAGAAAGACAAAGGTAGTTACAGAAAGCAGTTACAATCTGTTTCTTAGGTTCTGAGCTGCTGTGACTTTAGTTGCACTACATCTGGGGAACTGGGGGCTAAGAGTTTGGGGCTTTGCTTATAAAAACACAGACCCAAATCAGATAACTCATTTAGAAGCAATTAGAATGCATTTTATCCTATTCTTTTGCCAAAGAGCACCTTAACTGAGCTTTTTCTTTTTCCTTCTAAGTCTCAAAAATATCTCTTCCTGGGTCAGAAAAAAGAAGAAGCACAGACCAAGCAGATTGGAAAAGGGAGTGGCAAGGGCACTGGGTGCCCACATTGTGCAGAAGGGAACTTGGATCCAACACACACCAGGTGTCAGGGGTGGATAGACTCACTCAAGTGTGCCCGACCAACCTCACATTCTGGTGAGGATGATTTCTTTTTTCCAGGACATATGGATTGTATTAGGAGGCAGTTAAGTTAAGAGAGAGAGAAAAAAAAAAGAAAGAAAGAAAGAAAGAAAGAAAACAAAGTTAAGGTACAATATTTTTTATTATATTGAGGCCAAGTTCCATTTTCTGTGTGTGCTATTAATACGCTGTCCCTAGTTATTTAAAAAATAACTATTTTTTAAGATAAATAAATAAGCAGTTGTCTAATACACTGGTTCTCAAACTCTTGGGTGTATAAGAATCCCCGTGGGAGTTGTGAAAAATCCAAATTTCAATAGAGTAGGTCCAGAGAATAGCCCAGCAATCTCCATTTATAATCCTCTGTCCAAAAGATGTGGTTCATGATGAACAGGACTCAAAAATGCTTATCTAACTTCCTCTCTGGTTTTCTTTGGTTTACCCCTATGTCACTTGGATCATGGCCTATTTCTGCCTGTACCAGTGAATGACAGTACATTGCCTGTTCCTGCTTTTCAGAAACCATTTGCCTAACCCTGGTGACATTCATTCCCAGTTTGGTTCAAGATGAGCAAGATATCACCTGAGTTGTTAGACAGGTAGACATGAGCCATTTTATCCCAAGATTCAGAGTAAAACATTGGAGACCTCTAGATCAGTGATCCTCAACCAGGAGTGACAATGTCTGGAGATATGTTTGGTTATCCCAATCTCAGGAGGAGGGGGTAGTTAGGAAGGGTGCTACTGCATTTGGTGGGTAGAGACAGAGATGCTGCTAAACTTCCTGAAATGCACAGGACAGCCATCGACAACGAAGTGACCCCACACAAAATGGTAACCATGCCGAGACGGAGAAACTCTGCTTTAGACCCAGCGATTCTTCAAAGGGAATGTGGAGAGTTTACACCCCTTCTCCATGTGCTCAAAAGGTATATTGAGCCCAGATGGTAGAGGGTCTTGAATGCCATTCTTAGGCATTTAAACACTGTTTTATATTTAGTAAGCTTAGAAGAATAAAGAGAATCACCTGTGCCTGCAAAACAATTAGCCCAAAGGAGATTAAGTCATAAGTCAAAGAAAAATAAATGGCTCCCCATAGACATATGCATGTTGAATTTTGACACAAAGGAAACCACAACATAGTAGATCAGTGATTCTAAATGATTGATTTTAGCAGATATTTTTAAACTTGTTCAGATGTGGCTAGAGACATGGGTAAAACCACACAGTCCGTGCCCTCAAATAAACTATTTTCTATGAGTGGAGATCATGTTGACACCAAGAGCCATGATGTAGAGAGAAATGGACTCAAAATGGAGCATATGAAACTGCAGTAAATAGAACAGGGAATCCTGAATCTCCTGATGGGCAGGGGGTAGGTGAGCATAAGAAGAATTGGGGAAGCAGGTATGATAGTTTTTAGTTTGGTCTTAAAAATAAGTCTGAGTTTGACCAAAGACACAGAAACAAGGTTATTCAAGCAATGATTCAGAACCAACAAAGTACTGGGTGTTGGTGGGGGTGGTGATCCCAGAAGAGTGAAGATGAAGGTCCCATTGATATGTGAGGGAGAGAAGTGAGGTTGGCCCACTTTGGGAAAGTTTTGACTGCTTGGCTAATATATAGGGCTTTATTCTGGATGTAATAAGGGGCCACCCGAGTCCTAGATCCTAGGAGGCTCTAATCCTTAATCTAATCTTTTTTTTTTTTTTGGCCATGCCACGCATTGTGGGATCTTAGTTCCTCAACCAGAGATGGAACCCGAGCCCTCGGCAGTGAGAGTGCAGAGCCCCACCACTACTGAACCGCCAGGGAATTCCCCCTAATCCAATCCTTTGGGCTCTAAACAGTTCTTGGGCAGAGTTAATAGGCATATGACTTCAGGGAGGTCTAGCCCCACACCTTCACCTCCTGCTCAGTATCCGTTTTATAGCTGCAGACTCGGCTTTCTGGGGGGCCTGTTGAATATTGAGCTGGGTGACAGGTAAGAGCATTGGGCTGTTTGCAGGTCATAGCAGGAGTATGGGGAGAAGAATTTCTAGCTTATACAAAAACACCACCATCCTAAGCATCATGGAGCCAGATTTCCGACTCTTATTAACCCCAGGAGCTCACAGGCCACCTTTCCCTCTTAACAAAGCCAGCACTTTGCTATCAGGTTGGGGATGGTTAGAGATAAGTTCACTGGGCCGTGTAATTGGGCTGAGGCAGTCTCTTTAACTCCATGTCAGTAGAGACTCTGATGTTTGGTTGCTTCCTTCAACAGGGCGCCTCCATCTAAGCTATTCTCAATCTTTAAAGTTGGCAAAGTAATTATTCAAGTAAAAGTATAAATACAAAAGGCAGATTGTATACAAATATGAAAAGAATAAAGAGAAGACAGCACAGCAAGTGGCGGCCATCCCCCTGGATAAGGAGAGTCTGAGGACCAGACCAACAGAGGAGCCCTCTGATGAAGGTTCAACAGCTGGGGCGCTAATTCCATGTATCTGGAGCCACATGTCAAATTGTGTTCCGTGAGACGCACTTGAGTTCCTTGAGACCATAGCAAGTGTTTCATGAAAACAACTCCATAGTCAAGTAAGCTTGGGAAACTCCAAATAACACCTTATGCCTTTCACAGTCTCCAAGGAAGTTTCAAAATTCTCCTGCAGAGCAGCACACTAAATGTTTTAAGTACTAAAGGAAAAAAAAAATGTGTTCTACTTTGATCAACCCAGATTTTCCAAACGAATTTATTTACTTGGAGATATTTTTATTTCTCTCTTTTATAATAGCACACCTACCAACATTTCATGGGCACTGAGCTATTCAACAAGCACTTAACCATGTACTGGGGACGGTTCTAAACACTTTACAAAATATTAGTTCATGTCATCCTTGAATCATACCTAAAAGGCAGATAGGATGGGTTTATTTTGCAGTTGAGATACACAGTGAGGGAGCAGGGGGAGCAGGGAAGGAAATTTGCCTGTGTCATCCAGGCAACAAGGCTCCACAGTGTGAGTTTTCAAACCAACACATGGAACGTGACTGCAACACTATGAGAGTAGATATTAATTACAGGAAAAAGAACTGTAAAAAATACAAATACATGGAGGCTAAACAATACGCTACTAAATAACCAAGAGATCACTGATGAAACCAAAGAGGAAATCAAAAAATACCTAGAAACTAATGACAATGAAAACATGACAACCCAAAACCTATGGGATGCAAGCAAAAGCAGTTCTAAGAGGGAAGTTTATAGCTATACAAGCCTACTTCAAGAAACAAGAAAAATCTCAAATAAACAACCTAACCTTACACCTAAAGCAATTAGAAAAAGAAGAACAAAAATCTCCAAAGTTAGCAGAAGGAAAGAAATCATAAAGATCAGATCAGAAATAAATGAAAAAGAAATGAAGAAAACAACAGCAAAAATCCATACAACTAAAAGCTGGTTCTTTGAGAAGATAAACAAAATTGATAAACTACTAGCCAGACTCATCAAGGAAAAAAGGGAGAAGCCTCAAATCAACAGAAATAGAAATGAAAAAGGAGAAGTAACAACTGACACAGCAGAAATACAAAGGATCATGAGAGATTACTACAAGCAACTATATGCCAATAAAATGAACAACCTGGAAGAAATGGACAAATTCTTAGACAAGCACAACCTTCTGAGACTGAACCAGGAAAAATAGAAAATACAAAGAGACCAATCACAAGCACTGAAATTGAAATTGTGATTAAAAATCTTCCAACAAACAAAAGCCCAGGACCAGATGGCTTCACAGGGTAATTCTATCAAACATTTAGAGAAGAGTTAACACTTATCCTTCTGAAACTCTTCCAAAATATAGCAGAGGGAGGAACACTCCCAAACTCATTCTATGAGGCCACCATCACCCTGATACCAAAACCAGAAAAGATGTCACAAAGAGAGAAAACTACAGGCCAATATCACTGATGAATATAGATGTAAAAATCTTCAACAAAATACTAGCAAACAGAATCCAACAGCACATTAAAAGGATCATATACCATGATCAAGTGGGGTTTATCCCAGAAAGGCAAGGATTCTTCAATATACACAAATCAATGAATGCGATACACCATATTAACAAATTGAAGGAGAAAAACCATATGATCATCTCAATAGATGCAGAAAAAGCTTTCAACAAAATTGAACACGCATTTATGATAAAAACCCTCCAGAAAGTAGGCATAGAGAGAACTTACCTCAACATGATGAAGGCCATATATGACAAACCCACAGCCAACATCATTCTCAATGGTGAAAAAATGAAACCATTTCCTCTAAGATCAGGAACAAGACAAGCTTGTCCACTCTCACCACTATTATTCAACATAGTTTTGGAAGTTTTAGCCACAGCAATCAGAGAAGAAAAAGAAATAAAAGGAATCCAAATCGGAAAAGAAGAAGTAAAGCTGTCACTGTTTGCAGATGACATGATCCTATACATAGAGTATCCTAAAGATGCTACCAGAAAACTACTAGAGCTAATCAGTGAATTTGGTAAAGTCGCAGGATACAAAATTAATGCACAGAAATCTCTTGCATTCCTACACACTAATGATGAAAAATCTGAAAGAGAAATTAAGGAAACACTCCCATTTCCATTGCAACAAAAATAATAAAATACTTAGGAATAAATCTACCTAAGACAAAAGACCTGTATGCAGAAAACTATAAGAAACTGATGAAACAAGTTAAAGATGATACAAACAGATGGAGAGATATACCATGTTCTTGGGTTGGAGAATCAACATTGTGAAAATGATTATACTACCCAAAGCAATCTACAGATTCAATGCAATCCCTATCAAACTACCAATGGCATTTTTCACAGAACTAGAACAAAAAATTTCACAATTTGTATGGAAACACAAAAGACCCCGAATAGCCAAAACAATCTTGAGAAAGAAAAGCAGAACTGGAGGAATCAGGCTCCTGGACTTCAGACTATCCTACAAAGCTACAGTAATCAAGAGAGTATGGTACTGGCACAAAAACAGAAATATAGATCAATGGAACAGTATAGAAAGCCCAGAGATAAACCCACACATCTATGGTCACCTTATCTTTGATAAAGGAGGCAAGAATATACAATGGAGAAAAGACAGCCTCTTCAATAAGTGGTGCTGGAAAAACTGGACAGCTACATGTAAAAGAATGATATTAGAACACTTCCTAGCACCATACACAAAAATAAACTCAAATGGATTAAAGACCTAACTGTAAGGCCAGACACTATAAAACTCTTAGAGGAAAACATAGGAAGAACACTCTTTGACATAAATAACAGAAAGATCTTTTTTGACCCACCTCCCAGAGTAATGGAAATAAAGACAAAAATAAACAAATAGGACCTAATGAAACTTAAAAGCTTTTGCACAGCAAAGGAAACCATAAGATGAAAAGACAACCCTCAGAATGGGAGAAAATATTTGCAAATGGACAAAGGATTTATCTCCAAAATATACATGCAGCTCAATATCAAAAAAAGCAAAGAACCCAATCGAAAAATGGGCAGAAGACCTAAATAGACATTTCTCCAAAGAAGATATACAGATTGCCAAGAAACACACGAAAGGATGCTCAACATCACTAATCATTAGAGAAATGCAAGTCAAAACAACAATGAGGTATCACCTCACGCCGGTCAGAATGGCCATCATCAAAAAATCTACAAACAATAAATGCTGGAGAGGGTGTGGAGAAAAGGGAACCCTCTTGCACTGTTGGTGGGAATGTAAACTGATACAACCACTGTGGAGAACAGTATGGAGGTTCCTTAAAAAACTAAAAATAGAACTACCATATGACCCAGCAATCCCACTACTGGGCATACACCCTGAGAATACCATAATTCAAAAAGACACATGCACCCCAATGTTCACTGCAGCACTATTTACAACAGCCAGGATTTGGAAGCAACTCAGGTGTTCATCGACAGATGAATGGATAAAGAAGATGTGGCACATATATACAATGGGATATTACTCAGCCATAAAAAGAAACAAAATTGAGTTATTTGTAGTGAAGTGGATGGACATAGAGTCTGTCATACAGAGTGAAGTAAGTCAGAAAGAGAAAAACAAATACCGTATGCTAACACATACATAGGGATTCTAAAAAAAAAAATCGTTCCGATGAACCTAGGGGCAGGACAGGAATAAAGATGCAGATGTAGAGAATGGACTTGAGGACACGGGGAGGGGGAAGGGTAAGCTGGGACGAAGTGAGAGAGTGGCATGGACATATATATACACTACCAAATGTAAAATAGCTAGCTAGTGGGAAGCAGCTGCGTAGCACAGGGAGATCAGCCTGGTGCTTTGTGACCACCTAGAGGGGTGGGATAGGGAGGGTGGGAGGGAGACAAAAGAGGGAGGAGATATGGGGATATATGTATACATATAGCTGATTCACTTTGTCATACAGCAGAAACTATCACAACATTGTAAAGCAGTTATACATCCATAAAGATGTTAAAAAAAAAAAGAATCCTATGCCCAACCCATTCAAATCACAAAATGTTCATAGCATACAAGGGAAACAGAAAAACCTTATAATATATGGAAAGTAGAAAACCTCAATATTCTAGCATACAGAAGAGGTCCCATTTTACTACGCGTGGGTTCACACAACATTTGGAACAGGAGCAAGAGGGAAAACAGTTAATCCACCCTTGAAATTCCACTTCCTTTGAAAAATCTTCCCTCATCTCTGTAATCCACACAGACCTCCCCTTTATGTGCCTGAGTCTCTAATGGCTCTGCCTATGTTTGTCTTGTCTGCTTGGGTCAGTTGGGCTGTAGGCAGCAGGAGACATGGCTCAAGTCTCAGTCAGGTCACCAAGATCAGAGCAGATGTTGAGTGAAAAGCCCAGGGGGAGGGAGAGAGAAAGAGAGAGGAAGAGAAAATGAGGCACTTCCCCTCTATGTCAGAGCAGAGGATGGGTGGAAAACCCAGGGAGACAAATGAATCTTGAGGAGTTTAGTGTCTAAAATGGAAGCAGGAAAGGTCCAGAGCAGGTCAGAGAAGTTGAAGAAAGAGTCCCACAGAACGGGAACCTCAAACTTAGGGCCGATCCCAGGGCAGAGGCCCTTATCCCTCTGCCTTTGTATGAAATCATTCCTGATATCATTTGTTCATCCCTGGCCCACAGAAGGAGACAGACATCGGCATCATTACGGTACTTTGAATGTGGGGAGTGCTGGGTGCCGTGTTAAAGGCGCAGGCAGTCAGTATTTTAAATATGCCCATCGCGCTTGATTGGGACACCTGTAAAGGTGCAAAGAATAAACAGAGTGAAGTAAGTCGGAAAGAGAAAAACAAATACCATATGCTAACACATATATATGTAATCTTAAAAAAAAAAAAGGGTCGTGAAGAACCTAGGGGCAAGATGGGAATAAAGACACAGACCTACTAGAGAATGGACTTGAGGACATGGGGAGAGGGAAGGGTAAGCTGGGACGAAGTGAGAGAGTGGCATGGACATATATACGCTACCAAACGTAAAATAGCTAGCTAGTGGGAAGCAGCCGCATAGCACAGGGAGATCAGCCTGGTGCTTTGTGACCACCTAGAGGGGTGGGAGGGAGGGAGATGCAAGAGGGAGGAGATACGGGGATATATGTATATGTATAACTGATTCACTTTGTTATAAAGCAGAAACTAACACACCATTGTAAAGCAATTATACTCCAATAAAGATGTTAAAAAAAAAAGGAAAAATAGCAGGCTCCTACCATATCCCTAAGTTTCCAGGTCCTAAAAACGTAAGTGTGAAACTACAAAAACTTTATAAAAGAATAAACAGAAAAACATCTCTTACACCCTAAGAACAACACAGATACCATAAACGTCTATCCCCCAGGACTTCGCTGCATTGCATGCCTGGTCAAGAGATGAACAATTTAAAATCAGTCATTCATTGTTTCGATGCCAAAACTTTTGCTCCAGTCAGTCACTATGAAATTGTCATTCAGTCAACAAATATTTACTGACTGCCTGCTATGCACCAAGCACAGTGCAAGGCTCTGTGAATATGGGGGAATAAAACCAAGAATCAGTCCCTGACATCAGGAAGCTTCCCATCCAGCCTAACGCAAATTTCCTTCCTTCCTTCCTTCCTTCCATATACTTCCATTGTCTTGGAAGAGTAATGTTCATAATTTCAGGTTAAATCTCATCACAAGTTTTCTCTATAGCAAAATTATTACTACAACTCCTTAGAGACCCAAATTGTTACTTTTCTTTGTTGGTCAACCTAAAATACATAGTAAGGATGTTATTGACATGTTATACTCATGTTATTGACACTTCAAAATCACAAGTGAAAAATGTAAATAATTATAAAGTGAAGGACCTAAGAAAATAGTAGTCAAATGTTAACCTCCCTTAAAAGCTTTTAAAGTCATATATGAAATGTTTTTAAAAATGTATATTATTTTATCTCTCTCTATCCACACACATTCATCTAGATAGATACATACATACATACATATAGGTGGTTTTCTTTGTGTCCTTGGAATGTACATCGCTACCCTGAAAGCTGAGAATATTAGAACTAAGAAAACTTGGGAGATGATGAAACTGAATTTCAGATAATCACTTAGTCATCGTCAAACACTCAGTTTAAGAACTAGAACTCATGTCTGTTGACTACCAGCAAAGAAAAGTTTCTATCGACATCATTTTAGGGGATTATTCAAATCTAAAAGCAAGACTCTGGCACCAGGAAAAGGTACAGTTTTGCTTTCATAGAGCAACTAAGAAGAGACTCCAAAAGTGTGATCATTTTAACTAGCAAAATAAAGGTCAAATGAACAATGAATTCTAAATTATTCTACTTATATTGTTCAGCTGGTGACTGCTGTAATAATTGTCTCTTTTGTGTATTTCCTAGAATTTGGAGTTGGCTTTCTAAAAAGCTAACTAATTCATTTTTAAATAAATCCAAAAAGGAATACAAATTAGTGTTGAGACTTTAATTACGTGAGACTTCAGCCACTGGTTGTATTGTGTGGACCTTTTACATAGTGCAACCTTGTAGCTCTAGTGCCTTTCAGGGTTTGGTCCAGAGGAAAAAGCCATGTAAGCACAATCTCTGCTTGACAGTCACCTTTGATATAATACTCTGCTTGTAAAGTCTGATTTTAAAAAATAGATATTGTAGTAGAATACATCTGACCTCAGAAATGTCATATTAACAGCTTAGTAAAAAAAAAAAGTCCCTAATGCTGCCATGGTGAGAAGGGATGTTTTCAAAGATGCCATGGATGAATAATTTATCGAAAAGAAAAAGTGAAATCCACAGAATGTCAAGCAAATTGAAGTGCATTTTAAAAGACTTTAAGATAAAGAAACAGCAGAGGATTTATTTTTAAGTAAAGAAAAAGGCCTGTGACCAATAGAGGCACACCCAATATTTCAGGGCCAGTATTGCAAGGGTGCATGTTTGTTTTTATGCAAATTTAATACCAAACGTACATCTTATTGTCCATGTGAAAGGACTGGCCAAGATTTTACAAACTTAACCCTGTGTCCTAAGAGTGAGAAGGTGAGAAACAGATCAGAAAAAAAAGTGAGATATTAGTCATAATTATTCAAGTTCCCTTACAACAAGAAAGTTATCTCAGTCCTGTGTGTTTTAGACTGAATAAGCTAGGTTGTGCTGTGATAACAAACACTTCCCTAAATCTCAGTGGTTTAGCCCAGAAAGGCTTACTTCTCAGTCCCACAAGGCCTCTGCCTGCCTGTACAAGGGTCCTCCAAGGCAGCCTAAGACTCAGTCTGCTTGCATCCCATAGCTATGAAACTGGGAACACATAGTTTTAAGGTCACCATGGCAATGGAAGAGAAAGCTCAAGGAAGCACATCAGCTTTTTAAAAATTATTTAAATTTTTTTATTTTAATTTTTTTATAGAAGTATAGTTGATTTACAATGAATGTTTCAGGTGTACAGCAAAGTGATTCTATAATATATCTATCTATATATATATATATTCTTTCTCAGATTCTTTTCCATTATAGATTATTACAAGATATTGAATGTAGTTCCCTGTGCTATACTCTTTTATGTATAGTAGTGTGTATACGTTTATCCCAAATTCCTAATTTATCTCCTCCACGCTTTCTCCTTTGGTAACCATAAATTTGTTTTCTATGTCTGTGAGTCTATTTCTGTTTTGTAAATAAGTTCATTTGTATCAGCTTTCAAATGTTTCAGCCTATGGGCCATCTACCTGCAGGGGGGCTGAGATGTGGGGAGCATGTGTATCTACAATGAGGAGTAAACGTCTGTTTCACCCTCTCACCCTCATCTGCCTCCATCAGAATGTAGGCTGGGGGAAGTTGAAGGCTAACCCCCCCTCATTCTCCTCAGGAGGTTTTCTCCAGCCCCCTCTTAATTTGTTATATAGATTCTGATCTGTGCTAAGAACTGATTAGTTCATACCCACAACAAATTCCTCCGGAGTCCCTTTACCTTCCTGGGATGCTCAAGTCCTCTTTCTTTTTGAAGAGCCTTCATAGCAGACTTCAGTGTTTCTCAGCCTGTAAAAGGATCAGGCTCCGATGTGCTGGCCTGCTGCCAGCTCTTGCGGTGCCTACACATTTCCCAGCTCCGGGGACAACGTGGTTACGCAGCTATGAGACTTGAGTGCACAATGTTGTAAAGAGTTTTGTTCTTTTTCAAGCAGTTTGTGATGTGGCATTACTTTCTGTTGCAGGACATGGTTTTGCTTACGTGAGTTTGATAATTCTCTCTAGAAAAAATACCTGAACTGTGCAATTCTGCTTTCACACCTAAGAGCATCCGTAAAGCGAGGTTGCTAGAGCCACTGCCACCCTTGGAAAAATGGGCATGGGAATATTCTGGGCTTCAGATCTTGTTCGTTTTTGTTTAAACTGCTCAAAAAAAAAATTTTTTTTTTTTTTTTTACCATGGAGAAATCTCCATATAGTATTTTCCAATAGAGGTAGCCAAGAACATATCCTAAGTGGGAAGCATTACATTTGTTACCATTTAGCACTGATAACACTTAAACATGCATGTGATTGCCGTACCCAGCAGTGTAAATTCATGCGTATGGCACTAGATGGGGTGTCTTGGGTTCCCTTCCAGCTCCCAAGCACTGTCATCACGCTGTGACCTTGACTGAGTCACTCATCATTTTTCCTCTGGGTTTTCATAATGAGGCGAGAGATGAACAGACATGACATGTGTAAAATACATGTTCTTTGAGGAAAGGGAGGGTGTTATGTGAATTTAATAGTGAGGTGTGAGTGCTTGGCTATGCATTTATACATCATATCATTTATGGAAGATGTTAACTCCATCCTGATGGATTAAAAATATGGGATTAGCAGAGTTTACTGTGACTCTTCTGCTGAAATACATGATCTAACATAACTGCTTCCATTGCCTGCAGCCCCCAGAACCCCTTATTTAAGTTCCTAGTATCTGCTCGTTTATTAAAAAGTGATGGCTTTTTTTCAAGTCTGCTTAAACCCTCTGCCTTTGTGTTTGCCAACCAAGCTGGTGAATGTTCTCATTTCATTTTAACAGCTGATCTAATTTGATTTATTTACTTTGGGATTCCTCAAACTGTGACTTTCCTTATCTTCTCTGGTCTTCACTTATAATCTCTGGACTTGTTACATTAGAAATTCACAGTTCAGCAATACTTCCCAGGAAAGAAGAGCTTGGAGACTTGTTTCCTGGAAATATTAACAGACCCTTGGTAAGAAAAGACTTCCACTAAAACTGATTAGTAAAATCGAGACCAGGAGATATTTTTGGCTACGTTTTTCAATGCACCTTTTTTATTTCCAAGGATGTTGATTAAATTTTTATTGGTTTTGGAGTCCAATGATGCAGACTTAATACTGTATTTTTTTAAATGACCTCTCATTGCTAGCTTAAGCCTGACATTTCTTTTTTCTCTAACTTATTACATAACAGGTCTCAAAATATCTAGGATAGCACTAACATCAACATATTTGATTGAGTCATAGGGCTTAGTCAAAGAATGTGACCAATGAGTAAAGAAAACAACACTCAATTTACATTGAGTCCTTATGTGACAAAATAAGATGTGAAAAGTAAGTTGGAACCACATCACGGGAAATACTGAGGACCAGGGTGAGGAGTGTGGAATATGTTATGTAGAAGGAGATCCTTTAGAAGCTTTGAGGCAGAGAGAGCATATTGTCTAATCTGTGTTTTAACAAAATAAACTTGCCAGTATTAAGAATGGATTGAAAGAATAATATAAAAGAGGAAAGAAGACCATTAAGGGCGTAATATTTTAAATGAGATCGAAGCTAGTCCAGTGACAGTGAGAATGAAGAGAAAGGGATAGAATGAGAGATATTTCAAAGGTAAAATGATCATATATCTTAGTGACCAATGGAGTGGAGATGATAGGGACTTAAAAGGTGAAACTGATAGAGACAAATGATTAATTAATGAATGTGAGTGATATTAATGGCAAAACCAGGACTTCTAGATCCCTTCCTTCTCTAATACATTTTTGAAGGCACGTCCAGTCTGAATTTATGAGCTCTTTGACAAACTCTGTCTCTATTATTTATTATACAACCTTGGCCTCATTGACTATATTGCTGATCAGCTGATGCTGAAGGAAAGGCAGAGCAACAGGAGATTTTAAAAGCCTAGTTCTTCCCTTATCTGCATAGTCTCAAGACTGAACAAGGAGAGGGCACCCATCCACAAAGAACATGGAGTCATTGAAAACACTCTGCCTTTTCTCCACAGCCTCTGAGCATTGGTACCCTGGTGGGAGACCTGGAGGGCTTCAGGGCCACAGAGAGAGACTTCTCAAAGCAGATGTATGGTTGCAACAGAGACTTCCAGAATGCTGAGCTTTACAGATAAACTTAGATACATTATTGATTGCTATTTGAATCCATATATCACTAGATTAGCTTGATGTGACATTCATAAATAATAAGAACTTTATAGTATACCCTCAACTAGTATCTGAGCAACTTCAGGGATGTAGGATTCAAAGCTAGTCTGTCCAAATCCAAGTCTGTGTTCTTGCCACTCTACTAGGCAGCCTTTCCACACTGAACTTGCTAACGGTATCATTTCCGAGGGCACTCACTTGCTGGAGTCCCAATTAAAAAATAACAAAAACGTTCACTGTTGATAAAGTTACTTCTCAGAAATGAGTTTCTGGTGTGGCAAAAGCAATACTTATTCTACATCATGGGAAGTTAAAATCACACACACAAGACTATATTACAAAGCTACAGTAATCAAGACAGTATGATACTGGCACAAAAACAGAAATATAGATCAATGGAACAGTATAGAAAGCCCAGAGATAAACCCACACACCTATGGTCACCTTATTTTTGATAAAGGAGGCAAGATTATACAAGGGAGAAAATAGTCTCTTCAATAAGTGGTGCTGGGAAAACTGGACAGCTACATGTAAAAGAATGAAATTAGAACACTCCCTAACACCATACACAAAAATAAACTCAAAATGGATTACAGAACTAAATGTAAGGCCAGACAAAACTCTTGGAGGAAAACATAGGCAGAACACTCTATGACATAAATCACAGCAAGATCCTTTTTGACCCACCTCCTAGAGAAATGGAAATAAAAACAAAAATAAACAAATGGGACTAATGAAACTTAAAAGCCTTTGCACAGCAAAGGAAACCATAAACAAGACGAAAAGACGACCCTCAGAATGGGAGAAAATATTTGCAAATGAAGCAACTGACAAAGGATTTATCTCCAAAATTTACAAGCAGCTCATGCAGCTCAATATCAAAAAAACAAACAACCCAATGGAAAAATGGGCAGAAGACCTAAACAGACATTTCTCCAAAGAAGATATACAGATTGCCAAGAAACACACGAAAGGATTCTCAACATCACTAATCATTAGAGAAATGCAAGTCCAAACTACAATGAGGTATCACCTCACGCCGGTCAGAACGGCCATCATCAAAAAATCTAGAAACAATAAATGCTGGAGAGGGTGTGGAGAAAAGGGAACCCTCTTGCACTGTTGGTGGGAATGTAAATTGATACAACCACTGTGGAGAACAGTATGGAGGTTCCTTAAAAAACTAAAAATAGAACTACCATATGACCCAGCAATCCCATTACTGGGCATATACCCTGAGAAAACCATAATTCAAAAAGAGTCATGTACCACAATGTTTGTTGTAGCTCTATGTACAATAGCCAGGACATGGAAGCAACCTAGGTGTTCATTGACAGACGAATGGATAAAGAAGATGTGGCACATATATACAATGGAATATCACTCAGCCATAAAAAGAAACAAAACTGAGTTATTTGTAGTGAAGTGGATGGACATAGAGTCTGTCATACAGAGTGAAGTAAGTCAGAAAGAGAAAAACAAATACCGTATGCTAACACATATATAGGGATTCTAAAAAAAAAAAAATCGTTCCGATGAACCTAGGGGCAGGACAGGAATAAAGATGCAGATGTAGAGAATGGACTTGAGGACACGGGGAGGGGGAAGGGTAAGCTGGGATGAAGTGAGAGAGTGGCACAGACATATATACACTACCAAAGGTAAAATAGCTAGCTAGTGGGAAGCAGCCGCGTAGCACAGGGAGATCAGCCTGGTGCTTTGTGACCACCTAGAGGGGTGGGACAGGGAGGGTAGGAGGGAGACAAAAGAGGGAGGAGATATGGGGATATATGTATATGTATAGCTGATTCACTTTGTTATAAAGCAGAAACTAACACACCATTGTAAAGCAATTATACTCCAATAAAGATGTTAAAAAAAATTACACACACACACACAGGGAGAGACAGAAATAGATAGAAAAAGAGAGAGATGTACCCCCACTATACACTACTTATATATAGTTCTGAGTTCTGTAAATTAAGTGTGATGTTACATCTTACGGAAAAAATCCGAATGAACTTTTTGGCCAACCCAATAGATTCCCCAGAGACTTTCAGTATTTTTTAAAAGAATACTGAAATGGGTCCTTTTATAAAATGAAAATTTTTTATGTGGCTACTACATTATTTACTGTGAATTATTTCAGATATGAAAATAGCTTAGTTCTAAAGTTTTATCCCCGTGCATTCTGTATCCAAAAGAAAAAAAGTGTGATCAGTGTGTGCTTCCAGAAAAGAATAAACAGCCCAAATGAATGTTAAATACGTGATCTGAAACCAAATGCTGATTTAAACTTTAAGCTATCCCAAACATGAAAGATGCGTGCTGGCTTAGACCTGGGACCACGGCTGAGGTACATCCAGTGACCTTGGGGGGATTTTTGTTTTCTAAATTCTTCATCCAGATGAACAACCTCCCAAATGACAATTCTGAGTTCTGATGTGGTTGAATGTATCTGAGGGCAGCCACCCTTGAGGCTCATGAAAGAGGCAGTTAGTCTATGACCAACTCTGACTAATATGTATGGAGAGAACCCCAGAAAAGAAACATACTTCAAGTTGTTTGCCCAGTAATGGATATTTGACTTACCCCCCCCACCCTTCCCTAATGCCAGCATAAGTGGTATTTGAAGAGCAAAGCAAATTCCGTTTTGATTCCAAACTTCGGTCTGATGCACTTGGACTAACGTTCCAAATTTAGGGAGCAGCTTCACCATAGAGACTTTCTCAAACATCTCTGGAGTTGGCCATTATGCCACTAAGGCAGCAGGTATTTCAATCTGCACAGAAAACAGAAAGGCTGCTGTGGCCAGCTAAGAAGAGAAAAGAGTTATACTTGTATACACTGGAAACCAACAGCTGGAACCAATAGCTGAAAAGAACGGTGGCTTCCTTTAGCCCTTTGCTCCATACCCAATCAGAAAAGCATGCTCTTTAAACTTGACAAGGTTCTTATTGCACATCAAAAGCCTGAAATTTTTATATACCACTGACCCAGTAGTTCCCTTTCAATGAATGTATCCTAAGGAAATAATCAGAGGTACCTCAAGGTTTAGCTAGAAGGATGTTCACTGCAGCATTATTTCATTAGTGAAAAATTGAAAATGACCTAGAAATACAAGTGGCGTAGTGGTTTCCTACTGCTGTTATAATGGATTACAATAGACTCAGGGGGTGAAAACAACACAAATTTATTGTCTCACAATTCATTAGGTGCAGTGGGCTTGGCTGGTTCTCTGCTTCGAGTCTCATTGAGCTAAAAATCAAGGTGTCAGCAGGGCTGCATTCTCTTATGGAGGTTGTAGGGGAGAATAGGCCCCTGTTTTCTTGCAATAGTAGGATTGAATCCCCATTTTCTTGCTGGCTCTCAGCTGAGAGCCATTCCCAACTTCTAGAGACCAGCCACATGGCCCCCATCCTCCATCTTCAAAGGCAGTAACAGTGGGACCAGTCCTTCTCATATCACATCACTATTTCCTGTGCTTCTCCCTCCCTCTTGCTCTGAGAAAGGCCCCTGTGATTACATTCGGCCCATCCGATAATCCAAGATAATCCCTCTACCTGAAAGTTGGGAACCTTAATTCCATCTGTAAAATTCGTTTTGTCATGTAATTTAACATAGTCACAGATTCCAGAGATAAGGTCATGTTGATCTTCAGGGGCCTACCAAAATAGGTATCAGTTGAGTAATGCATGGAACGTGCACGGACTTAAACAGAGTATCAGTAAAAGTAATGGTGTTGAAAAATATCTAATGGCATGGAAAAATGCTAAGTGAAATATTGAAAAACATTAAAAAAAAACAGGCTGCCCAACAGTATGGATGGTTTCATTCATTTTTATAGAGTAAAAATAATCTATAGTTTGATATGTCTATGTATCTGTTCCTATCTCTACAACTATTCAATATTTATATATCTATCTAGGTGGAAAGGTCTAGGCAAAAATGTTGAGTGGTTTTTGAGGTTGACGATTACTGGTGAATTTTTTAAGGTTAACATATATTTTTAAACTTACCTAAAATGCTTAAGTATATCCTCTACCCACCACCGCCTCCCATACACATACAACTTAAAAATTAAACCTTTCTCTTACAAGCTGAATGCAGTATATAGCCCTTTGGCCAGCTGACTGACCCACCCAAAATGCGAGAAAATGTTTCTCCTAGATCCAGTGATATTCCCATTCTCATGGGACTCAACTCAGTTCCCGTATGACAACCCCAATCCCACACAGCCGGCCCTAACTCTGAGACATCCAATATCTTTATCCCAGTGGCCCAGTAGCCATTAAACCAAGTTATAAGAGAAGAACCTCACTGACTTTCTACAGCTGCAATAATATATTATTGTTCAATGTCATCTCTGAGAAATTTTCTGACATGGTGTAGCCTGAGACTTCCATATGTCAATGTTGGGTTTGGTTTAAATTTCAGATAGCTAAAAATAAGTCTTTCTCCTCCTTTTGGTTTTTAAAGTGTAAGCAGATCTAGCTTTTGATGTACAAAGCTTATAAACGAAACAATTTGCTGTCCCCACCCAAAGACAGCTAATGCAATTCCAGAAAGAGGAGTCTATCTTTAACAGTTTACTCTACGTTTTAACTGTGGTTTCCGTAAGAACACACTGTATACAAACTTTGTTCCTAAGGTTATTTCTGTTGGTGCCAAATTGACTTCAATTCACAAAAATCATGTGGTGCATTCCCATGAAACTTGGATGTTTTTGTTCTAAAGAAAAACAGAGGGTTTTTTCCCCTTCGGCAACTATTCCTGTTTATGGAAGATCCACTTCCACCCTGGGGATCATACTTAGAATCAGTCAGCAAGCGTGGGCTTAATTCTTAGAAGACCTAGCAAAGACCTTTGACCTCAACTCAAACTCGACTGCAGACTATGTCCAATAAGTAGCAGACTGGTGGAGCATCTTATAACATTATGATAAAAAAGTATGTTCTTTCCTACCAAAATCCTAGGGTTCCAAGATCCTTGGGTCCAAATCTTGTCTCGTCTTTACTACCTGCTGTACCATGGGCCAGTTATTTAACCTCAGTGTGCCCCAATTTGTAAAATGAATATAATAATATTACCTACTTCTTAGAACTGTTGTGAGGTTTAAGTGAATTAAACATATAAAGCATTTGGAACACTGTCTGATATGTGATAGTAATAGCACTTGTAAGAGAACCATGTAAAGGAGGCAGCAGTACTATTTAGGATATTATCAGTCAAAGAAAGAGGGAAAGAGAGAGAGGGAGGGAGGGAGGAAGAAAGAGGATAAGAGAAGAGAAAAAGAAAAGGAAAGAAAAGAAAAGAAAAGGAAAAGAAAAGAAAGCATCCTTAAGAGAGTCATGACCATTTATAAAGCGTGCAAGAAGTTAAAGTTCTGCTAACTAGCCAGGCCCCCTTCTGCCTCAGGGCCTTTGAGTTGGCTTTTCCCCTCAACCAGGGGTTTCCTCATTGAAATAGTGGCACAGTCCACTCCCTTACTTCCTCCAGGACTTTGCAGGAATAATAAGTTCTCAGGGAAGCCCACCCTGATCACCCAATTTAAAATTATGCCTCCACCCCCAGCCTGGCACTGCTCATCCCTCTGGTCTGTTTTCTTTTCTTCTACTGATGTTTAACATTCTATATAATTTATCTATTGTGTTTACTCTTAAGTTCCAGAGGGCAGAGATTTCTGTCTGCTTCTTGCTGGTGTATCTTCAGCACCTACCATAGGACCTGACTCATAGTTGATGCTCTATAAATATCTGTTCAATGCCTAGAAGGCTACCTACCTTCAAGAGAGGAAGCTTCTTCTAAAAAGGAGGGGTGGTGCTTCCCCGGTGGCACAGTGGTTAAGAATCTGACTGCAGATGCAGGGGACACGGGTTCGAGCCCTGGGCCGGGAAGATCCCACATGGCACAGAGCAACTAAGCCCGTGTGCCACAACTACTGAGCCTGCACTCTAGAGCCTGCGAGCCACAACTACTGAGCCTGTGCACCACAACTACTGAAGCCTGCAGGCGTAGTGCCCATGCTCCGCAACAAGAGAAGCCACCGCAATGAGAAGCCCGTGCACTGCAACGAAGACTAGCCCCCGCTCACCGCAACTAGAGAAAGCCTGCGCGCAGCAACAAAGAGCCAACACAGCCAAAAATAAATAAATAAATTTTTAAAAATAAATAAATAAATAAAAAGGAGGGGTGGATATCACAAACTTCAACTCAGAGCTCTCAAGCAATCTGCTGAAAATCTCAGTGGGAGTCCTACACTGTCTCTCCCCTGATAAGGTCCCCAGTGGAAGTTCTAAAGGGACCGAGTGAGGCAGAACCGTGAGTTGGATGTTGGGAGACCACGCTCCAGTCCCACTGCTGCCCCTAACCATCAAGTCACTCCAGCTTCCCTTGAGGGGAAAATAAGCAATTGGATCAGCATTTAGTTAACGGCCGTATGCTCAGACTTACTTCAGTCGCCCTTATCAAAGCCTGACTGGAGTCAGCAAAGCAAGTTCCATTTTCCATTTTACTTGTGGCTACAGCTACAGCATCCTGGTGGCGCACACAGAGAGACGGCTCCAAGCATCCCAAGATGTTAATTATTGTTTTGTGTAAGATCTCTCAAGAAAACCATAACAGAACTTTCTCAGTTTAGTCCAGTGACTGACAAATTTAGCAGTAAAATATCTTTTTGCATTTCTCTTCGTTTAAAAACTATTGGATAAAATTTTCTGTGAGGAGAGAAAAATGACCTATTTGCCTCTCCCTGACAGAAGTAAAATACTGGCTTATAAGCAATAGAGGCAGAAAGGGGCCTGATGACACTTAGCATATAAAAATTACCCTCATCTTTGAGCAGAGAGTGAAGGTCACGTTGCCTCCAGTTTTCAGCTGCTAAGGCAATATTAGCATTTCCACTTCCTGTCTGGGTTTTCTGGGCTGTTCTGGGAAATGGAAGGCCCACAGGAGATTTAGATTTTATCTTCTCTCCTCATCTGCCCCTTGAGATATAGATAAGATTTGGCTTGAACCTCTAGTGCAGAAGCCCTTCCGAAGATTTCTGTGAATTCACGGGCTAGGCATGCTCTTGGTTACTGATTCTGTTTCTTGGGGTTCAGTCTAAGCTGCTATAATAAAAAGGCTCAAAACAGCAGTGGCTTAAACGAAGTAGAAGTATATCCTCTCTCAAGTAATGGTCCAGGGGTTGCCAGAATAAGGAAGGTAAAGCCACTCTGCCATTTTCAATGCATGTGCTTGAGTTCAAGGTGACTAGTCCAGTTCCTGCCACCACATCGGCATCCCAGGCAGCAGGAAGAGGGAAATGACATGCTCATGCCTTACAAAGTCATGATGTAGAAGTGGTACATATAATGTCTGCTCGCATCTCATTACCTAGAACTTATTGCATTGCACAATTGGCTGCAAAAGAGGCTTGGAATTGCATTTGTTACCTAGGCTGTCATAGGTCTAACTGCAAAAAGGACATTCTATGAGTCAAGTGAGGAGAGAATGGATGATGGAGGACAGCCAGCAGTCTCTGCCCCGGTCCCCGTCTCCAACCACTCCAACATCCACTCACACCCTTCTTCCCACAAATAGCTTGGGACTTGCCCCATCCCTGAGGAATTCAGCCTAATGTCCCATCTGGTTGCTGTTTCTAGCTCCAAGTCTGGGCTCTATCCAATAGGAGCAATCTTTTCCACGGTCAAGATGTAGCTCCTCGGGTTCCGCTAAAGTTCTATCTGCCTCTTTCATACACACACACTCACCCTATGCACGGTGGTAGAGTAGAAACTAACAGACTGCAATTTAAAACTCCCATTAGGAAAAGGGAAAATGGAAAAACACAGCAGCCACTTGTCCACAGCAATGACCAAAGCTCCCCTCCCCTGACCGAATAAATGTCCTTGATTTGATCCTGCTTCTGCCCACTAAGTTCTTCCTTCTCTGTTATTCTGAAACGAGTGTCGAAGAGCAGATCTTCCTTGGGAGCTGTACAGCTTTTGTAATTCACTTCCTGCTTGGGACGTATTTGGGGGATTAGGGCTGTTTTGAGGAATGGAAGAATTACATGCTTTCGGCTGTTTGGTTCCAGTTGATTCCATGCATATGTAACTATGGCCAAAGAGCTCATCCAGAGTTGTGGGTTTTTTTTAACTGATCTTATACTCATCTTTGTGCTCCACCCCTGTCTCTCTCTCTCTCTCTGTGTCTCTAATTTTAGCTCCCTTGAAATCATCTGAAACAATATGTTTCAGTGGGATAGAAAACCCTTCATCAGATTTTGGCTTCTGAATCGTCTCCCACTATCTGGATGAGAAGTCTTCCCGGGATGTGATTGGGAAGTCTGGGGGCTATTATATTATCACCTGCCAAAGCTGCCCCTTTAGAATATGAGTCACTTTTTGTAATTAGCCTGAGGTCATCAATCTAGAAGTAGTGAAAGGTTGGTTGAACACATCAACATTCTGAGTTTTCCCAACCAGTGTCACTAAAATTTCTGGATCTATCACCAACCATTGTATCTTCCAAGGTTTCACTGTAGACAATTTTCCCAAATATTCTGCCATGGCATAACACGAGTCACCAGATTCCTCGTTTGCAATGTTTTTCTTTGCCTCCTGCTATCTGATCACTAGCCACTTATTTTTGGCTTTGTTATGGCAGCGCCCCTTCTGATAGCACATTCTGTATTGGGTAGGATATAGCATAAGCTGCTGTCACAACAAAACCCAAAGCGCAGTGGCTTCAACAAGACAGATTTATCACATTTCAACAATTTTAAAATAAAATTCTTTTCACTTTTAAGCAATTCTGAAGTGGGAATGTGTCTTATAATCAATAGCATCTTCACATTGTGTCGTAGCTTAATTGGCTATGTGTGTTTTTCTTCTTGAGTAATAGGACTTCTGCAACTGATGATGTCTCAGATTGGATCTCTCTCTCATAGAACAGTCCAGACATTGACAATCCAGGACGAGCAGAGCAGTGCTATCATCCTTAACGTGGGACTCCCCTATCTGGGTCTGAGGTGGGTGTTCCAACTCTTCCAACACTTACTAGCCAACAAAAATGAGGAAAGAGTCAGGGAAGTGCATGTTCATTCCTTTTAAAGGCACAACCTAGAAATAATACATATTATTTCTACCCCACCCATTAGCCATCCATTAATCACATGTTCATACATAACTTTTAACAAAGGCTTAGAAATGTAGTCTCTACCTGGACAACAATGCTCCCAGCTAAAGTTCAGCAGGGTTTTTTAATGATAGGAAAGAGAAAGAATGGATATTAAGAATGAACTAACAGCCTTTACTGTACCTCTGCTTCCAAATTCCTATTTCCACAGCTAACGCGTTATCTCCCAACTCATTATTTTATCAAACTCAATCAGTTCATTGATCCCCCAAATGCCTTCACTCAGTCAATTTGCATTTGGGAGGTTGACTTTATGAAGCCATGGCTTTGGGGAGGCAAGATTTCCATCACGGCAGCAACAGCAACTTCAAATTGGATAGTAGACATCTCTCTTATCTTCCTGCCACCCAACAACCGCAGGGCTGGAGCCTTTTCCAATCTCATGGTCTTCTCTCTCCTCACCCTCTCTGCTCCCTCCTCCATCACCACTCTCTCATTCTTCAGCCTGTGTCCAGGGTAGAGCAGGTCCGCTCTCTCTTCCCTTTCCTTCGGCCCTTTGAACCTATGCCCTCAAAGTCTCACTTTCATCACTGACAGCACCAAGAATTTTTCCTAAATAAAGATAGATACCCTCCCTAAAAGGAATTCTGATGGAGTCACCTGTAAAGACAATAACATTACCATAATGCTTCAAAAGACTATTGGGGACCCAGGGAAGGATATCAAAGTCAAGGTCAGATGCCTAAAATTCTACCAGATGGCACCTGACACAAATCTAACAGAGAAAGTGGGATTCAGCAAATCCATAGAGCTGAGCTTTGTCTTAACACTTTGTGAGTCATTTTGAGAACAAGTCCACGAAATGATACTTATTTTCTGCCTAGTTAGCCCTCTAACGATATAATCTTCTATATTTGTCTACCAATTTCCTCACTCAGGTCTTTAGCAATATCACCACCATCCACACACTGATGAAGGTATCTGCTCAGTTGTAAAATCCATACAGCTCTTCCTTAGATACCAGTAATGAGGTATTGATGAGCCCCAGTTTCAGAAGGCAACCATTTATCTTTCCCCTTGTCTTTCTAGTGCCTATGCCAGCTATTTCTATTCTCTTTCCTGGTACCTGGGTGTCTGCTATTCGTAGTCTCTCTTTCCCCATTTTATTTGAACTGAAAACATGTCTGTCGGTGCTGGCATTAATATGCCCAAGATTCATCCAGCATGGGGCCTGATATGATCAATGATTTCCATCCGGCTTTCCCAGCATCTGTAGCTCACTACCAGGCTTGGGAATTCCAAGTAGGACAGAACTCAGATCCTGCAAGCATCCTGGCACAGACACGGTGGGTTCTAGCATGCCTCCAACAATGATGTGTAACTCTGGGCATCCGAGGGGTGGTGAGAGTCTGGTGGCCTCATGCCACTCATTGTCTGCCTCCAGGTTTGGGTCAGTTCCTGTAAGTTTGGGTCCATTCGTGTAATGGCTGAATCACTCTGGTAACAGCCCCTTTTAATAAGAAGTAGACTTTTTACGTTTTTCTTTCATGGAATTATATGTGAATGCCTCATATGGTCAAGAGAAAGCAGCTCTGCACGTCTATATTTAAATGCTGCAAATAATTCCCGCTCACTCTAACTCTATCCAGATGTGGATACTCCGTGCCCATGTAAATGAGATGGCTTGCTTTCTTTTTGGTCTTGTCGAGAATCTGCATTCTGACTCACACAGGAAAACAAAAAAATGGAAAGAATGTGCGGCAACTACACACAAGACATGCTATTTTAATAGTACAAGCTCTGTTGAAGGGAAAATCAGTGCTTTTGTGCTGCAAACAACAGCATTTGCATTTCAAGGGGCTAGACACTACAGCTCAGTAAGGACCATGCCAACAATGGCCTTTCGTCCTGGGTGTCAGCTCTTCCCATAGTTGGATTTCTGCTTTGGGTTCTAAGTATTCTTGACTAGGAGCCACATCTGTTCGGTGCCCCCAGCCTGGCTGCGGTGACTTTCTCAAAGGGAACAATTATTTCGAGATAATGGGCCCTCTGTAGTGCCTACAGCATTTTCCATGCTATGCCTCTCTCTCTCGAGCAGTGAACTGCAGTCAGGCAAATGTGGGCACCCAAAACTCGGAACACAAAAAGCAATTCACATGGCCCACCATGTTTTGTGCTCCACAGAGTGTCTCATTTAAAACACAACCCACTAAAGACCCATTTCACTAAATTGGGCTCTTACAAAATGGAATAAATAAAGAAGAGAAGGGAAAAAGGCAGCCCATCTCCTTTTGCCATTCTTGAGCCATTTACTGATGGATCTTTGGAAAAGCTTGTTCTGTGACTGACGGAGTCAAACTAATCTTCAATCCACCTTCACCCCAAACTCATCCTCCCTTCTTTGAGACAGCAGAGGGTGGAAGACCCACAGACGGTGGCGGTGCCCAGAGGCACCGGAAGTAATGACCCCGCCTTTTCACGGGATGCCTTCAGAGCTGCTCTGCAAGGTTCGCTGCAGCTCTGCTAGAAACCCACCCTCTCGCCACCATCTCAGACACTGCTCCAGTCGGTCTATGAGGTTTGACATGTGTGTTCATTTACCCTGAACTAAATGTGAAGCTGAGAAATGGAATTCAGAAAAAATAGAATCAATCACCACTGAGACGCACGTGTCATTAACCATAAATTCCTTAGAACAATAAAAGCACGTTATGCTGGCCCAGCTCTTCCAGTTTACAGCGTGCTTTCTTGGGCCACCTCACACATGATCCTCGCAGGCGTTCTGTGAGGCAGGCAGGGCAAGCTTACTACTCGGGTTTTCCAGGTGAAAAAAAATGAAACACAGGGAAGACTGTTAACTCCCCAAGATCTCAGAACTCACAAGAAGAAGAGAGGAACTCAGCGCAGGGCTTCTGGTTTCCAGCCTCCAATTATTGTCACCACATTTTAACCAGACCGCCCAGAGTCATTATCTCTACCTTCCAATTGTCTAACTTGTTAGTCTCCCAAAGGTGGAAATTTTGGGCCTGGCACTTATCTGGGAACAGGGTGACCAGCTGCCCCAGTTTGCCTGGACTCTCAGTGCTAAAACCAGGACTGTCCTGAGTGAACCAGGAGAGCTGGTCACGACAGCAGGCAGGACTTCCAGCCCAAGTAGGGCCCGTGATAGCCATGCTCCCCTCCAATCAGCAGACTCCATTCTCAGGCCATGCGTGCTATTTCCAGAGGATACCTCTAGCAAATGCTTCCAGAAAGATGAAGAAATTCAAAGGGCCTGGTCCTTTGATGGGACACGCAGGAATCCTTCAGCAGCCCTGTCCTATGAAAGCACCAGTTCCAGACTATTCACGGAACAGTGTCTCTGCCCCTCAGAGTGCGTCTGGCACAAGTAACTCTGAGCCCATCTTTCCCAGGCTGTCAGAGAACAGCCCTCCCACCTGGCTGGACCAAAGCCCTGTGACACCGTGTGACCACTGGGGTGGGGCGGGGGGCGGGGTGGCGGTTGAGTAGGAAGGAAAAAAATAAGAGACTTGCTTGTGACTTTTCCCCCCAATGACCCTGAGCTTTTGAGGATAGTTCGTTTTGGTGACTGAGTTACTCTACCGAAGAGAGGACTGATGCTAACACTTTTATATAATTTCTGTGCACTAGATGCCCTTCTGCTCAAAACAGAACAGGGCCTGTATTCTCTACACGTTTGATACTAAAGCAAGCCTGATGTCTGGCCAAATGCGGCAACAGGTATCAAAATCCTTAAAAATGTTCATAGCCTTGGGCCTAGAGATTTCACTTCGAGGAATTTTAGCTTAAGGAAACAATCGGGGACATATAAATTAATATGAATACTCTTAAGATCATCAGAGCAGGGAGATCATCTTGCCATGCTATGTTTACTGCTGGGGGTTCAGGAAGGTCTGGTATGTTTGGAGCACTGGTAGAGCTGGCTGCAAGAGAACTGGAGCTGTGCTCCCTGCTGGGGATCAGAAAGAGCCGGGCTTGTCTGGGGACACTGGTCGAGTGGTACAGAAGTTCAGGTTGAGGGTGGTGAGAGAGGCTGAAAAGCATCCTGGGAAGCAGCTCAGCCAGAGGGAAGAAACCAGGCCGGTCAAGGTTAGCCTAGGAATAAAGGCTTGCACCTTCAAGGGGTATAGAGATGGTGAGGCAGAATGAAGGTTATTATCTAACATCCATCCCCATCCAGTCCTTAGAGTCATATCTGAGGCCCAAGAAGAGGGAGGGTAGAAGGGAGAACAGAAAGTAATTTCACTAAACTCTGAGACACTCTGGGGCCCAAGGAACACTGCCTCGGGAACTTTTGCGGAGAAGGCAAGTCACGCAGATGAGAGAGTTCCTCTTCCTATTCAACCGCAAGACCCTGCACAGCTTTGCTACCATGAGCACTGTGGCAGCCATTGGCCCTTCTACATGGCTTGAGGAGAACTGCAGCCTCTCCCGCTGCAATGGCCAATCCATATGGGATTGACATATATACACCAATATGTATAAAACAGATAACTAATAAGAACCTGCTGTATAAAAAAAATAATAAAATAAAATTCAAAAATAAATTTTTGTAATCCATATGGGTATATGTACTATATATATATATATATATATATATATATACACACACACATATATAATACACACGGAAACACATATATATGTCCCAGACCTTACCAGACAAATAAAAGTAATCATCACCAACACCATCATCAATTTATCTCCCTAACTCTCCTATTAGAGTCTGATTTCCTTGGGGAAAGGGCACTTTTTCTGCCTTGTTCACCTTGATACCTTAGAACCTAGAAGAATATCTGGCTTATAGTATGCATTCAATAATATTTATCAGATAAATGGATGGCTGTCACAACCCAGATCCTTACCAGGATAACACCTAGAAATTAGACCCTCTTAAAATATTCCCCCATAATTTTAGCAAGTTTCCAAAATAGTGTCTCATGTATCCCACCATCAGCGTCCTCCCAGCATTCAGCATGCTGGTCTACTTGTCAATGCCCTCTGACCATGAAACATCATTGTCACCATTGCTCACAGTCAAAACCCCATCATCTGTGCCCAGGATTCACTTCCAATCCTCAGAGTGCCAAACTACTGCCGGGTTTGAGCCAGAGCTTGAAAAAATGTCCTCCTCTCCAATTGTGGACCACACTTTGTCACTAGGGCCCAAAGCAGCTCTGGTTGGCCCAGAAATTGACAGTCTCTCTTGAATGGTTCTGTGATTTGGGACCTTCAGCCCTCTAACCATAAACGTTCAAATCCAGTAAAAGGTGGGCAGGGATAAGACACTGTATTATTCATACCAGCTTTTTTGCTCTCTCCATCAATCCAAACTCTTCCTTCCTCACCATAATAAAACAAAATTCCCCTTGCATTATAATGTGCAAATAGACTCCAAGGGAAGGGAGAGGTGGGGTGGGGGTCACATTTTTAGCACTTACCGCACCTGGTCCTCAGTTCAGCCAGTCCAGCAAGACTCAAGGTGAGATGGAGAGTTAGAGTTAGAGATGGTGGAGTTCCAGGGGACCATAAACAACAATCTTCTTTCCTGCTGACTTCTGAACCGGGTTGGAGACAACCTAGAAGAGGAAGGCAGATGAAGACTCAACTCTCATCCTTCTTGCTGCAAGTCTGAGCAAAAACTAATTCTCATTATGGTGGTTTACATCTGCTGGTAAACAAATTTCTAATCCTGAACTCCTAACCAGCATAATTTAACCACCCAGCCTCCCCATGGACCTCCTGCAGACCTACCCCTATGCTTGCTGAATGACTGAGAGCAAGCGGGACCCCATGTCCCTGGCAGAAGCACACTCTTGCATATATACGGAGCTATATGAAAGGTAAAGACCTTAAGTCAACTGTTATTCTTCCCGGGTCATGAAATTATGGATAATTTTTAGTTTCCTCCATGAATGCATTCACGTGTACGTGTGTGTGTATGATTTTTCACATTTTCTATATGTATGCAATTTATTTGAAATCAAATTGGAAAAGAAAAGTAATTATTCAAGGTTATATTTCAAACAAAATGAAGGAAAGAAAAAGAAAGAAAATCTCACTTCCAGACAGTAGCTGAGATGGCCATGAGATTTTCTTTTTCTTTCCTTCATTTTATTTGAGATATAACCTTGAATAACGAACTCAGCTACTGTCTGGAAGAAATATGCACTTTGACATCTGATGACATTGCACCTGGGTTGGTGGCCCACTTATATCATGGAAATGAACTTTAAGCCTCGGGCGCAGAGAAGAAAGATTGCTCAGAAAATGGCAGGCTAAAGACAGAAATCCAACAAAAATATGTTCACTGGAGCTCTCTAAAGACTTGCAGAGGGCCCACTGACCTCCTCTAACCAGTTATTGAAGATTCCAAGAAAAAAAAGTTTGCCAGGCTGTAAATCCCTAGAGAGATGCTTCCTGGGTATGAGGATGTGGGGTTGCTGGTGGGGCAGGGCAGGAGGAACCTGAAACAGTGCCTCAGAATCACAGCAGCTCAGAGCCGGGAGAATCCATGGGGAAGGGAGAGAATCTGGTGTTCAGCCAACGAATTCCACTGTTGAAGAAAGAGCGAATGGAATGCCCAGTGATTTGATGAGGATGCCACGATGCTTTAGTAGCATCAGGGCACCTTCCACTTTTCTTCCCCTTTGTTTCAGTGACAAATGATAAATGTCATGTGGCCAATGAGTAGAAGAATCAAAATTGTAAGAATCAAATTGTAAGAAAGTTGTCTGGCCTTAAGAACACCCCTCTTCATAAAAACAACCAGGTGGTCCATGCAGGTTGCAGGACCCACACAAGAGAGCCAAGGAGTAAAGAGTTACAGCCTTTTCCCAAAGTATCATCAGTGGGGCTCTACCTCCACAGGATAATAATAGGTCTGATATGGGAAAAGAGGGGTGGGGAGTGGCTTTGAGAAATATTGGGTTAAACAACATTTTAAATGAGTCCTGACTGCTAACAGCTTTGTGAATTTGTCTCAAATACCTTCGACCATAGAAACTTTACTCATCTTGTAGGAATAATGTTGTACAGATGTAATTCGGATAATGCTAGGATAGAGGGTCACTGCCTTAGGCAAAATCCATAATTTATTTGGAGCAACCATGCCTAGGGTGTCCATGGCTGTGGCCTTCAGTCCTGTACCCTGAGTTTTTCCTGAGATAGTTAGAAACCCTACTCAGGAATGCTCCTGAACAGTAATCTGCTATTTGAGAACCACATGTCTGTTTATTTTTATTTTGCTAATTTTCTTGCTCCATCATCTGTGATTCAAAAATTATTTTTTGCACTGTAAAAGATATAATGAAATATCTTCCTTAAAACTCCAGCATTATTTTGATCACAGTCTTCTGTTTTGATGAACTATGGCACTGTGCCAAAGAAAGCCAAAAACAAAATCAGAGGATTTTCCTGCCTGACAGAGGATTCTCAGCAGGAGAAGAATCAAACCACCTCACCATGAACAACATCTGTTCAATCACTTCTAAACGACAGCCCGGCAAGAAAGTATGAGCTATTGATTTTTTGGTTTTGGTTGTTTTTATATTTTTAAAAAAAGTTTTCTTTGTCAAATTGGAGTTTGAAAAGGCATCTGTCACTGGGATGAAGCATGGTACCTTTGGATATCACTTTGTTTGAAGTAGGCGGCAAACTAAACACTATATAGATATACGATCTTGTACGTGGACCTTGCTAGGAATAGGCTATTTTCTTAGCAGTTCCCAAATATATAATAAAGAAGTAAACTAAAATTTGATCTAAATTATTATTAGAATCTGCAGAGCCAATAGCTAAATCTAGATGCCAAAAAGAGTCAAGGCCAAAGAAATAATACATATGTAGGTCACAGACAAACTTGGTCAAGAGAGTGTCACTGAACCACTGAATGACAAAATACTTTGTTTCAAACTTATCTCTACGTATGGTAATATTCACGATGAATGTGACTAAAAATATATGTAGAGCAGCCTTACCAAAGTTCTTAAGTCATCCAAACGGTCAGAAGTGTGCCACTTCTAGTGAAGGCAATTGAAAATTTAGAATATACAACCTTTGATATGAGATCCTTTTCCCCCTGCAAGAAAATACCCCAATCCCCACCCCCAAACGAAATGGCCAACTCGTGGTCCTACAGAGAGAGAACCCAAGGCCAATGGCTCCAGTGGCCACAAAGAGGAGGGATAGCTGATTGTTTGTGTGCAGGTATGTGTGTAAAACACACTTTAAACTCTACACTTCTACAGTAGGGAGAACAACTAACAGACTGCTTTAATATATGTCTCTACCTCCAAAAGCTTTTTTTAAATTTTTGTTTTGTGTTCCTTAAATAACATGTCCTGCCATTCTCATGGTCATCCATAAGAAAAGATTGGTCCTCATGGTCTGCAAACCCTCTGTTTCATAAACAGCAGCCTGTCTTAGCAAGTGCTTCCTCAAGAATGCATAATCAAAGAAATCTTTATCTTTGAAAGTAGAAATTTCGATAGAACAATAATTAATTAATTTTTTAATTTTTTTCTCCCCTGCTGCGAAAATTAACCTGCATTTGCTTTTTAGAAAGGGTTCTGATTTTGCCTGGGGCTGGGCCAGGGTCTGCCCTGCATGGAGGGCTGGAGGTGGTGGCTCTTTAGAAACTATAGGCTGGAATAGGAGTGATAACGGAGGAGAGCTGGAAGGGGAAACAAAGCAAGGTGGGGGGCACTCGGAGAAAGGGAGCGTTAAGTCTAACTCTGTTCCCCATTGAGGCTACAGTTCTCAGGTTCTAGGTGTTTCCTGAATTTCAAGCTCTGGCCCCTTCATATAGTCACAGAAAAAAAATTGTTTTCATTTACTATAAAGTGACAATACTACTTCACAGCAGATATTTCATACAAGGTAAGGGGCATCTGTAGGACTTTGAGAGTCAGACACACAAAGGAAAATAGAAGGACAAAGAGAGAGTTAGCAGTGTGAGAAATCATGCCCACAACTCTGGGAAAACCTTCTATATTAAAAAAAAAAAAATCGGGGGTAAAGAAGACATACAGATGGCCAACAGGCACATGAAAAAACACTCCACATCGCTAATTATCAGAGAAATGCAAATCAAAACTACAGTGAGGTATCACCTCCCACCAATCAGAATGGCCATCATCAAGAAGTCTATAAATAATAAAGGCTGGAGAGAGTGTGGAGAAAAGGGAACCCTCCTATACTGTTGCTGGGAATGTAAATTGGTGCAGCCACTATGGAGAACAGTATGGAGGTTCCTTAAAAAACTAAATACAGAGCTGCTATGTGATCCAGCAATACCACTCCTGGGTATATATCCAGAAAAGATGAAAATTCTAATTCCAAAAGATACATGCACCCCAGTGTTCATAGCAGCACTATACACAATAGCCAAGACATGGAAGCAACCTAAGCATCCATCAACAAAGGAATGGATAAACAAGATGTGTGTGTGTGTGTGTGTGTGTGTGTGTGTGTGTGTGTGTGTGTATATATATACACACACACATACACAAAATCGACTGTTACTCGGCCATATAAAAGAATGAAATAATGCCATTTGCAGCAACATGAACATGGATGGACCTAGAGATTGTCATACTAAGTGAAGTTAAGTCAGACAGAGAAAGACAAATACTATATACTATCACTTATATGTCGAATCTAAAACAATAATATAAATCAGCTTATTTACAAAACAGAAAAAGACTCACAGACATAGGAAAAAAACTTATATTTATCAAAGGGGAAAAGGGAGGGGGAGGGACATGCTACTCTATGTATAATAAACAACAAGGATTTACTGTAGAGCACAGGGAACCATACCTAATATCTTATAATAACCTATAATGGAAAAGAATCTGAAGCTGTATACCTGAAAATAACACAATATTGTTAATCAACTATAGTTAAATTTTAAAAAAATGTTTTAAAAGCATAATTTCCTCATAGGCAATGTTGCCTGTGAACAAAGGCAGTTTTACTTTTTCTAAAAAAAAACTAAAAGGAGGAGGAGGGGGTAAAGGAAGGGAACGAACCTCCAGAACAAAGATGGGCAGAGGGGTGTTGGGGATCCAGTTGGGATGGGTTGAGGAAGAGGAGCTACGCACAGGTCCCTGAGACCTCAGGCTGGGGCTCTGAGGCTTCAGAGAGCAGACCAGGCTTTGGCCTTGATGACGCAGGGCCTAGGAGCAAGGCTGGTGAAATGGGACCCAGCCGTGGACCATTCTGTGGGGAAACTGGTGGACTCACCTAGGGGTGACTCATGGGGATGGCTGAGATGGTCACCTGTCATGGGAGGAACATGAAAAGGGCCAAGGTTTAGCAACTAAACATGATTATGAAGTGACTAAAATGAGGGCATGGGAGAGAGAGCAGAAAAAGCAAGGAACAGGCCTGATGGGGAACAAACAATGCATTTACGGAGAAGGGGCCCAAGTGTTATATGGGCACCCTGGACCTTTGAAGCCAGTTAATCATTCCTGAAATTCCTGATCCTGGTGGCCCTCTCCAGAGGAAGATAAGACCTATCCTCATCTGTAAGAGTAATAATCTCCTTTGCTGGTCATTTTATTTGCTGTGATACCGTGCCCTAAGCCTTTGCCCTCCATTAAATTGCAGCATTAAAATTATGTAAGATTTTAGGGTGCTTCCGTTCATACAAGGACAAGTCAAAAGCCACGGTTGCTGTATTTACATAACACAGATACATTTCAAAAGAAAATATAAGCCATACTCCTGCATTTTGCAAAAGCAATCCCATTGAAACATAAAGATGTTTACACAGTCTTTATCACACTGAAGATGTTTTCATTTTGTTTGGTCCATGTCCCAAACTGTATTTTGTTTTAGACTTCTGCTCATTTTCTTTTGTTTGTGAAGGGCTATGTCAGGCCGAGTCTCCATTTCCTCAAACACTCTGGCTCCAAATGAATTATTGATTAGAGAAAAAGTAATGCTATCATCTAGATGCCTTGCTTTCTTCCATGGCTGCAGCTGTGTGCTCACCACCAGCTCTCCCTAACCTTTGTCTGAAAAGCAAATATCAAGTTAAAAGAAGGAGGGAACATAACGTGGAATGGTGGGCTTGGAAGGCAAATGGTGAAGGTATAGAGCTGATGGCATCCTATCAAGGCGGTGATGCAAGGGGAATTGGCCGTGGCAGTCAGAAAGATCCTCTAGCAACACAGGCTTCCATGGGTGACGGTTGGTAAAGGACTGACAGCATCAGAGGTTTGGGTTGGTGGAAGTCCAGAAGGGCTAGAAGAGGAATCAAAAGCACAGACCTTGATTGTAAACTTGACTGTGGCTCTGAGCCTAAATAGAAAATCATGCTAAGAGTTTGGGAGAGTCTGTGTGAGATATAGTAGGAAAAAAAGTAATATATGTTTACAAGCTAGATAAACTTGATTAAGACTGAGATGCTCTTAGACTGAGTCACACACCAGGGCAAAGATGACTAGAATTGACCATGGGAAGAAACAGAAGTAGCCAGGAAGAAACCTGAGGCTGAGGATTTTTTTCCTTGTGTAGGGCAAGCATAACCTAGGAAATAGACATTTTGCAATAAAAGGGCAGTCCAAAGATGAAATATTCACAAATCCTGAAACTATTCCAACAACCCTAAGGGGCGCTCATCAGCATGGTACTTCCTACCTAAGAGGATCAGGCAGCAGTTTTCCATATGAGATGGGGCATGGGGAAGGGAAGAGAAAGACAGCAGCCACTGGGGATCTGTGCGAGGTGTCATCTGAGTCATTTTGATCCTTGAAGCAAAGTGGCTACATTTCCCAATGATAAAGGAGAAAACAGTTTGGATGCTTCCTTTCCAAAGATCAGGGGAAGCATTTCTCCCCAGTGAGGATTCAGGCCAACACAAGTGATATATCAAGTATCAGTGATGTCGAAGACTCAAATCCCAGCAATGATCTCCAGGATCCTACAGCCAAAGACGTCTGTGGTCCAGAACCATCAGAAAAAGCAGCATAAGAAGCTGTGAAGCTTCTAAAGTCCACTGTGGTGTGGAAAGAGGGCCAGGTAGGAAGGCCAAGTTAGGAAGATGAAGGTGGGAGGTGGACTCCACTGTGGTCCTGTAGAATAATCCTAGACAGAATTAGCTTCATATCTTTCTAAGACGTCTTCAGCTTCCAAAACACTTCTGTAGGCATTATCCCACTTAATTTCTGGAATCAGAGGGCCATCTTCAAATTTAGGCTCCACCAGTTCTTAGCCATGGTGATCTTAGGCCAGTCACCTCTATGAGCTAAAATATCCTTATCAGTTAAACGGGGATAATAAAACTATTGACTTCCAAGCATTAATGTAAGGATTAAGTGAGATGATATATGCCAAGCCTTTCACATGGTGCCTGAAAAAAATAGTAAGCACTCAACATGTTTGACCTACTTTTTAAAATTATCCACAAACCTCACGCTAACCCTGTGAGGTGCCCAGGACAGGTATTACCATCCTCATGTTACAGGTGAGGAAACCAAAGCTCAGAAAATGACTTGCCTAACACTGCAATGGTGTAGCCCCTCAAAGAAAAAGAATAGGAAGCTTTCTGCACAATCAAAAATGAGAGCACTGGAGACAGTGGCATCCTGGCATTGTGTATCCATGTGCTTGCTTCCCATGGCATCTGGGGATGGGTCAGAGGAGCAAATGAGTTTCAGATTTTTAAACCAAAGGAAAATTTGACAGAAAATCTTCCAGCATTTTCTTTGCATCTCAGATGCAGGACCATTCTGATTCCCATTCAGAAAGGTTTAAGTTTTAAGATCAGGAGGATCTCAGGAGACAGTCCGGTCCAAAACGGGAGGGAAGGATGGTGCCCATGGGAGGAAGATGTGCCACCATGGAAGCCTGGATGCCCTTGATCACACACGTGGTGCTGGTGAAGACCTCCTCTCATGAGCCAGCAGGGCCAAGTGCATGTGGCTGAGCTTTGAAGTTCATACCGAAAAACACTGACTTTCTGGAATCCCCATGGACTGACTCATTGTGGAGAGAGCTGAGGACTTACTCCTCAAAGCAACCAAAACTTTAAAAAATATATTTCTATCACCCTTGTAACGAAAATCTGTTAATGGATCACAGCTATCTGGGCTTTCTAAGCAGGGTACATTGAGTATAGCTCAACATCTCCTTGACAACTCAAGGACATCACCGTGAATATCCATTATTATCCCAGCTTGTATACAGTCATCCTCTTGGGATATTTTGAAGCATAGTATAAAGGGGTTTCCACCAAACTAAATAGTTCCAGATTATTGGGATTTCTCGGTGCATCTCTGTGCTTCTTTTAATATTATTTTTGCCTTGTCTCTTACCATGAGCACTTTTTCCTTTGCCTGCCTTTATCTGTCTCCTGTTTTCTCCAAACCCCTTTAACTTGCCTTTTCTCATCTACTAAAGACAGCCATGCTCTGTAAAATAGGTTGTAAAATAAGTACAAATAACACTTTTAAAGGGTAAATTTTATGATATGTGAATTATATCTCAATAAAGCTATTTTTAAAGTGAACTGCAGACTATAAAATCTTACGAAAGGTGAGATATCACATCACTCTTTATATTGATAATAAACTATTTCACTCTTTTATTTAAAAATAAAAAAGCACAAATAGGCTCTGAGTGAGGACTCAGAATTTTTTCCACAAGTAATAAGCCTGAGAGTTAAGGTATGGTTCTTGAAACATCTATTTTTGTTTATTTGACTTTCTGGCATAGTTCTTAATCCTATAAATAAAGTTAATTTTAGTGAGATGTAGTATGACTCTAGATTTTTCTTATCAAAGCCTCCTCCCTTTTCTTTTGTTCATTCATTTGGCATTTTTAGTAGGATGGCCTACTATGTGCTAGGCCCTAGAAATGAAGAGGAATCTCTAAGTGACTTAGATCTTCCTTGCATGGATTTTAGGTGTAAACCTCTAGGAAGTATGAGCTTTGATGCTTCTTTGATTTGCATTCCCATAATATCTCTATGACTCCTAAATCCAATCATACCCCAAGGAGGCATCATAACCAACCCACTGGGAGGCCAGCCCACTGCTGGAAAGCTGGTCCAGAGTGGGGATCCTTGATCAGAGGAGAATGCTGAGAAGTGAACGAGAGCTACTTTCACTTGTTGCATTCTCTAGTATTTTTCCATGGAGCACCTAGAACTGTGTCACTCAGAGTATTTCTCAGAGTATTTCTCAGCATCAGCATTACCTGGTAGCTTGTAAGAAATACAGAATCTTAGACTATACCCAAGACCTATTAAATTAGAATCAGCCTTTTAAAAAGATGCTCAAGTGATTCATTTAAAGTGCCGAAACACCTGGCGCTTTACCCACTGCAGTAACCACATCTTTCAGAGCCCTGGATGAACAATGCCAAACATGAGAGGCCACCACTTGACACAGGGGCACATCCCATTGGCCAGCAGGCAAAGATGCTCTCGATGATGCCAAGCAGATGTTCAGCATATTTGTTGAGCAGTCAGAGACCACTGCTGTTCTCTTCGCCATGCCTGTCAGGTTCAATAACTCTTCTCCAATGACTCATCTCTTCATACACATGTGTTGTAATTTTCTTTAAAGATCAGCTTGTCAGCAGCATTCAAAGCTGGGTGCTTTTCCTTTGTTGCAAAACTTCATCCATATTCCTGGAAACACCCCCCAGCTCAAATTCAACTATAGTCTTCCTGACACCACTTCATTCATCCACTCATTCACTTGAAAAGTACTTACTGAGCAGACTATGTGTCAGGCACTGCCAGCATCTTCTGCATTTTCCATTCAGTGACCACCATGTAAACCACTTAGTTTCCACATTTTACATAAGACTGGAAATATATTTTTAAAGTGTGAAATATGGCTTCTATCCTTAATTAACTAGTACTATAATTGAGTAGGAAAGATGTATAATTTTGAAATTTATGGAGAACAAAGTTTCAAAAACACAAAAGGATGCTATGTGCCGTACTGGAACCAGCACTGAATGTGCCTCAGTCAGGAGACCTGGGACCAGGTTCTGGTTCTTCCATTAACCTACTTCAGATTCTTTGACAAGCTTTTTTGCCCCTCTAATCTTCAGTTTTCTCAACTACTGAAAAAAGGTGTTGGACCATCCGATCTAAAAAAATTCCTCCTTGTCTCCAATACCCAAATGCCCAAGGATGGACCCTAAACTACATACATAAACTCAGAGTGAATTCAAGGTAAGAAAGCATGGGATCAATGGGAGACTGTACGTTATCATTATTAAGAGTTCTGGCTTTGATATCAGACAAATCTAAGTTCAAATCCTTGATGTGGTATAAGCTTAGCACACTTGAGGCCTTTGACAAGTCACTCAATCTTTTTGATCTTCAGTTTTCTCATTTGTAAAATGAGGATAATCACAGGATTATCGTGAGGATTAAATGGATTAATTCATGTAAAGCCCTCAGCACAGTGCCTGATGTAAAGGATGTGCTAATAGATGGTAATGATAGTGTTGATGGTGATGATCGTTGTATTTTCAGGGTCTTTTGAAGCACATGTCCCTTCCAGTAAGGATAAACTTCAACACTAGGTTGGGGGAACTGACAGGATATGGGATAAACTACAAGGAAACCGACCAGCTGGCAGCAGAGAAGCTAAAGGAAAGAACGATAAGAGGTAGGGAAGATGGGAATGCAGGTAAGCTGATGGACAACTTTGTTGACCAGAATGGATGGGGAAGGGAGGACTCGGTTTGATAGAAAGAGCCGGATGTGATGGAAGGGTGCTTGAGTACAGTGGCTCTGGCACCTCTGTGCAGTCAAGGAGTTAAGAGACTGAAGGAAGGGAGACCAGCCAGGTGCCTACTGGGTAGTGACTCTTGGGTAAAAGGCTGAGAGCTGGAAAATAGGGCAATAAGTCAAGAAGGAGAAGCAATCCTCTAGAGGTAGCCAAGTGTCTCTTCAAAGATCCTCCCCAAGAAATTCCTCTTTGTCTTACACACACACATGTTTAGCGTTTCTTCCCACCCCAATTGAAACTAGAGGAAACACAGGACCGTGCCCATGTGTGTGAAGGTATGCAAGAAGCTGAGATCACATCCTGTCTGAGTTCTGAGTCAGAGAATCCCATAAGAGGATACCGAGGGTTGCTAAGCAGGCCATGCCACCTTCAGCCTGGCTGTAGTCAGAGATCTGGTTGAATAAGAATAGGGCCCAAGCCCTCCAGGCATGGCAGAGCCTCTGCAGCACCATGTGGTTACTATTACTGAGACTAAACAGTGAGCTGAGTGCTTGTATAGGCTGTGTCCATCCTCAGTCTCCTTCAGAGTCTGTACCCCAGGGCTGTCCAGGAAGAACAGAGAATGCCCAACAGAGCCATGGGAGGCAACTACTGTTCCCTAGAGACACCCCAGAGGTGGAACTAGGAAATAACTTGGCCTAATTACAGACCAAATTGACCAGAAATTTGCCCCTGGGGCTATCACTTGTTATCCCTTGGCATGCTTCGTTTGGACTTGGTGCATACTGGGATATATGCTCTTCTCCACAGCTTCCTGGATGGCAAACACTGCCCTGGCTGTGTCAAGAAACTGTCATGGCATAAACAGAGATGTGCCTGGAGAGGTGGGACAACAGAGGGAGGACAATTAACATTCCCCCCTGACACATGACCCACACTTCACACTGGGGTCAAGCCTGACTTCATCTCCCACAGCCCAGTTATCTTCTGCCAGAAAAAAAAAAAAAAAGATGTGATGGGAGATGGGAGCCAGCTCTCAAAGGAGCACATATGGCTATGTCCCCAAGACCATAACCAGGTGGAGAATTTACTGTAAAGAACAGAATGGTTCTTTGAAGTCATCACAGGAAGAGCCTCCTCAATCCCTTTCTTTCTTGGCCTTAACTCATGTATTCAGCGGCAATTACTGAGCGCTGGCTGTATCAGCCATAGTCCTAGATGCTTTTATGGATTCCACAAAGTCCCTGATCATCTACGCAGTAGGTGCTGCATAGGGGGAAAGAGAAGACTTCCCCGAGGCAATGGCATTTGAGTGGGATCATGGGTGATGAGCAGTGTGTCCCATCCAGAAGAGGAGTCCAAGGCGGGGGCGGGGGGGGGGGGGGGAACTGCCATTTGAAAGGCCTAATCGGTGATAGCCTGTTGCTTTGGTGGCAGGGGAGGGAGGTGCCCTCTGCTGCTCGTACAACCCAGCAACTATGGTGTTCTAGTGAGTGGAGCTCCATCCTTCCAAATCTCAGCTCAGTCTCCCCTTCTCCCATCCTAATGTTCCTGAAGGTACCTCCCACAGTCGAAAGCAGCTGGTTATCCTTGAAGTGAGGATCTCTTTGTTCTTAAATGGCTTTCCTTCTCTGTTCTGTTTTGGTCCGACCCCTCCCTAGATCACAGCCCTAACACTAGCACTAATAGCACTAAAACTTCAGCACTAACAGCAGCAGGAACTGAGACCTTATTTTCCAGATGGAAACTTGGGATCAATGGTCCAACTCAGTAATATGCACAATGGTGTGGTCAGAGCCTAAGGGTCCACAGTGATGCCCACGAAGCTGCCTCAGGAAGCATGATAAAGTCCGCAGGGCCGTTTTTCTTCCAGAGCAGCTCTATTCCTATCCATCTTTTGAATTGTGCCTCCATGTAGGAATCTTCAAAAGGAGGAAGGGGCTGATGTATCCCCTCCTCTACTGCATATGGGTTGAGTGCACAGTGCCTAGTGGTAGCACATTCTGTCCTTGGAACTATAGATCCAAAAATGGGTTCTTACCCTCAAAATGCACTTAAACAAAAAGACAAACAATAAACTTTTACAGTCTTCCAGTAAGGCAGCTACATAAAAACAAGAGTACTTAGAACACAGACCATAAGCCAGACTATGTAAATTCTAAGATGTGTGATCATGGACAAATTACCGAACTCTCCGTGCCTCTGTTTTCCCGTCTATAAAATAGGCCCAATAATTGTACTTCCCTTGTTGGGCAGTTATATGAATTTATTAAGTGAATATATCTAAGGCACTAGAATGTCTTAGGAAAGAGCGTGACATGTATAAGCATCATGTAATGTTTTAAAAAGAACAATAATGAGGTGAGTGCCTTCATATGCCAAGTGCTGAAGGGGGAGGGGGGCATGCTCAGAAGAAGGAATAATTGATTCCGTCCGGGGAGTCAGTTAAGACTAAAAAAAGGTGATATTGGTTCTTGCTCTTGAAGTTTGCCGGGCAGAAGAGCAATGGAAGGGTTCTCTGGGTTTAGGAAACAACACTGGCAAAGTTCTTACAAGGCATGTTTTCTGATTTGAGATTGATTCCCAGTAAAAGTCTTAGAAAGCTATCAACATTGAATGAGGCTGGGCAGAACATTTCACAAACTATCTTGCAGCAAAGTGTACAGAATTACCAGACAGTGGGACAGTGATAGGCTGGTAAATGTTTAACCTAATGGGAAGTGAGGGAGGCCTGATTTGTAGCATTTGCTCATTTCTGTAATATAAATACTCCCAACATAGTTGATTTCAAGCTATCAGTGTTGTCAACAGACTCATAAAATTCCTGAAGATTTAACACTCGGCTTTCAGAAGCCAGTACGAGCAGGCTCCAGCACACCACGGCGTCAGAAGCACTCTGAGAAATACAGGGCTTGGGTTCGCCTCACTTGGTGCCACAGAACGGTGGAGAGGACAGATCTGACATTCTGCTCAGAGCACAGCTACGGCAAAAGTCGCTTGAGGTGGCCAAGCCCTCCTACTCACTAACCTTCGTGACTACTGAATCTGGCATGAGTTTTATTTGCCAGAAACAGAATCTACCTGGCTCATTTAATCAGGAGGAAGATACTTTGAATTTTATTTTTTTAAAGGCTCACAGAAGACCTGGGGTGTTAGAAAAGCCGATCAAGGTTAGGCATCCAATAGCATTGCCCAAGACCAGGATGAGAAAATCCAAGCACTGAAAGGCAGGAACTCTGCTCAATCCCTGTTGTAGGACCCTTCCACCAGCCCCGAAGCCACTTCTGCATCAGGAATTGCATGTTAAGACCCCCTAGGAAGCTGTCGCTTCTGCTGCTGCTTCCACAGAATGCCAGACACCACTGCAGCAAAAAGGAAAGAACCGCACTCAGACCAAGTCCATTTGTTCTGTGTTCCCTCCCCTCCAAACGAATGACTCTACTGGGAGCTTGGGATCGGCAGGACGTGGGTCCCACTCCGCATGCTAGCAGCACTGGAGTCTGGGTATGAATTCTGCAGCTACTGGGGTAAGAAGATTCCTAACAGGAGCATTTCCCCAAGTCAGAGAGACAGCACAAATTTGGAGGGCAAGCATCCTCCTTGAATTCCACTGAGATTATTTTCAAGTTCTTTTCTGTCTTGCACAGAAAGGTTTCCCCTGAAGCCATGCTACCCTTAACGTCTTTCTACAAAGAAAAAGGTCACCTGCTAGGGGAGAAATGTTACACATTATGACTACATTCTTTCAGACAATAGAGAACTAGGTGCATCCCACTGTGTGTTTCTACATAATCACACACAAAAAAAATATCACAAATTCTAGCACTGTGTAAATATAGCCACACTTTGGAATCAGACAGACCTGGTTACCTAGCCTCTCTAGGCCTCAGTTTTGTCATCTGTTGAATGAGGATGATAATAATAATACCCTACCCCTTTGGTTGTGGTGAGGATTCAGTGAAATCTGCTATGTTAAGAAACCCATATCACAGTGGAGTTCAAAACCTGGTAAAACTTTTTGTAAAGGGCATTATGGCCTAGTGGAAAGGGTATGAATATTGGTGTCAGACAGACCAAGTGATGGATATGACTTAAGCCCCCATTTTCTTGTCTGTAAAACAAAGACAATAATAACTCCTGTCTTACAGGGCTGTTGTGAAGATTAAAAAGAATGTGCCATGTCTAGCACAAGACATAGCTTGTAATAACTGCTCAATTAATGATAGCCATTATCAATATTATTACTATTATTTATGTCATTATATGACACAGCCTAAGTGAGAACATCAGCTATTCCCAACGTGACTGGCCTCTCAGAAACTAGTGGGTATCTTGACTGAGAATTTAAGAAATGGCAAAGAGTTCTATATATACATTTTAATCATCATTTGTGTCATGCACTCTGGTTTATAAAGCATATTCACTATTTCATCTGCACCCCATGCCAGTCTTATGAGTCAAGCAGAACAACCCTATGAGATAAGTATTATTACACTACTTTGCCTCAATGTCAGACGAGTCTGCCTCAGAGAGGTTAAGTCACTTGTCTAAGTCACACAGAAAATTTGTGATAAAGCCAAGGCCAAAATGGAGGTCTTCTGGGTTTCTGTGGAGTGTTCTTTCCACCACTTTATGCTGGAAACAAACTTCATCGGTTTGCTCTTCCATTTATTCAACAAACTTTTATTTATTATCTTTTGTATATCAGTCGCTATGCTAAATAGGTTCTGTTGATCCAAAGATGAATAAAAGAAAGTACTTCCCCTCTAAGACAATTTAAGAAAATACCCCCCACAAACACCCAGGGAATTTAACAGAAAATACTTCTACCAATTATATGACTCTCAATGTTTTTAAAAATTGTATTTGCAAATAAGATGATCAAATTTTAAATGGGACAACTGCTCTCACTTGAGCTATAGCATATAAAATTAATATAATAACATTAAAAAGTAATATTAAAATCATTAAAGTGAGTTTTTTCAAAGAATTACTTTTCAACTGCTAAAATTTGTTTCATTTGTTTTAAGTTGACTTTATTGCTAATAAGACCAGCCAATGTGCCAAAAGGAATCTAAATAAGATGCCAATACATACTGTTCACAACACAGATTCAGAATTAAAAACTCTTGGCCTTTTTTGGGTCCAGGTCTCCTTAGACAGTTTTCCCTCCAGCTTTGCTTTGACCCCAGCCACTGTGAGAAGAGGATATAAAACACTGTGGGTTCCAGAATGTTCTGTGCCCGGAAGATCTCCATTCAGAATTTTTGGCCAAATGTCCCATTAATTCCCCTTTGACTAAGGCACTTTGGGGTCAGATGAACTTGGCGTCTATGAAGATTACAGAAAAGGGACTGGGTCCAGAGTTCACACCAAGGCTACATATTTTTGAAATTTGGGGTGAAGCCAGACTCTGCTGTAGGGATTTAGGAGGGAGTTAGCTCAGGGAAACCTTTCCCTAATGAAAGAATTTTGCAGTTAATATTGTTGTTCTTCTTTTTTTTTTTTTAACCAATAATAATAGTGCCTGCCACTTAATGAGGGACAAGTATGGGTGAGCACTTTACATATACTGTTTCTTTTTTAAATTTTATTTATTATTATTAGTTATTTTTTATTGTAGTATAGCTGATCTACAATATTGTGCTAGTTTCAGGTGTACAGCAAAGTGATTCAGTTATATATATATATATACATTCCTTTTTCCAGTTCTTTTCCATTATAGGTTATTACAAGATATCGAACATAGTTCCCCATGCCATACGGCAATCCTTGTTGTCTATACACATACTCTTTCTAATCCTTATAAATAATAATGTTGCAAGGTATTATAATTTCTATTTTACAGATGAAAAAATTGAGGCTCAGGAGGGAAGTAATTTTTCCAAGATCACATAATAAGAGGCAGAAGATGACATTTAAAACCAACATCTATATTATTCCACTTTTCTCTGTGTCTCTGCTACCTCATCTGACATCTTCCCCACAAAACAGCAAGACTAGTCCTCAAATATATATGGCTATACAGGAAATGTCAACTGCTGGTCTAAACATATTTACTAAACATCACCTAAACGCCCAGCTCTATATTAGGCGCTCAGGAGTTGTGAAGAATTCTTGTTTTGGCATATTTCTTGACTTAGGAAAAATCTGCCTCTGTATCCTTTTCCCGCATTTTCCTATGATCTATTTTTCTAGCCACTAGACATAATACAAAAAAATTAGAATCTTCTATGGCTTGGGAGAGCTAAATGAAAGACTTTGCTCAGTCAAAAATCATAATGATATCAATAGTCCATTTGAATCTCATGGATCTCAAACAACATAATTTGTGTCACAGTGACAATTTTTAAAAAGTGTCTCATTGAGAAAATTAAACCACTGCATTTGTATTATATTTTTAAACAATTACCAAACCTTCCCCTACTTTATTTAACATTGCAAAGTTTGCTGTTGAACTTCCTGTGAAAAATACCCTGAGACACTTTGCCAGAACTGGCTGTAGATTCGTACTATCATGAGCAGGGCAGCTGAATTGCGCTGTTTGGTGACCCTTAAGAAGAGGGAGAGGGAGAGCGGGGGACAATATGGGGGTAGGGGCAAGGAACAGTATTTCGAAAAAGCACATTCAATATTATAATACAATGTTCTATTTAGAAAATAAAATACATTGCTGTCACAATACAAACTTTGAAAGTAAAGCTTCACAATAACTTCTTTGCTAGCAGTGCATGAGCGTGAAAAAGTTGGCCTAAGAAATGCTACTCCATATATATATATGATTAGGAACTCATCAGCTTACCCCTCAGTCTTAATTCCAGAGCCAAGTTCTCAAATCCATGCAAAGACTTGTTCCATTTGCAAAACTCTAAGTTGTCATTTCAGTGACTGGATTTCAGACACTTGTTTGGTTTTGTTGGTTTCATTTTTATCTTCCTCACTTAAAGGAGAAATAAACCAAAGCTTTCTTCTCCCTAAATGGCTTGAGAGGGAGAAAAATATGAATAAATTATGTTCTAATGGATTACTGAAGATTCCTACACATCCACCTGGATTCCACCCAACTTTTGAAGCAAAAAGCATAGGGCATTCCCACTTCATAAAGCAAGAATGTCTGGTTACTCTACTTCTGATTTCATGTAATTGAAAATAGGTCCTAGCCACCAACTACTCTGGATCAGGGTTCATGTGCTTTCCTCCCTGCCACTCTAGCTCCATCACTGAGGAAGAGTTTCAAATGGCCAACTCACCATCTTGTAAAGATTCCTATTCACCAGCTCTGTTAGAGTAGAGCCTCAGGGAACTTAGCATACCTCCTAGTTTACAACTAGTTTGTTCGACTACTGGCAAAAATCAATAAAGTACTAAAAGGAAGGAAGGAAGGGCAACAAGGACATGTTTGACAAGGTGTGTAAATCCACTTTTCTGATGGCAAAGGACAATGAACAGGATTCATAGCAGCAAAAGGATAGTGACCAAAAGTTAAGACAGGACATATCAAGGTAGCTGAAGAGCATGAGATCCAGGCCTTTTATTTAGGAGGAGAAACAATATTTGACATTTTCACCAGTATTAATTTGTTAGATAAGCAATTTCAATATATCATAATACTTATGATTCCCTTTGGCAGTGTCCTGATAATATTTTAATATATCAAGACCTCTAAGGGGTGCTGGTTAGGGTCGTTAAGGTGGAAGGTGAGGGTATAATGGAACCAAACTTGTATAGACCACTCAGGGTCCAAACAGGAAGCAGAAAGCAATTCCTCATGCCACAAGGAAAATGGCTTCTGGGAGATGGATGGCCCAATGATACCTGTGTAATTTTAAGCATGGCTCTTTTTTTATGTGTTTTATATATTATGAATCCATCTAAGACTTAATTTGAAAAAAATATCTCCACTGCTGAAAAGGAATAAAGTTAAAAAATACTAGATGAGGGCTTCCCTGGTGGTGCAGTGGTTGACAGTCTGCCTGCCGACGCAGGGGACACAGGTTCGTGCCCCTGTCTGGGAAGATCCCACATGCCGCGGAGCAGCTGGGCCCGTGAGCCATGGCCGCTGAGCCTGCGCGTCCGGAGCCTGTGCTCCGCAGCGGGAGGGGCCTCAACAGTGAGAGGCCCGCGTACAGCAAAAAAAAAAAATACTAGATGAACACCATTACAACAGAACAATCTTCTTCTTGAGAACAATTTTTAAAACTGGATAGAACATTAAAACAAAACGTTCCATTAAAAGTATTAAAGAACAGGGAGGCCTTCAAGATGGCGGAGGAGTAAGATGTGGAGATCACCTTCCTCCCCACAAATACATCAGAAATACATCTACATGTGGAACAACTCCTACAGAACACCTACTGAACGCTGGCAGAAGACCTCAGACCTCCCAAAAGGCAAGAAACCCCCCACGTACCTGGGTACGGAAAAAGAGAAAAGAATAAACACAGACAAAAGGATAGGGACGAGACCTGCACCAGCGGAAGGGAGGCGTGAAGGAGGAAAGGTTCCCACACACTGGAAGCCCCTTCGCGGGCGGAGACTGCGGGTGGCGGAGAGGGAAAGCTTAGGAGCCGCGGAGGAGAGCACAGCAACAGGGTACGGAGAGCAAAGCCGAGAGATTCCCGCACAGAGGATCAGGGCCGACCGGCACTCATCAGCCCCAGAGGCTTGTCTGCTCACCTGCCGGGGTGGGCGGGGGCTGGGAGCTGAGGCTCGGGCTTCGGTCGGAGTGCAGGGAGAGGACTGGGGTTGGCGGCGTGAACACAGCCTGCAGGGGGTTAGTGCACCACGGCTAGCCAGGAGGGAGTCCAGGGAAAAGTCTGGAGCTGCCGAAGAGGTAAGAGACTTTTTCTTGCCTCTTTGTTTCCTGGTGCGCGAGGAGAGGGGATTAAGGGCGCCGCTTAAAGGAGCTCCAGAGACGGGCGCGAGCCGCGGCTATCAGCAAGGACCCCAGAGACGGGCATGAGACGCTAAGGCGGCTGCTGCCGTCGCCTGTGCAGCCCGCCACTGCCAAGGTCCCGGGATCCAGGGACAACTTCCCCGGGAGAACGCACGGCGCGCCTCAGGCTGGTGCAACGTCACGCCGGCCTCTGCCGCCGTAGGCCCGCCCCGCCCTCCGTGCCCCTCCCTCCCCCCGGGCTGAGTGAGCCAGAGCTCTCGAATCAGCGGCTCCTTTAAGCCCGTCCTGTCTGAGCGAAGAACAGACGCCCTCAGGCGACCTACCCGTAGAGGCAGGTCCAAATCCAAAGCTGAGCCCTGGGAGCTGTGCGAACAAAGAAGAGAAAGGGAAATTTCTCCCAGCAGCCTCAGGAGCAGCGGATTAAGTCTCTGCAATCAACTTGATGTATCCTGCATCTCTGGAATACCTGAATAGACAACCAATCATCCCAAAATTGAGGCAGTGGACTATGGGATCAACTGTAGACTTGGGGTTTGCTGTATGCAATTGACTGGTTTCTGGGTTTATGTTTAGCTTAGTTTAGTAATTAGAGTTTATTATCACTGGTAGATTTGTTTATTGATTTGGTTGCTCTCTTCCTTTTTAAAAAATTTTTTTATACATAGATTTTTTTTTCCTTTTTCTCTTTTTGTGAGTGTGTATGTGTATGCTTCTTTGTGTGATTTTGTCTGTATAGCTTTGCTTTCACCATGTGTCCTAGGGTTCTGTCTGTCCATTTTTTGTTTTTTTACTATAGTTTTTAGCACTTATTATAATTGGTGGATTTGTTTTTTGGTTTGGTTGCTCTCTTCTTTCGTTTTTCTTTTTATTACTTTTTTTATTTTTAATAATTTTTTTATTTAATAACTTTATTTCTTTTTATTTTTTTCTCTTTCTTTCTATCTTCTTTCCTTCTTCTTTCTTTCCTTCTTTTTCTTTCTTTCTTTCTTTTTATCTCCCTTTTCTTCTCAGCCATGTGGCTGACAGGGTCTTGGTGCTCCAGCAGGATGTCAGGCCTGTGCCTGAGGTGGGAGAGCCAAGTTCAGGACATTGGTCCACCAGAAACCTCCCGGATCCACATAATATCAAACAGTGAAAGCTCTCCCAGAGATCTCCATCTCAACGCTAAGACCCAGCTCCACTCAACAACCAGCAAGCTACACTGCTGGACACCCTATGTCAAACAATTACAAGACAGGAACACAACCCCACCCATTAGCAGAGAGGCTGCCTAAAATCATAATAAGGTTACAGACACACGAAAACACACCACCAGATGCAGTCCTGCCTACCAGAAAGACAAGATCCAGCCTCATCCACCAGAACACAGGCACTAGTCCCCTCAACCAGGAAGCCTACACAACACACTGAACCAACCTTAGCCACTGGGGGCAGACAGCAAAAACAACGGGAACTACAAACCTGCAGCCTGCAAAAAGGAGACCCCAAACACAGTAAGTTAAGCAAAATGGGAAGACAGAGAAATATGCAGCAGGTGAAGGAGCAAGGTAAAAACTCACCAGACCAAACAAATGAAGAGGAAATAGGCAGTCTAGCTGAAAAAGAGTTCAGAGTAATTATAGTAAAGATGATCCAAAATCTTGGAAATAGAATGGAGAAAATACAAGAAACATTTAACAAGCACCTAGAAGAACTAAAAAGCAAACAAACAATGATGAACAACACAATAAATGAAATTAAAAATTCTCTAGAAGGAATCAGTAGCAGAATAACTGAGGCAGAAGAATGGATAAGTGACTTGGAAGATAAAATAGTGGAAATAACTACTGCAGAGCAGAATAAAGAAAAAAGAATGAAAAGAATTGAGGACAGTCTCAGAGACATCTGGGACAACATTAAATGCAACAACATTCGAATTATAGTGATCCCAGAAGAAGAAGAGAAAAAGAAAGGGACTGAGAAAATATTTGAAGAGATTATAGTTGAAAACTTCCCTAATATGGGAAAGGAAATATTCAATCAAGTCCAGGAAGCACAGAGAGTCCCAACAGGATAAATCCAAGGAGAAACACGCTGAGACACATATTAATCAAACTATCAAAAATTAAATACAATGAAAAAATATTAAAAGCAGCAAGGGAAAAGCAGCAAATAAAATACAAGGGAATCCCCTTAAGGTTAATAGCTGATCTTTCAGCAGAAACTCTGCAAGCCAGAAGGGAGTGGCAGGACATATTTAAAGTGATGAAAGGGAAAAACCTACAACCAAGATTACTCTACCCAGCAAGGATCTCATTCGAATTTGACGGAGAAATTAAAAGCTTTACAGACAAACAAAAGCTAAGAGAATTGAGCACCACCAAACCAGCTCTAGAACAAATGCTAAAGGAACTTCTCTAGGCAGGAAACACAAGAGAAGGAAAAGATCTACAATAACAAACCCAAAACAATTAAGAAAATGGGAATAGGAACATACATATCGATAATTACCTTAAATGTAAATGGATTAAATGCTCCCACCAAAAGACACAGACTGGCTGAATGGATACAAACACGAGACCCATATATATGCTGTCTACAAGAAACCCACTTCAGACCTAGGGACACATACAGACTGAAAGTGAGGGGATGGAAAAGGATATTCCATGCAAATGGAAATCAAAAGAAAGCTGGAGTAGCAATTCTCATATCAGACAAAATAGACTTTAAAATAAAGACTATTACAAGAGACAAAGAAGGACACTACATAATGATCAAGGGATCAATCCAAGAAGAAGATAGAGCAATTGTAAATATTTATGCACCCAACATAGGAGCACCTCAACACATAAGGCAAATGCTAACAGCCATAAAAGGGGAAATCGAAAAACAAACAAACAAAACAACTAATACTAAACTTTCTTTGGGTTATTTGTATGGAAATATGTTAATATAAATGTTTCAGACATTACATGAAATTTCTAAAAATCTTATAAGTATAATAAGTCATAATTCTAATTATTACTTTAAAATGTATATCTCAGAAATAACTAAATTTCCTTGTCAATTGCATTATTATGAACTTTCATCAAATCTTTAACCATGGTCATTTTTAAGTCTTTTGTCATTTACAGACAGTTCTGGGTGTACTCTGATGCTTTTGCAAATATGTTCCTATAAAAGGGTTTCGTCTTCAAGGAATTCATGGAAAAGACTCTGACAAGTACAGGTTTCTGGTAACTGACTATACTGCTGAACTGAATGAATAGGCATTTTCAGAACTCTAATGGAGAACTGATGAATTCATAAAAGTGCTAACAAAAGATCAAGATGAAAAAAAATTACATGGGACTGAGTGAAATGAAGAGGATGATTATAATTTTTGTGACTTTCTGTTTGAATAAAAAAAAAGGGGGGGAAATCAACAGTAACACAATCATAGTAGGGGACTTTAACACCCCACTTTCACCAATGGACAGATCATCCAAAATGAAAATAAATAAGGAAACACAAGCTTTAAATCATACATTAGTCAAGACGGACTTAACTGATATTTATAGGACATTCTATCCAAAAACAACAGAATACACTTTCTTCTCAAGTGCTCGTGGAACATTCTCCAGGGTAGATCATATCTGGGGTCACAAATCAAGTCTTGGTAAATTTAAGAAAATTGAAATTTTATCATGTATCTTTTCCGACCACAATGCTATGAGACTAGATATCAATTACAGGAAAAAAATCTGTGAAAAATACAAACACATGGAGGCTAAACAATACTTAATAACCAAGAGATCACTGAAGAAATCAAAGAAGAAATCAAAAAATACCTAGAAACAAATGACAGTGAAAGCACCACGACCCAAAACCTATGGGATACAGCAAAAGCAGTTCCAAGAGGGAAGTTTATAGCAATACAATCCTACCTCAAGAAACATGAAACATCTCAGATAAACAACATAACATTACACCTAAAGCAATTGGAGAAAGAAGAAGAAAAACCCCAAAGTTAGCAGAAGGAAAGAAATCATAAATATCAGATCAGAAATAAATGAAAAAAAAATGAAGGAAAAGATAACAAAGATCAATAAAACTAAAAGCTGGCTCTTTGAGAAGATAAACAAAATTGACAAACCATTAGCCAGACTCATCAAGAAAAAAAAAGGGACAAGACTCAAATCAATAGAATTAGAAATGAAAAAAGAAGTGACAACTGACACTGCAGAAATACAAAGGATCATGAGAGATCACTGCAAGCAACTATATGCCACTAAAAGGGACAACCTGGAAGAAATGGACAAATTCTTAGGAAAGCACAACCTTCCAAGACTGAACCAGGAAGAAATAGAAAATATAAAGAGACCAATCACAAGCACTGAAATTGAAATTGTGATTAAAAATCTTCCAACAGGGCTTCCCTGGTGGCACAGTGGTTGAGAGTCCACCTGCTGCTGCAGGGGGCGCAGGTTCGTGCCCCAGTCTGGGAGGATCCCATGTGCCGTGGAGCGGCTGGGCCCGTGAGCCATGGCCACTGGGCCTGCACGTCCAGAGCCTGTGCTCCGTGGAGGGAGAGGCCACAGCAGTGAGAGGCCCGCATACCTCAAAAAAAAAAACAAAAAATCTTCCAACCAACAAAAGCTCAAGACCAGATGGCTTCACGGGCAAATTCTATCAAACATTTAGAGAAGAACTAACCCCTATCCTTCTCAAACTCTTCCAAAATATAGCAGAGGGAGGAACACTCTCAACTCATTCTACGAGGCCACCATCACCCTGATACCAAAACCAGACAAAGATGTCACAAAGAGAGAAAACTGCAGGCTAATATCACTGATGAACATAGATGCAAAAATCCTCAACAAAATACTAGCAAACAGAATCCAACAGCACATTAAAAGGATCATATACCATGATCAAGTGGGGTTTATCCCAGGAAGGCAAGGATTCTTCAGTATACACAAATCAATCAATGTGATACACCATATGAACAAATTGAAGGAGAAAAACCATATGATCATCTCAATAGATTCAGAAAAAGCTTTCAACAAAATTGAACACGCATTTATGATAAAAACCCTCCAGAAAGCAGGCATAGAGGGAACTTACCTCAACATAATAAAGGCCATATATGACAAACCCACAGCCAACATCATTCTCAATGGTGAAAAAATGAAACCATTTCCTCTAAGATCAGGAACAAGACAAGGCTGTCCGCTCTCACCACTATTATTCAACACAGTTTTGGAAGTTTTAGCCACAGCAATCAGAGAAAAAATAAAAATAAAGGGAATCCAAATCAGAAGAGAAGTAAAGTTGTCACTGTTTGCAGATGACATGATACTATACATAGAGGATCCTGAAGACTCTAGATTCCGAAAACTACTAGAGCTAATCAATGAATTTGGTAAAGTAGCAGGATACAAAATTAATACACAGAAATCTCTTGCATTTCTATCACTAATGATGAAAAATCTGAAGGAGAAATTAAGGAAACATTCCCATTTACCATTGCAACAAAAAGAATAAAATACTTAGGAATAAACCTACCTAAGGAGAGAAAAGACCTGTACGCAGAAAACTATGAGACGCTGATTAAAGAAATTAAAGATGATACAAACAGATGGAGAAATATACCATGTTCTTGGATTGGAAGAATCAACATTGTGAAAATGACTATACTACTGAAAGCAATCTACAGATTCAATGCAATCTCTATCAAACTACCAATGGCATTTTTCACAGAACTAGAACAAAAAATTCTGCAATATGTATGGAAACACAAAAGAACCTGAATAGCCAAAGCAATATGAGAAAGAAAAATGGAGCTGGAGGAATCAGGCTCCGAGACTTCAGACTATAATACAAAGCTACAGTAATCAAGAGAGTATGGTACTGGCACAAAAACAGAAATATAGATCAATGAAACAGGATAGAAAGCCCAGAGATAAACCCACACACATATGGTCACCTTATTTTTGATAAAGGAGGCAAGAATATACAATGGAGAAAAAGTCTCTTCAATAAGTGGTGCTGGGAAAACTGGACAGCTACATGTAAAAGAATGAAATTAGAACACTCCCTAACACCATACAAAAAAATAAACTCAAAATGGATCAAAGACCTAAATGTAAGGCCAGACACTATAAAACTCTTAGAGGAAAACATAGGCAGAACACTCTATGACATAAATCACAGCACGATCCTTTTAGACCCATCTCCTAGAGAAATGGAAATACAAGCAAAAATAAACAAATGGGACCTAATGAAACTTAAATGCTTTTGCACAGCAAAGGAAACTGTAAACAAGATGAAAAGACAACCCACAGAATGGGAGAAAATATTTCCAAATGAAGTAACTGACAAAGGATTAATCTCCAAAATTTACAAGCAGCTCATGCAGCTCAATATCAAAAAAACAAACAACCCAATCGAAAAATGGGCAGAAGACCTAAATAGACATTTCTCCAAAGAAGACATACAGATTGCCAACAAACACATGAAAGGATGCTCAACGTCACTAATCATTAGAGAAATGCAAGTCAAAACTACAATGAGGTATCACCTCACGCCAGTCATAATGGCCATCATCAAAAAATCTACAAACAATAAATGCTGGAGAGGGTGTGGAGAAAAGGGAACCCTCTTGCACTGTTGGTGGGAATGTAAATTGATACAACCACTGTGGAGAACAGTATGGAGGTTCCTTAAAAAACTAAAAATAGAACTACCATTTTACCCAGCAATCCCACTACTGGGCATAAACCCTGAGAAAACCATAATTCAAAAAGAGTCATGTACTATCATTGCAGCTCTATTTACAATAGCCAGGACATGGAAGTAACCTAAGTGTCCATAGACAGAAGCATGGATAAAGAAGATGTGGCACATATATACAATGGACTATTACTCAGCCATAAAAAAGAAACAAAATTGAGTTATTTATGGTGAGGTGGATGGACCTAGAGACTGTCATACAGAGTGAAGTAAGTCAGAAAGTGAAAAATAAATACCGTATGCTACCACATATATATGGAATCTAAAAAAGGAAGAAAAAATGGTTCTGAAGAACCTAGGGCAGGACAGGAATAAAGACGCAGACGTAGAGAATGGACTTGAGGACACGGAGAGGGGGAAAGGGTAAGCTGGGACGAAGTGAGAGAGCGGCATGGACTTACATATACTAACAAATGTAAAATAGCTAGTGGGAAGCAGCTGCATAGCACAAGGAGATCAGCTGGGTGCTTTGTGACCACCTAGAGTCGTGGGATAGGGAGGGTGGGAGGGAGTCGCAAGACGGAGGAGATATGGGGATATATGTATATGTATAGCTGATTCACTTTGTTATAAAGCAGAAACTAACACGCCATTGTAAAGCAATTATACTCCAATAAAGATGTTAAATTAAAAAAAGAGAAGTATTAAAGAACAAACAAAAAAAGTAACAAATTCCTAGGACAACAGCTGGGATAAGGCAGAATCCAAAGAGATAAGCCCAACATTCAAAGTTGCTTAATCCTAAGGTATTTGCCAAATGTAAAGTAAAAGCTGTAAATCCATCCTGGAGTTGTGGTGGATTTGTGGGTGAGATAGTTAGAAGTCAAAGTGCAGAGACTTCCTTGCACACTGTCAGTGGGAATGTAAATTCATGCAGCCGCTATGGAAAACCGTATAGGGGTTTCTCAAAAAATTAAAACTAGAACTGCCATATGATCCAGTAATTCCTCTGCTGGATATACATCCGAAGTAAATGAAATCACTATCTCGTTGAGATACTGGCCCTCCCATGTTCACTGAGGCATTATTCACGATAGCCACAATATGGAAACAACTTATGATATCATTCTGAACATAGAAAACCTAAAAGAAACTGCATTTAAATTGTAAGAATTAATAATAGAATACAAAATCAATATGCAAAAAGCATTTGTATTATTACAGTCCACCAATAAAAACTAGAACATAAAATTTCTGAAAGATACCATTTATAACAGCATCAAAAACATCAATTTCCTAAGAATAAATCTGGTATAAATGCGTGAGACTACTATGGGGAAAACTAGGAATCTTTACTGAGAGAGTCATTAAAGAAGAGATGGTCCATGTTCATGAATGAGAGAACTTATTAAAAAACGTCAGTTCCCACATTGCTCTAAAAGTCATTGTTATTCCAATAAAAATCTCAACAAGCTATTTTTATGGTTTTAACTAGCTGATTCTAAAATTTATATGGAAATGCAAAGGAAAAAGAAGAGCAAAAACACTCTTAAAGAAGAAAAACAAGGTGAGAGAATTAGCTCTACCGGTTACGAAGCCATAATTTAAAGACAGTGTAGTAACCTCATATACTATAGTAACAAAGAGAGGGTAGTATTGGCCCAAGGATACATAAATAAAACTACAAAACAGTAGAATTCAGAAATAGACACATGCATATATAGATCTAATGTATGAGAGGTGGCACTGAAGACTAGTGGGAAAAGGATGGTCTTTCAATAAATTGTAATGGGACAATTGGGTATTTGTGGAGAAAATTGCCAATGGACCCCTAACTCACACTGTATGTAAATGTCAACTCCAGGAGGATTATAGAGCTGAATGTGCAAGACAAAACTGTAAAGCTTTCAGAAGAAAATAAAAACGATCTTTGCGACCTTGGGGTAGAGAACGATTTCTTCGACAAGATGTGAAAAGCAGTACCCATATTGGGTATTAAACAAGTAATTACATAAATATATACAAAGTGTGTGTGTGTGTGCATACACACACACACACACACTTAGAACAGTGTTTGGCACTTGGTAAGCACTCAGTAAAAGTAGCCGCCATAATAATAACTTTCATTATTGTTATTATTAGGCTGTGATTCTTTCCTCCTATGATATCAGATACAAAAATCCCAAGAAAGTGTATCAGAAATTACACAGTGATTACCAGTTAATTCAGCATCTTGTGAGCTTCTGATGACCATGAATATCTTGGTTAAGTCAGGTGTCCCCGACCCCCCGCCACACATTTTCTAAAATGGCAGGTGCCCACTTTGCCCACAACTGAACCATTTAAACTGCCACATCTCAAAGGCAGGCAGGCAACCCAAAGATAACATTCAAGCACCTTTCCCCACCATAGTTTATCTTATTCTAAATTATATAAAAAGGCTCTGGGAAGCAACCTAATCAAGAACAATTTAAATTTTGCAAATGGACAAAGAATTTCCAGTGTAATCCTCTAGCTCTCATTATAATAACCATGGATGGGGACACAGTTACAGCCCAGACTGTACACACACTTTCAAAATATCCTCATCTGGGAGTTAGACTAAATGACCACCAACATCCCTTCTGATCCTAGAGTGTTAGAATTCCATTGGCTAATAATACATTTAAAATGTAGGAAGTCAAATTGAAAACCATCAGCAAAGATCCAGTTACAGTGTTTACTCAAAACTTTGTAGTGAGTGTCAAGGCTGGAACTCTCTATTTCATGAGCCACTTTCTTTGCCTTGATCTGAGGGCTTTCCTCTGATTAATTTTCTTCTTAACACTGGCTTGGACCCACTTTCCTGAGGGAGTTTGATTCTTAATTTCCAATTTGCTCTAATAAGCCGCTCTCCTGCCTCTCCAAACTCGTTGAACCAAATCTGTGCCTCCTCTTCTACAGAAATTACATTGCTGTTTGGTTTTTGAGTCCCCAGTTTTTTCAGATTGCAATTACAAGCTACCCTGGACCTTCTCCATTTTAATTCCAGCCTCCGTTTAAAGAAAGAAAGAAGGGTGATATTTAATCCTTCCAATGAACATATTGCAAGAGCAATCACTTCATGGCTTCAGTCTGTGTGGGGCTAGGGGAATACTAAGGGGCCACATTACATCATACGGTGGCTAAAAAGGAACACTGGGAGCCGTGTCACTAGGGACAGTCCCTGCAAAACCAGAATGTCTAGTCACTTTGACCTACAGCAAAAAGTATCGAATAACTAGGACAAGTGCTAGTGCAAACAGCTGATCAAGTCATTAAACCCTAACGCGGCCACTGGGTACTCGGGGCCACGTTCAAACCAGCCAATTAAAGAAGCGATCTGGGACAAGAGAGGAGTTGAGCTCTTTCCTTTTCCTTTTTAGTTTTTCTTTTTCTTTTTCTTTTTTCTCAGAAGAACCTGAGAACACGGGTGATGAAAGGGACAGCAATCTGGCCAATTGGGGGAATTCCCGACTTAGAAACTCAGCAGAATCTTTTCTCCCTAGATAAGGTGAAACCACTCCTTTGCCTCTTGAGCCACTGCTGCAGGAAACCAGACGCATGGCAACCTCCGGGGGGAGGGCCTCCTTCCTGCCAGTGTGTTTATGGTTTGCATAAAGAACATGATAGCACTTTAATGGGCAAAAGAAAATCCCTGGTCAGCAACCAGGCGGCCTCCTGGCCTTCTATCAGAACAGTTGTGCCACAGAGCAGCTGACAAGTAAGAGCTCACCCAGCTGGTCCGGTGAAATTATCAGGTAGATCAAGATGGCGATCAAGAAAAATAATAGAAGAGTCACTGACTTTTCATTCATTATATTAATTATAAAATTATATTAAAGATGTCATTTTATAATATATGTTCATATTAACAAATGGTCTTCAACATCTTTTTAAATAACATATTTTTCAATGTTTAGTGTCTATTTTGCTTGAGGTATTTTGTACATATGTGCCTTGTGATTGCTGCCGCTTTAAAGGATACAGTACTCTTTGGGGGGATGAATCTGTTTTGTTTTGTTTTTAATGAAATAAACCTATATTCTTGATAAAAAGAAAAAAAAGAAAAAGAATACAATAGCTATTATTTTTGCTGCTTTGACTCTGCGGCCGTTCCTATACTAAGTACCATATTAGCTTATACAATAGTCCCAGTAACCCTAGAAAGAGTTTCTATGAGTATCCCCATCTTTCAGATAAAGAAACTGAGGCTTCGAGGTATTAGAAAATTAGCCCAAGGTCACAGAACTAGAAATCTGCTGTGTCTGATCAACAACACACCCACTATACGTCCCTCCTCTGCAGCATCTCTGCCCAGACTTTATTCCTTTAACTTCCTTCAGAGCGACTGCATTAAGATGCCCTTGCTTATAAGGCACAAGAGTCAAGATCTAATAACATATTCTATATTTATTTGAATAAATGCATGTAATTTTCAAAAGTTAACATATCATCTCATTGGGCCCCCACTACATCTTATTGGGTAGGTAAGACAGGATTTGTTTATTTGTTTTTAAATTCCCTTTGAAATTCTTTTCAGTGACTAAACATTCCCAATAATTAAATGTTTAGAAGTTTCTTGCAAGACAATTGTCAAGATAGAGTAAGTCGACAAATTTACCCATTAGTGGAAGGATAACAGACCTGCCATTTGTTTGGAGCAGTCTTAACAGAGGCTGGGAGAGGAAAATGCATTATAAAACCACAGGGAAGAGCCAGCACCACCCCAAGTAGCTCAGAGACTCTGGGGCACAGGGAAAATTTCTGGGTGTTTCCTCTGCCTTGTCTCTACAGGCTTTTGAAAGCTAGGACAAAATAAAATAAGTACTTCCGAAAGATAGAGCCATTTGGGAAGTTGACATTTTCCCTAAATTCCAACTCTCCTACTATTTACTCCAATTTCTAAGTAATGGCATAAAAATGCAGTCTCTGTAGGCACCCAGAGGAGTGACCATATCCCTGCTCCTCTACTCACTAGCTATAAGACCTGTAGCAAGTTACTTCACCAGTCTGAGCCTCAGTGTTTTCATCTGAAGAATGGGGATATTTGCTGAGAAAATTAAATAAGATTAATGCATAGTAAGTGCTTGGCATAATTCTTATGAAGCACTGAAGGACATAATCCTCATTTCTATCACTGATTAACAAATTAATATTTGTTATAAATTTGTGAATAAGACATATCTGGTACAAACTTATTCATCACCTTTCCATCAAAGCTGGCCCTTTGGTAGCCCCTATCTCTGAAAGCTACCATGCCCTACCTCCCAACTACCCACTATGTCAGGTTCTAGGAGAGTCATGCCTTACCCTCTCCCATCATGCAATTCATCACTCAGTCCTTTTGGTTTGATCTCAGTGTTATTGGCCAAATCCATCCCCTCTCCCTTTCCATGCTTTTACAGTGTCTCATCAGGAAGATTGCTGTAGTCTCCAAAGTGATTTTGCTAATTCTGGTATTGCACACTCTGTTCCATATTCTGAGACAAAGTAACCCTCTAAAACACCCATCTGATCATATTACTCCCTGCTAAGAGTCTTCAGTAACCCCACATAATCTTCAGGATAAAGTGGAAACTCTTTAGCATATATAGAAAGCTCCACATGGTATGAGCTCTGGTGAAACTCTACTGGCTTGTTTGGTTTGTTGTTCCCCTCAAAACTTCATTTCAAAATGTATAGAATTCCCTAAACACATGTTGTTAAAAGCACTTTATATACATATGTGTATATAGACACACATATATGTGTATATATATATATATATTCCTTTAAAACTCACGAGAGCTCTTTGAAGCTGCGGCTCTTAGTGTTCCCTTCCGACTTAGAAGGAACCTGCATGCCAGCTCAGATAACTAACTTGCCCAAGTCACACAGCTTGACGTGGCACAGTCAGAATTTGCACCAGGCACAGAGTCTGTGATCTCAGTCCCTCTACCATCCGTCTTCCCCGAGTGCTCTCTGCCAGCAGGGCCTCTCCTTGACAAGCCCCTTCTCACATTCACACCTCAACTCAGGAAACACCTCTTCTGTGATGCCGCTCCTGGATTCCACCTTAGAACAGACCACTTGGAGTGTTGTGATTCTTCTGTGTCTTGTACCTGTACCAGTACCTGTACCTTGTACCTTGTACCAGTACCTGTCATTCCTTAGAATGCTTCTGTATGTATAGGCCTCTCTCCCCTACTAGATTATAAATCCTAAAAAGTGGGAAGATTGTTTATTATTTGTACCCTCAGTGGCTAGCACAGTGTCAAGCACATCTTAGGTATTTAATAAATGTTTGGGGGATAAGTGGTGGAATGAATGAATCAATGGAATGAACGAATGAAAAGTCAGTAAAACAGTGGGCATTATAAAAAGTTTCTGTTTCTGCCTTTTAAGAAAAATATAAAATGGGAAAAGGTTCAATCGGTATACTAAGTTTGGAAGGTGAGGGGGAAAGAATAGGGGTGGAAAGGACGTGGTCTTTAGGCTCATGGAGGACATGGATATGGTGAGGGAGCACACATTCACGGAGGAATAGAACACTAAAAGCCAGAGCAGCAGCCCTGAAGCTCAAAAGTCTCACTAGGACAATCACATTGAGCACTGCTTTCACAGGGAATGAATGTATGAATCCAAGAGCTGATTCAAGCTGAACAATGCAAATAGGCTTTTTAAAGGTTGAAAGCAATGCGCAGATGACTGATACAAATCCCATATACGTTTCCATTTCACTCGACTGATAATTAAGGAGCACCTACTCAGAGGCTTGAGATTGAAACACAAACATGAAAAATACAGCTCCTAAAACACAACCGAACAAAATCTATGGGATGCAGCCCAAGCAGTTCTTGGAAGTTCATAGCGATACAGGCCTTCCTCAAAACACAAGAAAAATCTCATGGGGATACATGTATATGTATAGCTGATTCACTTTGTTATAAAGCAGAAACTAACACGCCATTGTAAAGCAATTATACTCCAAAAAAGATGTTAAAAAAAAAAAAAAGAGAAAAATCTCAAACAAACAACCTAAACTACCCCCTAAAAGACTTAGAAAAAGAACAAACAAAGCCTAAAGTCAGCAGAAGGAAGGAAATAATAAATATCAGAGAGGAAATGCATAAAATAGGGATGAAAAATATAGCTCCTACCCTGAAGAAGCGTATAGTCTAGTGGGAAGACAGATGTAGCAATCACTTATATGGTGCTTCTCAAACGATCAATGGTAAGGAATAGCTCTTTTTATTATTTTATTTCCAATGTGTTACAGATTGATACTTTTGAAAAGTACAAAAAAAATAAACTACTAGAAAATAAAATTTTTTAAAGATATGTAAAATACAGGCCCCAAATTTTTAGAATTGAATCAATAATCTTAAATTACTGTCAAATTGCCGAACTGTTTCTAAACAATTACCATCAATTTCTGTACTTAGCTCATGATGGAATGGTAACAGTTTGCACACCAGCAGTGGTCCACAGGCCACAGTTTGAGTTCAGTGACATGTAGTACAAGTTAGCTGCTTTAAAGAGCCTCCTATGGGAGAATAGGATGAGAAGTTTTTAAGGCAACTTCAATTATTTGGGAACCAAACCCTCTCAACATATGTTCCCCAAACTTTACCCCTCAGACTAAAAGATTCTTTTCTCTTCCTCTGCAGGACCTATTTTCTTAAAAAGGTAGCCTACATTTGCTGCCTCATCACCACACCAGAGTTGTTTCATAGCGTAGAACAGAAAAGAATCACTGCACTTTTTCATACTTTTCTTGTAGCATTTATATCCTGCAATGTGAGATAGCTTTTTATCTCTCCTTTCCCATTATATTTTAAGCTCTCAAGGACAAGAAAGAACTTGATCATACGTACCTTAATATCCCTGCAGCCTCTACTAAGAGCCTTCAACATGCTAAGTACTCAATGACTACTTGGCAAGTAAGTGCAAGAAATGAAATAATGAATAAGCAAGTAAACTAGCTACTGCTCGATGCCTCCAAAAGCATATTACTGAGATGTCCTAGGTTTTAAATTTTTATTTGATGCCAAAGGTTAATGATTCCCTTTAGACTAAAGCTGCTGGAATCATTTAATTTTTCTATACTTGATCCACATGTGAAATTCCAACCAACATCAAATGAAAGTTTGATTAAACAGACCAGGAACAGCATGTGTGATAGATGTGAATTCCCCCTAGGGCAGGATGTAGGTCTGGAAACCAGAAGACTTGACACTACAGAGCTGAAAGTTCTTGAAAAGAGCCTATATCCTATGCCTAAAGAAAAACAATGTATACTTCATGTCCCAGAAAAGAAACCGGTCAAGTTCAGAGACATGGAAATACCTGGATCAAGTCTCCAGGTTTTGAGCCTTCCTTCTTTCCTCCATATTTCCCACTCCTTAATTTTTTTCCCTCTTAATTTTTGTATTCATTCCCACCATAAGAAAAAAAAAATGGAGAATTTAGTGGTGCTGCAAAAATAGTCCTAACCGAAGGAGACAAAAGGACAAATCGGTTTCAGCTTCCAGAATTATTTTAGCTTCTCAGAAGCTCTTGCTGCCCTTGAAGCTGCTTTCCTGGAGCAGTGAAGATTCCTGGGATTCTGCAAACAGCTAGAGTTATCTGGTGAGTGATCAGAAGACTCCTGGGAGGAGGCCCAGCTGGGATTTCTTCCAAACCGTGTCTGCACCACCTGTAACTCTTCAATACATATGCTTGCCAGAAGATTGTCCCAAGTCTAGGGGGATGGGGAGAGTTGCCATTCCAGAAAGAACCACCAGCCAGCTTTGGCAGAGAAGGGCGTCCTTGTGCATTGGGAAGGAGTCAGGGCTTCCAGCTAAGGGCGCCTCGCCAGCCCTGGTATGCAGTTCTGGGATCTGTGCCCACCGAGCCTGCCCCAACTTGCCCAGGAAAGAGAAGCCAGGGAGAGATGGGAAAGGTGTTCTCTCTCCCCACCTCCCTCCAGTTCCAGCCAGCTCCAGGCTCCTTTGAAGTCTTGGGCCAAAAGACATGGCCAGTACTGATGCTGAGGCTTTTTTCAGTGAGCCTCTGGTATTCGAGTCCCCCCCACCCTCTCTCTCTCTCTCTCTCTCTCTCTCTCTCTCTCTCTCTCTCTCTCCCTCTCAATTTCTCTCTGGAAGGCAAACCACATAAATCAAAAAGCGCGGGCTTTGGAAGCAGATAGACCTTGATTCAAATCCTGGCTGGGCCATGCACTGGGTTTATAAGCCCAAAAATGTTATTCAATTTCTCTGAAACTTGGAGTTCTTATTTCTGAAATAGCAGTAATATAACCCAGAGTTTCTCAATCTCAGCACTCCTTACATTTCAGACTGGATACGTTTTTGTGGGGTTGGGACAGCAGGGTAGGGGTGGGGTCTGTGCTGTGCATTATAGAATGTTTAACAGCACCCCTGACCTACCTATTAGATACTAGTAGCACTCTCCCCCGCCCAGCTGTGACAACCCAAAATGATTCCAGACTTTGGCTAATGTCCCCTGAAGGGCTAAATTGCCCAGTTGAGAACCACTAGCCTCATCTAATCCTTAAGATTGTTGTTTTATACATATTATTGCAAATACAGAGTACGGTACCTATGAATGAATGAAAAGCACCCCAGAATTATTCATTCCCACAACAGATGCCATCGCTGCCCCTCCTTAGCATCCACCTCAACTCACTGATGGCCGCTTCCCATGATCACCTGGACCCTCTGGCCTTAGGAGTATGGTTAGTCCATGAACAGGGCAAACTGGAAGTTGATGTCCTTGCAAGCAGCCCTTACCCACTGAGAGGCTAGGAGTTGGTGAAATAAACACTCCAGCCTCCTAGCCCTTTAGTTGAGACAGTTGTGTTCTACACTGTCTCCCCGAATTCCCCAGTGGGCTTAGACTCCACTTCCCAGGGGGGCAGCTGGCTATATAACCTCTTCCCTGTCTTCACTTTCCTAAGTGAAGGTATGTCCTAAGGTCACTTCCCAGATTCTTTGTACAACTTCTGTCTTGCTTGTGTTTCTACTTTCAGTCACCTATTATATAAAAACTGTGACTTTTATTTCTATAAATGTCCTCTGCTTGCTGATTCATCAGACTTCTCATGAGCACCTACCCAGGTCACAGTGTTTCAAAAAAATTTTTAAGTACTGCAAATAAGCTACTGTCCTACTCTGGGGGCTGCTGAAAATAACAATCAACACATCCCAGACAGTCTCCAGGCAGGTAAAACAATGAGCCTAGGCTTCTCACTTCTCACTTGGCCTAAGCCCCATCTACCTCCCATGTTGCTGCCACACAGTTTCTTCTCAAATGCACATCATATAGTGTCTGCCACGAGCCCAGCAGCCTCCACTGCTGTAAACTCAGGACCTGAAACCACGCGGCACATAGTCAGTACCTGGTAATATCTGCTGAATTACTGAGTGAATGTCATCCTCATGCTTAAAATCTTTGGATGCTTCCCTACGTTATCAGTAAAGGATAAAGATCAAACTCCTTCAAATGGTACACGAGGCAGGGCCTTTGTGACTCGGCCTCTGCTTCCCTCTCCAACTTCATCCCTCACCACTTATTCATTCAACCTTACCCCTAAATACACACATGCACTGTACATTTGCCATCCCATACTATTTGTGGTTCTTACAGAGGTATGTTCTTTTTAGGGCTGTGCTCTTTGCATGTGTTGCCCTCAGTTTGGGATGCCTTTTTCAGGTCTTTTCCCTGTTGACACTATTACACTATTGTACTTTGGGGTTTGCTTATTAATCTGACCCACTAGAGAGAATGCTTTGAGATAAGGGGCCATTTCTTTAATTTGGAGGTATCCCCAGTGCCTGACACATTTTACATGCTGAGAAGATAAACGCTTGTGCATTAATCAAAGGATTTGATTGTTCTCAGTAGTAGTAATTTTAAAAAGCTTTAGTATGTGAATTAATTAGGATTCTCCAGAGAAACAGAACCAATAGGATATATATAGATATATAGAAAGAGATTTATTCTGAGGGATTGGCTCACATGATTACAGAGGCTGAGAAGTCCCACCATCTGCTGTCTGCAAGCTGGAGGCCCAGGATAGCTGGTGGTGTAATTCCAGTCCAAAACCAAAGGCCTGAGAACCAGAAGAGCCAATGGTATACATCCTAGTCTGAGTTCAAAGGCTTGAGAACTGAGAGTGCTAATGCCCAAGGGCAGGAGAAGATGGATATCCTAATTCAAACAGAGAGAAAATTCTTCCTTCCTCCACCTTTTGGTTCTGTTAAGGCCTTCAAAGGATTGGGTGATACCCACTCACGTTGATGGGAGAGATCTTCTTTACCCAGTCTACTGATTCACATGTGTTTCTCCTTCCCAAACATCCTCACAGACACATTCAGAAATAATGTTTTACCACCATTTAAGCATCCCTTAGCCCACTTGAATTGACACGTAAAATTAACCATCACAGTATGTAATCTTCATTCCCCTATATCAGCAACTAATTTTTACATAGAATATTTGGTAAATCTCAGGGATTCCCTGGCTGCGAACCAGAAAGACAAACCACAGGTACATGAACCACAATTATCTAAGCCTCTTACTATTATGGTTTAGTTGTACTAATTGTGGGAAGAAACTACTGCCTTGGCCAAGGAATAATGTGACCTGCCACCCAAGCCCGTAGAGAAGGCTCAATGTATGAATACAAACTCCTCCCACAGGTGGGAGGTTGTCACAAGAACCCAGAAAAGCTGTTTGGAAGTTGTGTTCTTCATTGAACTGAGCTCTTGCAACCTAGAAGAACATCTTCAAGATGGGATGTTTACAAATTCCACACCAGCTCTTAAATCTTAGAGCTTGCGGTTGGGACTAGCGAGCTGGTTTCATGGAAACAGAAGGTAGAAAACAAAGGCAGAAGAAGAATGTACTTGTTCTGCTCTAAAAGCCTAATTAATTCTACATCCAAATCCTCTTCAGAGAGAAGAATCTAGCTGGGACAAAGTGACCCCTCCTCACTTCCCTATCCCAATCTTCCACATTCACCTTTCTTAAACAAAGCTGGTTGAAAAGTCTCAGGGTTGTTTTCCGTTCTAAAACAACCCTGAGACTTGAATAAAATCTAATCATATGAGGAAAAAAATCATAATGGCAATGAAGAACATAATGAAAGGGGAGTTTTCATAATATTGATTCAATCATGCAACCAGCAAGCACAGAGTGTCTACTTACGTAAGCATCTCATACATCACGAGGGGCTTCTTTGTTCCTGAAAATGATAATATTTATAAGGGGCATATGCCCACCAAGGCAAAGTGCGGAAGTAAAATGCTGAACACGATCTCTGAAATGTAATAGACATTCACGTGACACGAAATCTCCTGAATCCTGTCAGTGGGATGATTTAGGTTTCTCCTGCTGAGCTAAGAATCAACCAAAATTTATTTTCAACAAAGTAGGAGACATAGGTCTTCTACCTGGACCGCCTGCCACTTTTCTTTGTTTCCAACTTCCTAACCTTTGAATATCCTATTGACACCCTGTTTATTTCACAAAAAGAGACCTTCTACCACTACCTAATGCCCCCAGTTCTCCAAGCCCTTCACTCATTGGACTGTGTGTAACCCCTTACGGAAACCTGAATGAAATATGAATGCTGTCTTTTTCTTACTCTGTTTCCACTTGACAATACATGATAACATATGCCATCCCAACTACACTTCAGCAGTGTGATCTAAATAGCAGAGGGGAGTCACCTTAACTCAACAGACAGTTATTTATGATGACATTCCAGGAGCTGGTCCATTCAAGACCATGAAAATTCCATGTGGAAATAAATGCAGAGACTGGAACTTCCTCAGAAAAAATCAGAGAACCACCAAATGCCCAAGCTGGAAGACATCCACAGATACCACAAAACCAGCTAACTCCCCTGATGGTTGAAGATATCAATACTTCCCTAAAAGTCAGGGAAGATACTTGAGATGTTCAAGTCCCAATAATAGGGCAGATGAGCCACGCCAGGACTCAAGTTTCCTGACACTCACACCATGCTCCACAGTACCTGTCATCAAGTCTTCCCATTACTAAATCCCTCAGTCTCCTGAACAAGCTGGCTTGGCATTGGTGGCCCCAGACATTGCCAACATGTTTTAACCAACAGATAAGACAATCTCTGGGAAGAGTTCAATGTCCTTTTCCTTGCAAGTACTGAAGCATCCCTTGTTACTTTCCTACAATAAATCCATGTGGGCTTTATCAGGATACTCAAAAAGGTTTTATCCAGGACCTTACGGATACTGAATGAATTAATTAGGGACAGAGTAGAGATTAGATCCTGCTTCTCCTGACTCTCTGTATAGCATAGATTCCACTCTTTTGAAGTTTCCCATACCCCAGTGTTCTGGCAGAGAGATCTCAAAGAGGAAGTGATGCACTTCCACATTCAAGATTCAAATTCATCATTCTGAAGCCAACATGCTATATATTACCTCTCCTACATGCCTAACATTAGCCAAGACAATTTCCTTCAGCTGGAACCTTCCTGGAACCAACCTTTCCTGCTAAAGACAAACATTAATCTAGCTAAAGTAACTGCTACTGCTGTTATAAAAATACATTATTACTTGTAGCGCTCCACAGAATAAGAGGTCATTCTTTTTTTATGTGCTGTAGTAACAAGAATGTGTAAATGTCATTTTTATTTTGACAGTATTTCAGAGGAAGGCATTAATGCCACATTCTATCTAAATAGGTTTTTATGAAACCAAAGACCAGTGCCTTTCCCTATTGGATTCTCTTGATGGACAAAAGGCTCCAAAATCGTTTTAAAAAATAATGCCACCATGACCCTCAAGGAAAAAAATTCAAATTCTGACAGAAAACTATAGGGTAAGGAACTTGGCAAAACTGCGTGAACAACACTAGTGATGTAAGCTTGGTTTTACTTTACTTAACTCATGTTTCTGACACTCTCCTTCTCAAACAAACTCCATCCCTGACTAATAATCTCAAATTCTATGTGGTTTTCTTACTTTCGTGTATGTCAGGCCTCGTAGGTGATGAACAGTCCAGCCTTTACGCAGTTCAGCAGGTGAATTTAGACAAATGATACACCCAGAAAGACGGTCCCTTCACCAAAAAGAGGAAAAGAGAAAATGAAGAAATGCTGTACTTATCTTGTGCCGCTAAAGAGAGTATCAATTAGCACAGCCCATTTAGAAAGTGCATTGGTGAAACCAAGTCAGAGCTGAAAGATTTTCAATCCCTTTGACAGTCAATCCTGGAAATAACTCCTAGAAAAATAATATGAGTAAAATGTCCATTGCAATGTTAACCAGAATGGGGAATGGGCAGGAGGGGGTAATTTTTATGCATGAGAAAATGAAGATGTCCATTGCTGTGTTGACTAAAACAAGAGAAGGGTTGTGAGAGAAAAGCTGGGGAAAAAACCCTTCATGTCTCAACAATAGAGATATAATTGTAATAAAACATAGTGTCCATTTGATTAAATATACAACCTTTATAAACAATAATTATGAAACCTGTGTAGAAACCTAGAAAAATATTTTGAATGAAATATTAGAGAATACAAAATAGTATCATCTTAGTTTGGGCTGCTATAACAAAATACTGCAGACTGGGTAGCTTTTTTTTTTTTTTGCGGTACGCGGGCCTCTCACTGTTGTGGCCTCTCCCGTTGCAGAGCACAGGCTCCGGACGCGCAGGCTCAGCGGCCATGGCTCACGGGCCCAGCCGCTCCGCAGCACGTGGGATCCTCACGGACTAGGGCACGAACCCGCGTCCCCTGCATCGGCAGGCGGACTCTCAACCACTGCGCCACCAGGGAAGCCCTGGGTAGCTTTTAACAAGAGAAATTTATTTCTTACAGTTCTGGAGTCTGGGAAGCCCAAGATCCAGGCGCCAGATCCAGGCCGTGTTCTGGTGAGGGCCCTCTTTTTCATTCACTGGTGGCACCTTCTCATTGTGTCCTCACATGGTGGAAGAGCTTAGGGATCTCTCTGGAGCCTCTGTTATAAGGTCATTCATGGGGACTCCACCCTTATGGCTTAAGCACCTCACCAAGGCCTACCTCCTAATACCATAACATCAGGCATTAGGATTTCAAACGTATGAATTTTGAGGAGACACAAACACACAGACCATGCAAGTATGGATATTTCAGTTACAGTAATTTGAAAAGAACACCATTGCCCTGCTTAAAAGCCTTCACTGACTCCCTACTGCCACCAAGTTTTAGCACAGCCTCCTAAAAATGGCCATCAGGTCCTATTCTGTTTGGTCACCCCACTCCCTAACTGTCTCTGACTATTTAGAGACCTTAGAAATTGCCCAAACGTGTCACCCTTCAGCAGTCAGCTGAGGCATCACTTCTCTGAGAGTTTTCCATGACCTTCTTTACAACAAGACTCCCCTTCTCAGCATTTTCACACTGCACTGCAATTGCCTGTGCACTTTTCAGTTGCCCCAAGAGGACGGAGAGCTTCTTTTGAACTGAGATCTTGTCTACTTTACTCATAGCTCTATCCTCACCTAGTGCCTGGCATACAGAGGGGCTCAACGGATGTGCACCGGATGAATGGATAAATAAAAGAATGATGAGTGAGCGAATCAGCGAAGAAATCAATCAATAAATAGCGTTGCTACTGGCCACACTGCTGTCTTATTTGCATGAGTAATGGAATACGTGCACATGCTCATGCAGTGCAGTGAACAGCAATAAGAAGGAAAGATGAAACATGAAAGACTGTGGCATTGGGGCAGGCTAGCCTCTCTTCTCCAAAATTGTCTTTAATATGGTGGGAGGTTTCAGGAGGTAACAGCTTTACTGAGATAAAATTCACATACCATACAACTTGCTCATTTAAAGTATAATAAGCAATAGTTTTTAATATATTAACAGAGTTGTGAAAACATCACCACAATTAACTCTAGAACATTTTCATTACCACGAAAAGGGACTATAAACTTTTTGACTATCACCTCCCCCACCTATCCCCCCTTACTCCCCAGCCCCAGGCAACCACTCATCTACTTTCTATCTCTATAGATTTATCTATTCTGGGCCTTTCATGTAAATGAACTCATATAATATGTGGCCTTTCGTGTCTGGCTTCTTTCACTTAGCATAATGTTTTCAAGTTTCATCCATGTGGTATCATGTATCAGTACCTCATTCATTTTTATGCCTAAATAATATTTCATTGTATGGATATACCATAATTTGTTCATCATGCATCAGTTAATGGATATTTGGGTTGTTTCCACATTTTGACTATTATGAAAAATGCTGCTATGAACATTTGTTTACAAGGTTTTCAGTGGACATAATAGTTTTATTTCTCTCGAACATATACCAAGGAGCAGAAGGGCTGGGTCCTGTGTTAATTCTATGTTTAAATTTTGAGGAACCACAAGGATGTTTTCCATATTGGTTGTACCATTTTACATTCACTCCAACAGTGTTTGAAGGTTCTGATTTCTCCATGTCCTTGCTAACATTTATTATTTTGTGGGCTTTTTGATTATAGCCATCCTAGTGGGTACAGAATGGCATTGTAGCTTTGATTTGTATTTCTCTGAAAACTAATAACATCGAGCATCTTTTAATGTGCTTATTGGCCATTTGTATATTTGATCCTATGTTAAAAAATGTTTAGAATGAAAAAAATTTCTTTCTAATAAAAATGAAGTGCACTGAAGATTTCTCTTAGCCTGTGGTAATAAACACCAAAAGAGAAAAGCACAAAAAAGATTCCATGACTCACAAGAAAGAAAGATATCACAAGACTGCCTTTGGGGATGAGTGAGGACTTCAGTCCCAGGGTCAGATGGCAAGGCTTCAGTCCTGATTCTGGGCAAGTTACCCAGCCTCTCTGAGTCCTGGTTTCCACAGCTATGAAATGGAATGCTAATAATACCTACATCATAGGGCTGGTGTGATAATTAAACAAGTGTACATAGACCCTAGCACACAGTAAACACTCAATAAATGCTTGGTGTAAGAAACAAGGTTCATTAAAATGAACCAGTTTTTTTTTAACTCTAGGATTTCTAGAAGGCTTTATTATGCAAATATGCACTAAGACTCTCAAAGAAGAATTTTGTTTCCCAAATGTAATTGACCATGGAACCCCTTTTTCATAGGTCACGTGGCAGGGCAAGTGGTCCAGTAACTCACTTGAGGGAACACGAATCCATCCTCTCTCACTTTACCCACCGGGAAGCTGAGGCCCTCAAAGGAGCTGGCCCAGGACACTCGGCTACTTGATCACAAATCCAAATGGAGAAGCCGAGTCCCCTGCTCCTCCCATTCTTTAGTGAGACTCTTTCCATGAACCCATCACCTTGAGAGTGAGGAAAGAAAAAGTCCGATGTCTGCCCACCCCACACTCCACCTATAAGTTTCATCAAGCTCGGTCCTCACCCTCTCAGGCCCATCATTACCTTTTCATGGGCTGGAGCAAGAATACAACGGAGAGCCCCATATCACATGTCTAAGTACATAACAGGCATAAGTAAGCATAACAAACTGCTGAAGAAACTATGTTCTAACCCCCTGCCTTAGCAAATAGACCTTCATAATGACCTGGAAGGCCAAGTTCAAATTTCGAACTCCTCAGAGCTCCTCAGTGAACATGAGGAGAAGGAGGCCCCTAGCCCAAGGCCATACTCCATTTTTCCACTCCCCAGCTCTGTCCCACACTGTGAGACATGTATACAGACCCCTAGAACCATATGTCCAAGCTTCACCCAGAGCCCCCTGCCTTAGCTGCCTCTTGACACCCCTCAGAACTCGGGGGGTATACCAACAGCATGGCGGACCCTCAGGATGTCAGACCCAGAGGAGAAGCCTGGGTGCGGAAGTGGGTTTGGGGCTGTTTGGGCAGGAATTTGGGGTTCCGGCACCTGAAGTATGGAGGGGCATGGGCTCTGCGTGGAATGGAGTTCCTCAGCCCTGCAGAATCTCTGCCCTGTGTGGAGAGGTGGATGCGAAGAGGCCAGTGCAGGTGGAGCCCAGGTGAGGGCAGTCTGCTCGCTCCACCCTACTGAATGTCACCAGGATTGTTTCAGAGAATATGCCTGAAAAGAAACCCCTGAGAACATGAGCGTGCCTCTCCCCTCCCTGAAACATGGGCTTTTTAACTGAAATAGCCCTCCAGCCCCATCGAGGATGGCCATCCCACAGATTCCTGAGCAGTGGCACCAGGAATTCTCCACGTGACACACCGAGGCAACAGGAAGGACACAGCAAGGTGACCTGGGGAGCCTTTTCTCAGCCCTCCCCTTAGCGGGGAGGTAGATTTGGTAGATTAGAGAAGATCAGTAAAAACTGGAAGGAGACTCAAGGCTCACATTATCTCTGGATGGTTTGCTCCATGTAAATAATAAGAACTTTATGGTAGCAAGCAGATTGTACATTATCATTAGCATGATGTCAGCCTGCTTTATGGCTCCTCAGCTAGTTGAAAACATATTTTTAGTTCTAATATCAAAACCTGTCAGAGTTTGTTTTGCTAAAACTAACAGAATGATACAGGTCAGATCAATTATTATGAAACATTCAATTAAGAAAGTACCATATGTGGCACTATGAAAAAAGACTGTGACTGCACATGTGGCTGGAAAGGAGTGGCGGCACCAACACCACCCTGCCCTTCAGTCCTCGTCACTGTGGCCATATCAGAAAGGAAAACACCTTCCTCCTTCTCCATGCCAGGCTCACGCTCCCTTCTGTCCCCCAAAACCTCCTGCTCTCTTCCATCACCCCAAACCAGGGCACCTGGCAACCAGTTTAGTTGTGTTGTCTGCAGAGGATTTGGTGAACAGGGCTTTTGGTATCCCAGAGCACTGAGAATTTTAAACAGGAGACAAGGAAACATTTAGACAATTAAATATAACGACCCAAGTTTACCTGGATGCCCTAACTCTTGCCTGCTGCGTAAGCGGTCAGGGGTTAGGGAACCAGCTCTGGGATCCAACATGCTGGATTTAGGTCCCTTTACTACTTCATGTGTTGATGAGGAATTTACTTAATCCCTCTAAGCCTCCGTTCTCTTATCTAAAGATAGGGATCATAACATCAGCTCCCTCTTGTATCTGTTGAGCAAACTAAATGAGATAATGCATGTTAAAGTACTTAGCATGGTGCCTGGCAAACAGTAAAAACTCAATCCATATTAGTTATTATCTTTAGTTTTCTGTCATTGACAGGCAACAGGTGTGGTGGAAAGGCTCACAGTTTAAGGCAGGAAATCTGGACCTGCCACGAGCTCTAAGATTTTGGGGTAGTCAGCTCACCTCTCTGGACCTCCATTTCCTCATCAACAAATGGGGAATAATTGTACCCATCTGGCAGAGTTGTTTCAGGCTTCAGTGGAATACTGCACGGGGAAAGTGTTTGCAAACTATTATGTGATATGCAAGCATAATTAAATGTAATCATCTCCAAGCCAGCCCTGAGCCTCTGGAAGCACTGGGCAGATGCCATCTATGTGAGTTTGTTCAGAAAATGGACTGTCCAGGCAGTTGAGTAATACCTAAAAGCATCCTAAGAGTCTAACGATGCAAAGCAAAAATGAGGCACAGAAACGTGGAAGCCTGAACTCAGAAGGGTCCGAGATACACAGCAGAGTCCGGTTCAGAGAGGAATTGCCTGACTTACTGTACTTAATAGCTTAGCATCTTTCAAATAGATTAGGTGTAATTTTTTTTAAAAGTCCCCAAATTGACATGCAATAGCATGGCTTCCTGTCAAGTCTACAATGGTTCTGTCCTTGAAATCCTAACCCAAGAGATAAACCAGTGCGGGGCTGCTGAGACGCACCACGATGGCAGCCATTCCTGGGCTGGCCAGACCTGGCCTCAGAGTTTTGCTGATTGAGGCAGCCAGTGATCTGACCACTTGGCTCAGACTGTGGAATTTTTCAGGCTTCTGGCCCGCAGCTCTTGGCTAACGACTATGCTGTCTGCGGGCCCTTCCAGCCTGGTCGTTCTCCAAGGCAAAGTGAGCTGATTATTTACACGCAACTCTTCCTTCTTAGCCTCTGGGGCCCCGGGTGTGTTCTGCCTTTTTTTAGCCTGGGTCTCTTACTTTAGGAAAGCCTCGGGGACATACACCACAGGACAATGGAAAGGGGGAAGGCGTTTTGAAGAAAATGAAAGGCAGTCGGATGCAGCCTTTGCGGCCTGACCCCGCTCTCCCTCCGCAGGTGACGGAAGAGGAAGGGCGGCGTCAAGGTTGCGCCAGAGCGGTTCTGAGGCCGTCGCAGTTTGGGGAAGCGGCAGCTGGCAGGGCTCAGGGGAGCCGCTGCAGGAGGTGGCCTCGGCCGCCAGGGGAGACTCAGCGTCAGCAGGCACGGGGCCGGCAGGGTCCTGCTCCTTTGGTGTCCTGAAGGGACTGTAGGCAGTGTCACCTGGGGCAGGAGACGCGACCCCCGCGGATGGAGACCAGGCCCTGCAGGGGTGGCGCTGGGAGTCCAGCCTCACCACCACGCTCTCGTCTCCACCTCGCTTTCCTTTTAGCTGTGGCTGAAGATACAAAACCGCGATTCAAACGAAAAACCCCTCACCTCACATGCGTAATTTCAACATTTTTATTCAACGTGGGGGGATGGGGGGACCGTAGCTTAGCAAGCACATCCCTTGAGCCTCCTTCTGCCCTCACTGCTCCCTCCTCTGGGCCCTTTCCTCCCCGCCTGCACCCTGGAAGCTGCTTCCTTCCTTTCTCCTTTCTGGCCTCTTGCTGTGCTCTCTGCTTTCCTGTCTCAGACCCTTTCCCTCGAAATCTGTCCTCTCTGTTCCCCGCTCCCTGCTCCCCCCTCTGGCTCCCCTCTCTCCCCTCTGCTCCCCCTTCCCTGCTCCCCCTTCTCTGTTCCCCCCTCCCTGCTCCCCCCTCTCTGTTCCCCCTCCCTGCTCCCCCATCCCTGCTCCCCTCTCTGGCTCCCCTCTGCCCCCTCTGCTCGCCCTTCCCTGGTCCCCCCTCACCCCCCTGCTCCCCCCTCTCTGCTCCCCCCTCCTTGCTCCCCCCTCTGGCTCCCCTCTGCCTCCTCTTCTCTACTCCCCTCCCTGCTCCCCTCTCTGGCTCCCCTCTGCCCCCTCTGCTCCCCCTCGTCCCCCTGCTCCCCCCTCTGTTCCCCCTCCCTCTCTGCTCCATCCTCTCTGCCCCCCACCTTTGCTCACCCCTCTGCCCGCCATGCCCTCTTCTCTGCTCTCCCTCCTCTCTCAGTCCCCCCATTCTCTCTCCTGCTCTTCTAGTCTATATTTCCTGTCCCCAGCCCATCTCTTCGAAATACCCTGATGGGGACTTTCTGATTTCTCTGTTTCTAGCTTCTAGGACTTTAAACATAGTGTAATCTTACACGTAGCTGTCAAAAGGCCTTGATGCTGGTGGAGAAAGTATAAGGGAGGGGATGTGGTGGTTCGAGTTTAAATAAGGAAAATAAGTGTAATGATAAAATAATTTTATTTAAATTTTCTAAGAATACAGATTTCTTCTCATATTTCTCCGTAGTCTCTATAGAGCCTAGCATTGTGCCTAACACACAAAAAAATACTAAGTAAATATTGGTGGAATAAGTCAATGAATGAATTGAATGAACAAATACTGAAACGAAATGTGGTTTTATTTCGTTTGAGCACATGCAGCCACAGTGTCAAATGAACCAGAGAGCAGACATGCCCCTCTTTAGAGAATCTTGAAAATCCTCTAGTGAAAGGACATATTCACTAACAATTAGCAGAAGCATTATTAAAATGTCAGTGCTGCTGCTAAGGTTTGCCCTCTTCCATGGGCTAACATTTCCCTTGTTTACATTACTAATTTTCTTGGCAAACCCTCTTTTATAAATACAGGTAGAATCTCACTCCACAAGTTATGTACACAAAGCCGCGGACTCTGCACATGTCCCATGGTGACACTGGATTACTTTCCCCATCCTCTCCCACCCTCCCTGCAAGTCTGTCACATACCCTCTCTGCTCAGCTAGGTTGGTCTGGTCCTCGCAGCCCTCTGATCACCTTCACATACTCTCCTCTGCTCTTGTCTGCCCTGCCCTCTCTCCATCACTGAAACGGTCTTTATTGAGCACCTACTATGGGCAAAGCCTCATACCGGGAAACACATCCAGGAGAAGACACAGCCCCCAAAACAAGTGGCTTTCCAGCTCCCTCACATTCCACCTCCTCCAGACCCCTTTTCTCATCATTTTCCAGAGCATACATTGTCTATACCGGGACTTTTGGCATTTAAGCTTTCCAATCTCATTTTCTATCTGCTCCATGTAGATGGCTCTTGATTTCTTAATAAGATTCACCGTAGTAGTACTGAAAAGCCTTTCTTCCTGGCCTTCACATCTGGCCTTCTGCTGGGCATATACTTGAGAATGACTTGTTGAGCTGAATGAAGTTGGTCACAACAGATTTTCTGTCACAGACAATCCTATGCAGCAATTTTTTTTCCTCTGATTCCGGTTTACACAGAGTCATTCTGCCAAAGAAAACCTCGACTGGATGCTCTTTGCACCGCGGTCCAGGAGGGAAAGAACTGACATCCAACTGACCCACTAACATTGCTTTATTCCCCCGCCACTGGGGAGAAACCCACCTCCCTTTCATGCTCTCCCTCCTCCCCCAGACGGCTCAAAGAACCTAATCATCATCTTCTGAATCCTCTGTCACCCTCCACCCCCTCAGCAAATGCACATACCACCTCAAATACTGAACCACAACTCAGATTTTTAAAGTTCAAGAGTTAAGAAGAACTAGCAATTGACTCATTTCTCCTTGATTCAAAGAGCTGCGGGTTCTCTAGGGCCGCCCTGACACCCCTTATGTGGGCCTGTTCCTGAAGCCAGGGCAGTCCAAGGGGATTCCTACTTGCCTAACCAAACTGAACAGAGGACCATAAATTACATGGCCTTGATGTGTGACCTTGAGCCAATAAGTCATTTTACTGCTCTGGGCTCAGGATCCTGCAGCTACAAAGTGAGGGACTGCTTCTGCACAGGTTCTCCATGGACCCCTGAGCACGCACATTCCCTGACTCGAATTTCTTTCTCCCTCCTGGGCTCCCTCCCCAGCACAACTTGCTCAGAAAACACCACCAGCCCCAATAAGTCCTCTTCCACCCGCTCAGCTCTTCTATTGCCAGGATAAAAGGTGTAAGGGGGCTTCCCTTCCCTGGTGGCACAGTGGCTGGGGGTCCGCCTGCCGATGCAGGGGACGCGGGTTCGTGCCCCGGTCCGGGAGGATCCCTCACGCCGCGGAGCGGCTGGGCCCGTGAGCCGTGGCCGCCGGGCCTGCGCGTCCAGAGCCTGTGCTCCGCAGCGGGAGAGGCCACAGCAGTGAGAGGCCCGCGTACCGCAAAAAAAAAAAAAAAAAAAAAAGGTGGAAGGATGCTACCTTTTTATTAAGTTCCAGGCTGAGAAAAGCTCGTGAAACCTGCTAGTTCACGCAAGATGGAAAGACACTCCCAGTAAAAGGGCAAACAAGCCCCGGGGGCTCTCAGCTGTCCTGTGAAGATAAAACTACTCCAAACACTTTGGATGTTTGATTTCTGCAGCTCCTACGGATCCTCAAGCCATATATCATCTCAGAGCAGAGCAGTAAGTAGATAATGAGGGGCCTCTAAAAGGCAATGCCAGTTTTGGTGGATTCCTCCTTTGGATGACACGCAGGGATGGCACACAAGTTCCTATTGGCCTTTCCTTGGAGAATTCACTTTCAGAGGAGGAGAAAATGCTGTTTTAAGCACAATTGCCTTCTAAGGAGAGTGGCTCTTAGTAAATAGGAAACCCTTTGGGTCCAAGGAGTACCTTGATGGGTTTGAATATGAAAAATGGGCTGGGAAAAAAGTGTGGGAAGAGAGCCTGGGGCAGAGCTGAATTGCTCTGCATAACTAATAAGAAGAATTGGAAATTGTGAGGAGAGCCCAGGAAGGAGGGGATGAGAAAAAGAGAGAGGTCATCAGAATGGGTAAGTCTGGAGTTCTCTGTGAGTGGAGCGGCCAGTCAAAAAAATCCCAAGGTGTCCAGAACTTGGATGTCTTATTTCCAGTATGTAGTTGTAACCTGTTGCAATAAAAAAAAAAAATCTTCCTCTCATGTCAGCTGTAAAATCTCCTCTACAAATTTCCTTGTGTGAACAGGGTTTTTTGTTTATTTGTTTGTGTTGGTAGAACCCAGGGATGAGATTCAAGTTCAGGTGTGAGTCAAATGTGGAACAGAATAACAGAAAGACCAGAGCCACAAAATAAGAAAGAAGGAGTTAGAAGCCAGGGGTAAATAGAAGAAAATAACCCCCAAAGATTCTGGAGAAATCACTGGATATTCACAGTGTATTGGATTGGCGATTCAAGCTCATCTTTTCTAGATATCGATGGGAAGGAAGAGTCCACGCATGTGATTGGGGGCAGGCGAGGGTGGATGCGTGCGCACACAGGACTGGAGAAGAATGAAAAGACTGAGAGGGAACGTTTGACCAGGTCTGGGCTCAGACCCAGGAAGCCCGGCTAACAATGACCTGCACCCCCTCCCCCCTCCCCGGAATCTGAGGGCTCTTCCCTGAAGAAGCTGAGCAGGTAGAGTCTTGGCTGCTGGTTGGGAAATGAAAAGTTTTCATCAGGGGAAGAGGCAGCTGCTAGCTGCGAGGGGTTGTGGATGTGCACGTCCAGTGCTCTCTAAGGTGAGGGAAACTGACCAGGTGAGTTTGAACAGATGAGGGATGAATTTCTCTTGATGGTTCAATGCTTTTACATAGAATATTTGGAAACGTCTAAAAACCATGGCACCTCAAGGTGGAAGACAGCTTTCCCTTATAAATACAGCCCCTGTGAAAACTATTAGAGTATGTGAATATACATTAGGAAAAACTGCACCAACAAAGGGAGAGAGCAGGGTTGGATGGTGGGAAAGAACCAATTTCTTGGCAACGAAAATATAATCCTATAGAAAAATGGATGCTAGCCATGGAAGTAGACCCTTCGATAGATTGTAATCTGGGAAGAAAAGCGAACGAGGAGTCCAGCACAACCTCAGACATACCCCTCTTTGGCTTCCACCTTTCCATGTTTTGTGAATTCAGTTTCATTCATTTTTTCCGTGTATATTTACTGAACACCCCATACAAGTCAGGCATTTTTCTCGATGCTAAGGATACAGAGATGAAACAGACAAAGCCCTGCTCCTATAGACTTAAGTCAGACAATAAACAAGGGAAAGTACATGAATGAGTGAGATCGTTTTAGATACCGCTAGCCTATGAGTAAACTGAGGCGCAGAACCGTGATGGAGAATGACGTGGTGGAGGGACTTCTTTAGAGAGAGGCCTTTCTGAGGAAAGCTCATTTGAGCTAAAATATGGGCAATGAGAAGGAGCCAGCCTTGAGAAGATGCTGGAGAAAGGCATCCTGAGCAGTGGGAAGGGAGTGCAAAGGGCCTGGGGAGAGCAGAAGGGCCTGAAGCCGGAGGAGCATGTCTGGAGATGGGGGGAGATGGGCAGGCAGGAAGCCCAGGGGCAGGTCCTGCGGGCCCTTGAAAGCCACGATGAGGAAAGTCAAAGTGGGCAGCCATCTGGTACAGTGTTGAGGAGAGGAGCCTCTTTCCTGAGCTGGGAGGCCATTTCTCCAAGGAGAGAAACATGGAGTGAGCAGGCTCAGCCCACAGGGAGACAGCTCCAGGAGCGGCGCTTACAGCGAAGAGCCACCAGATGGCTCCGTGAGAAGACTGCCCAGCGCCTTCTCCTGCCGTTGCTGACGCCTTTCCTGTCTAAGGTAGAGAAGCACTTTTTCCCACCAAGCAAAAGCTTCCTTAACAAACAGTAACCAGTACAATAGCGTGGTCCGGGTGATTTTGCATCTTTGCATCCTACTGGCTGAAAGAGGCAACTCCTACTGCCCAGGGCGTTCCTCAATGATTCACTCCCCAGCTCCCACTTTTTCAAAGCACTGTGCCCACCCCAGCTGGTTAGGTCGCTTTCCATTCCAGAGAGACAACCCTAGAAAAAAAAGGAATGCCGGTAGCCCAGGCTGCAGGCCAAACTCCAACTCTTCAAGAAGCAGATTTGCCCAGGAAGTAATGGTTCTAGGACTTAAGGACCTTGGGTCATGGCGTGTAAGAGAATGTGGGGCTGGAGGGGACAGAGGAGCAGAATGAAAAGAAGGACAGGCAGGATATTTGCTATTTTCACCAAGATTTCCTTGCAATGGTATGCTCTTTTAAATAAAGGCAAGAGTTGCTCCAGACCTCCTAACAAGCACCAGCCCTAGAAACAGAGTTGTTCTATGTGAGTGAAGAGGCGTCAGTGACCAGCATGCAGGTGGCACCAGGAAGCAGAGGTCTGCAGGACTTATCAGTGAGTCAGCTGAATCCAGCAAGGAGCCGCGGGGCTCAGGAGCCTCTCAGGGGCTCTGAGGGATTGAAAGGGAATAAATAGTCAGCCTCTGGCTCTAATCTAAAGTTGACATGGGAATTCTTACTCAATGAAATTCTTTTTTTTTTTCTCCTTCTGTTGGGACTAGCCTGTCCCTCCCTTGAATTCCAGTGGTCCCTGATACATATAGTAGTGTTTGACCTATGTCCCTCAATAGATGGGGAGCTCCCTAAGTCCGGCCCACGCGTCATCCACATTTGTGTCCCCTAGCACCTCCCACAGAGACTGGGAGATAGATAGATATAGATATTGATATAGATATAGATAGAAAGAGAGAGAATTTGTTTGACAATATTGTTCTCACCTCTGCTCTCCACCTCTGCCTGACACAGGTACACACACACACACACACACACACACACACACACACACACTTAAAGGATATATGTGTCATGATCTAGCAACTCATTTTCACAACTCCCACTGCAGCAAATTCAAGGTAAAGAAGTAATCCTGGGACATGAAGCTGTATGATGACTTTTCTATCTGCCTCACCAAAAAAATAAAAGCCAGGAAGGGCTCTTGATGAACTGCTTTCAGCAGAGAGGAAGAGAAGTCTGCTGTGCTAGCCCATCATGTTTTCATGAACCGTCACGAGTGCCTTTTCTCCAGCAACATCTGGAAGGACACTCCTCTAAGTACAGCTCGCAAACTGTCACTGTTGAAGAAATGTTCTTCCTGCCCCTGCTTTGCTGGCAGTACAGGGTGTTTTGGGCAAGATTGGCACCCAGAAGAACCTTGCGTGGTGACTTTAAGAACCACAGCTGGCTAAATCTTCCTGTGGCATTGCTCTGATCACATATTCCACCAAGACACACGGCTTCCAATTGCCAACACATTCAGTCAGAATTCACTGGCCTGGAAGTCAGACCATCTCAGCTTAAACCTCCTCTTCCCCGGGAAAACTCCCCTGGATTCCCTCACACCCAGTAGCACCCACCATCACATTTCCATAGCACTCTGAACTTCCAGCCTTTCCACACCCTGATAACTGCTTAACTGAATTTGAATTATATATTAATTTAACGTCACCAGAGCAAGACTTCTGAGCCTGGTGTGTATAGACACCAGGTCTTTTTGTTCAAGCACTCAAAGTAGTGGCTGGCACCAGGTAGGTCCTCATGAATATTTATGACTCATTCAGCAACTGGCTGACTTGATACTCTGGTCCCAACTTACCTTCTTGGCTTCATCTCCTGATTCCTCCAGACCCACACTTATGTTCCCTCTAAATCCAGTATTCCCTGACATCTCTCTTTAATTTCCTATCTCTGTGACTTTGTTCATGCAATTCCTTCTTCTTGGATAATGGATATTATTTCCATCCCATTTCAAAACAATCAGAATCAGAGAAGACAGAATATCAGAATATTTTTTACTGAGATATAATTTCACATAGTATAAAATTCACCAGTGATTTTTACTATATTCACAACCACCACCACTAATTCCAGAATATTTCCATCACACCAAAAAGAAACCTGGTACCCTTTAGTCATCACTCCCCATTCTCCTCCTTCCCCAGCTTCTGTCAATCTCTAATCCACTTTTTTTTTTTTTTTTTTTTGCAGTACACGGGCCTCTCACTGTTGTGGCCTCTCCCATTGCGGAGCACAGGCTCCGGACGTGCAGGCTCAGCGGCCATGGCTCACGGGCCCAGCCACTCTGTGGCATGTGGGATCCTCCCGGACCGGGGCATGAACCCATGTCCCCCTCATCAGCAGGCGGACCCTCAACCACTGCACCACCAGGGAAGCCCTAATCCACTTTTTGTCTCAATGGATTTACCCATTCTAGATATTTCATTTAAATGAAATCATACAATATGTGGCCTTTTGTGTCCAACTTCTTTCGCTTAACATAATATTTTCAGGTTTATGCATATTGTAGCGTGGATCAGTACTTCACTCCTCTTTATGGCCGAATAATACATGTTCCATTGTGTAACTACACTACATTTTATCTATTCACCCATCAGCTGATGAACATTTGGGTTGTTTACACTTTGGGGCTGTTATGAATAATGCTGCTATGAATACTTGTGTAAAAGCTTGTGAACATATGTTTTCAATTATCTTGAGTTTATATCTAGGAGTGGAATTGTTGGGTCATATGGTAACTCTATGTTTAACTTTGTAAGGAACTGTCAAACTGTTTTTCCAAAATGGCCGTACCATTTCATACATTCACCTGCAATGTATGAAGATTGCAATTTCTCTGCATCCTTGCCAACACATTATTATCTGTTGTTGTTGATGATGATGATGATGATTGCCCAAACCAGTGGATATGAAGTAGTATCTCACTGGGCTTTTGATTTGCATTTCCCTGGTGACTAACGATGTTGAGTATTTTTTCATGTGCTTATTGGCTATTTGTTTATTTTATTTGGAGAAATGTTTATTCAAGTCCTTTGCCATTGCTAATTGGGTTATTTGTGTTTTCACTGTTGAGTTGTAAGAATTCTTTATATGTTCTGGATACAAGATCCTTATCAGATCTTTGCAATACGATTTGCAAATATTTTCTACCATTCTGTGGGTTGTCTTTTCACTTCCTTGGTAGTGTCTTTGAAGCACAAAAGTTGAATTTTAATAAGGTCCAATTTATTCTTTGGTTTCTTGTGCTTTATAGTACCTAAGAAATCATTCTAATCCAAGATTACAAAGATATGCATTTTAAGAGGTGTGTTTTTCTTTTAAGAGTTTTATACTTTTAGCTCTTATATTTAGGTCTTTGATCAATTTTGAGTCACCTTTTGTAGATATATGGTGTGAGGTAGAGGGTCCAGACTAATTCTTTCACTTGTGGATATCCAGTTACCTCAGGACCATTTTTTTAAAAGATTATTCGTTCCCTTCTGAATTATCTTGGAAAGGAGAAAGGAGAAACATTTTTAAAATAATCCTGATCTAAGAGTCTGCCATGGTAAAGACAACTACCACCACAGTCTGAGGTATGGTAGTCAGGAACGCAGAGATTGACTGGGTTATTTTAGGCAGAACCTACTATGTAAAAATTCCATAAGCACCCTCTCATTCCACCTCTTTCTATATATACCAGTGGTTCTTAACCTTGTTTAGGATAAATAATCCAATGAAATTGTGGACTGTTGCATACACATAACATTCTGCTTTAAATATTAAGGATCTCAGCCCACAAAGCCCATCCACAGACCCCAAGCAAGGAATCCCTGCTCTACTCACTTTCCCACAAAGTTCATCTACTGCTGAGGCTCTAGCCAACACCCCACAATGCAGCTGACTCACTGTTTTTGTTTATTTGCCTGTGTGTATCCCTACCCTCTCCTTTGAACTATACATTTCCACCTAACTCCTAGATGTGTGCACCACGTCCCTGGGCATCTCAAATTCAGCACACTCAACTCGTCATCTTCCTTCCCCCAGCCCAGCTCATACCCCAACTTCCCCTTTTCTGGTCACAGAACCATTCTTCCCATCACCCAGCCTCAAATCTCAAAGTCACCTTCATTTCTTGTTCCCCTCAGCACCCCTCCTCCACCATCCAGTCCGTGTCCAGGTTTGCATAATTGTTCCTTCATCCTGACCACCTATCATCCCCTGCCTGGTTGATGCAGTAAATGCCTCTGGCCTTGCTTGCTTCTTTCTTTTTTTTTTCTTCCAGTTTTGTTGAGATATAATTGACACACAGCACTGTGCTGAGTTCAAGGTGTGCAGCACAATGATTTGACTCACGTACATCATGAAATGATTATCACAGTAAGTTTAGTGAACATCCATCATCTCATATAGATACAAAATTAAAGAAATAGAAAAAAAACTTTTTTCTTGTGACAAGAACTCAGGATTTACCCTAACAACTCTCATAGATGACGTATAGCCGTGGTATTTATATTAATCATGCTATACATGCTTACTTATAATTATTTTTGTTCAAAAATATGCTTCAATCCATGGTAGTCCTTTGTCGCTCCAGTCAACAATGATTGGCTAAGGGGTACAAGAGCTTAAATAAGTCACATGTAAGAATGACTCTCAGTCTTCAAGGTGGGGCTACAATTAATAAACAGATTTTTACTCAGGTAAAAATAAAGACATAGGGACATAGAGATAGAATCCCTGCCCTCAGGGAGCTTACAATTCTAATTACTAAGATCAGGACCCACTCTACCCACAGCAGTTTGTTCACTGGCCTGGAGGCCTGTGAGTTCTTGAGGAAGTGCCTATATTAGGGTTCTTTAGCCTCTGAGTTTAGGGGAGGCCCATTTCTCCAACATACTATTCCCCTCCCAGATGGCAATGACATGGAGGCCTACGGAAGTGGCTTTGGAGTTTGATCACTTCTACCACTGTCTGGAATCTCATAATCCTCAAACTTCCCTTTGACATGAACTAAACATGGTTCAGTTCTGCTTTCTCTCTGTCTCAAAAGTACTTCGGGATGGGGAAAGGGAGTGATTATAAATAATTGTAATGTGTTCTTTTGCAACAAGAGCATAGTGATACAAACTATTTCAGCTATTGCAACCTGCATTGGACCACAAGTACTATTTTAATTTAATACTTGCATTTATGCAGCATTTTTGGATTTACAGTATTCTTTCACATACATCCTACGAGGTAAGAATTATTGCTGTCAGTTTGTAGATGAAGAAACTAAACCCCTGAGAGTTTGTGTGATTTATCCAAGATCACACAGCTAATGAGGTGCTTTGTCCTGGAACTTCGGGGAGGCTCTTTAAAAAGGAATAGACAGTGGAGGTGGGGAAGAGACACCTTTTGCCTTTCTTCTTCCTACTTCTTGCCTGGAATTCAGACATTACAGCTATAATTCACGGAGCCATATTGTAACTTTGAACTTGGAAGCCAGGCAAAATGAATGGCAAGGCAGAAAAACAGAAGCAACCTTGGCCACTGACGTCTTCTTACAACATCAGACCAGCCCCAAACAGCCTTCTATTGGCATTTTTTTTTTCCTTTCAATGTGTTTAAGATACTATAGTTGGGTCTCTGTTTCTAGTAGGTATAAGCTTGCTTAGGTGCCAGACAGCATTATCTATAATTGCGCAAAGCTGTTAACAATCACCAGTAGGGACGTGGTTTAGCAAATGATGTTACATCGTTATAATTGTGCCTGGGAGCCATTCTCTCCCCATTCCTAAGAGGAACCCCTACTATCCTTTCCCACGTAAGCCATTAAAATGACAATTATACAGAATATATGTGCAAATTCCTAAGATGTACCTAAATAGCATATACCCTATGATTGAAATCATGCAAAATATCTGTATATGAAAAGACTAAAATCTAATATATGACATAAATATATGAAATAAATTTTCTAATATATGAAAATAGAAATTTAAGTGGACAGAATCATGGTTGATTTTTTAATCCTATTTTCAAAATTGTCTTTAATATTGTTGCCTTATCCTTTGAATTAGAGCATTAAAGAATTTTTTTTAAGTACTACGTTCTCCAAATCATCACCTTTGTTATTTAGTTACTACTAAACATATTTTTTTTTGCCCAGGAGACATAAGAAAATATAGCTATTGAGTATATGAGGCTGTCTATCCCTATGATGATACGCATTTTAGTAACAGGAAGAATTATAATTCATGTTCACATTCTTAAAAGAAAACTAGAGAAGCAAGGGCATCTCCTTGAATTTGGTAAATTCCTAAGGTTACCTGAAGAGGGCCCCAGGGTGAGCGAGCATATTCTTTAGGCCTGTGGTGGGATCACATTACACAGGACTGACCTCGCCAGGCCACAGTTCTATTTCTTCAATCAAGAGCATGTGGGAAATGAGACTCGTTTCTAATGTCTGTCCTTTAATCTCAATTTTTTACTTCCCTTTAGTATAAACACTCATTGGGGATAATTCAGGGTTCTCTAGACACGCTCTCTTGGTTCAATGGTGTTTCCGATTTCCTCAGAGAACATTATACTTGACACTTGCTTCCTTTCTGAATTCTTTGTTCTATGTCATGCAGCTTCTCATGGGATTTATTCTCGCCCTGTTCCATATAAAGCTGCAGGTGGTATAGGGCAATCCATTTTGTTGGATGATATGCCAAGCTTACCTGAGCATTTGAGTCAGAGAAAGGTGAGGAGGTAAGGAGGGGTGGAGGGAAGTGGGCATACACTTGTTGACCACATCGAGTGTGCTACACACCATCTTTTTCCTGAGCCTTTACTTACATTCTCAGGTTGACTCCTTCACAGGACACATCATGGAATTATTATCTCTAATGTACAAATGAGAAAGTTGAGGCTTTTAAAATTAACCAACTAGTCAAGTGCACACGGTTAGGAAATGGCTGCAAAAACAGGTGAGTTCAGCTGTTTCACCCCAAAGTCAGTGGTCTTTCCATTATGCTTGCAATGGACTCATCAGCCAGCCAAGTGCACTAGAAACTTTCAGTATATTTTCTAGTTTAGATTACTGACTATTTACGTAAGGAAACACACTGTATTTAGGTAAAAGGAAGAAAACTGCTTAGCCATAGGAAGCAGCACGACACAGGGACTCACAGACTATCTCTGATGCCCAGTTGTCAGGTTTGAATACAGACCTTGCCACTGCGTGAACTTGGGCAAGTTTCTTAACCTCTCTGTGCCTTGGGCTCTTTATCTGTAAAATGGGAATAAGAATATCACTACTTATAAAGTTGTTATGAGAATCGAAAGAGAAGGTAGTTAGAACATACATAAAAAACTACCTTCTGTGGAAGGCTAGCTCTGAGGGATACCGGAGGAGGGAGGCCAAAGCAACAAGAGGAACAGGTAGATTCCAGTCCAAAAGTTTGAGGAGTGTGGCAGCTGAGCCGCTCTTGGATATTTACAATGTCGGGTCATTAATCCAAATCCTACATTACAGAACTAGGATTTACTTTGCATGGCTACTCTTTCTCCAAGTGTACGTGAATGCAGTACCCCATGACACCTAACCCTGGAACAAGTCTTCTCACTTTGGGGAAGGCTGCTTTAGGAGAGCAGGTATCTGGCACTCAGCAACTTCTCCCCTCCCACAAACCCAGTGCGACAATCAAGGGGACTTGAGAATGCTCTGATCCTGCTACATCTTTTTGCTTGGTGTTTTAAAGACTCAAGTGGATTGCTCCATTGGTAATTTGCCTGTCGTTCCCACGATTACATTTTGAACTAGATGAGTAATATTTAGAAGTGGAAGGCTTTCCACTTCTAGTTCCTCCCCTTGTATGTGATGTAGGCAGTTAATTAACCTGTCTGGGTTGAGTCTTGCTTTCTACCAGGTGCAGAACCATTCATCAAATGAATAATTGCTACATCTTTTCAAATATAGCCAATCGCATTTCGCTAGAAATGTCTTGTCCAACCTCCTCTCCCACCCCGCCCCCCAAAATCCCAAGAATAATTAACAAATTCAACAATAAAACATAGTTACTTACAATTAGAAAACAAAAGACTGAGTATGTCATTCTGCCTGCATGGGTGTCCCACCAGCCTTTGAACCTCTGTTATATAGTAGCCTACGAGGGTTTAGCTGAAAACCAGAAGACTGGATACTAAAGTTGCATGTGACATAGGTACATAGGAAAAATGGCTACATCTCTAAAAGGACATATTTTCTACTTACCTAGAAGAAGGTGCCCCGGAGAAAATAATAAAGTGATTTAATCATGAACAATTGGACCAGGCCTGACTCTGCAGTGGCAGATTTCATGAAACAGTTAAAAAAAAAAAAATTAAAGTTCATTAATTAAGGTTACCAACATTTGGTTTTGTCAAATAAAAATTAAAATAAAGAAATGTTATTATCTACCAGCACCACATTTCAGTAAAGAGACATTTTACTAATATAGAAATAAGAGGTACTTAATTTTAGAATAAAAGACAGTTCTTAAAATTGAATACATTTAGTGATGTGAAAACCTCACTACTTTGCCTTACTTTTCTCACTTCCTCATGCCTCAGTGAACTCTATCCCATACTGACACCAGCCCAGGGAATAGTATTTGGGAATGACTGCTCTAGTGAAGAGTCTTCTTCTAGCTCATTCATGCGACCTGGGGCAAATCACTCTGCTTCCCTGAGGGTCAGTGATCATCCATGAAATGGAAATAATGTGTGTTTGCCTGACCTACCTCACAGGACTGTGGTCAAAGACACAGTAACAATACGCAAAATGGCTTTAGAAAAGGTGAAGAACTATACAAATGTTCCGGGTTGTTATTCTTTCTCAACTTAAGTTATACACTTATTCCCAAACTCCTGGGATTAGACGATTTCACTATAAAATTATTCATTTCAGAGACACAGCAAATGCCAGACGCTAACACATTTTCTCCACTAAGAATATAAAACATGAATTGATAGTTTACTGTGAATACTAGGAACACCATTCAAATATCGTCCAGTATTAAGGGATATTTGTTTAGGTCCATCCTTAGACTCTGGGCAGATTCCATCTAAACCAAGTCACATGAATGGGAGTTGCCACCATTTTAAAGATTTCAACAGAAGTTTCACAGACTCAAGATTCAACACTTCACAGACAACATATTTTATTCATCTCTGTATCCACAGAACTGGGAACAATGCCGGGAACATAATGGGGGCTCAGTGAATGCTGAATAAATGAATAAACCTAGGATCTGGGCCCTGAGAAAGCATTTTTCAGTTTATTGCCCTAGTGTCCTCACCAATAAACTGGGAAGAAAACTACTAGCCTGACTCCTGGGGTGGTTTCAAATATTTTGTATTAAAAACAACTAAAAAAAAGTATATGGCTGATGGGAATGTAAAATGGTACAGCCACTTTGGACAAACAGTTTGGCAGGTCCTTAAAAAGTTAAATAGTAGAATTACCATATGACCCAATAGTGCCACTCCTAGATATATACCCGAGAGAACAGAAAACATACATTCAAACAATAAGTTGTAAACAAATGTTCATATCAGCGTTATTCATAGCAACCAAAAAGTGTAAATGTCCATCAGATGGTGAATGGATAAACAAAATGTGGTATATCCAAATAATGGAATATCATTTGGCAATGAAAAAAAATGAAGTACTGTTACATGCTACAACCTTGGAAACATTATGCTAAGTGAAAAAAGCCAGACACAACAGACCCCATATTGTATGATTTCATTATATGAAATGTCCAGGACAGACAAATCCATAGAGACAAAAAATAGATTAGTGGTTGACAGGGGATGAGGGGGTGGGGATGAAAACTGCTAGTGGGTATGGCGTTTCTTTTTGGGGTGATGGAAATGTTCTGGAATTAGATACTGGTGATAATTATACAACATAACGAATATACTGAAAACCACTGAAGTGCACATTTTTTTAAAATAGTTGTGACTTTTTTTTTGAATTTAATTTTATTTATTGTTTTATACAGCAGGTTCTTATTAATTATCCATTTTATACACATCAGTGTATACATGTCAATCCCAATCTCCCAATTCATCACACCACCAACTCATGACTTTTATGTTATGTGAATTATATCTCCATGTAAAAATATATAAATATAACAGGCTGTAAGAAACAGGAATGTTAGGAGTGATGAGGGGAATTATATTTTCTCGAATCAGCCTTAAAGAAATTAGTTCCCAGTTATGCTTTCTCTGCTTTAAAAAGGGTCCTCATCTGCCAGAACTATTTATTTAAACTTGTGTCAGTAAATTTATTCCTTTCACAGCACCTGGTAGATAATACGCACTCAACACATGGTGGATGAATGAACGTACATGAGAACCCCACATTCAGTTTCCTAATAGACAAGATTTTTTTTTAAATACGTTACCTTAGGACATAGCAGGAAAGTCTGGCAGACTTTGCTCCCCAAATCAGAAAGAATCAGTATACTAGCCCAACTCAAAACTGAATAAGCACCAGGATCTTTGACCAGAGGGATCTTGAAGCTAAAGAAGTTCAAGAGGGTTTTACTCAATGAATGATTTGAAGCAGGAATACCAAACTTTGAGATGCCGTCAGTTATATCAAGTAAAATCTTAAAATCTAAAAGTTTTCAAAATAAAATTAACTGGACTTCCTTACATGGTTAAAGTTGATGTATTCTCTATATTTAGGCAAAGAAGAGAATAGCACGGAGCAGGCTAATTATAGCCAGGAATAGAAACTCCAAAAAGATTTGGCATAACAATAATGAAAAGACTCAATCAGCTGAGACTTGTTCAGTCCTCGTGAATAGTTCCAATGGCCCAGTGAATTGTGTTTCTAATGGATACCTGAGCTGGGACTGCTCGGTTCCAGCACTTCACAACCCATATAAACTGAATCCTTCATTTACAGAGGAGGAAAAGAAGATCCAGGGACACAAAGGGACCAGTCTGAGACCATCCTGCTGGTTAGGGTCCGAGATGAGCTTAGAACCCAAACTTCTTGATTTCTGGTTTTGTCTTTTCCCACTGCTGAAATTCTATACATTGTGTTGTTCTCAAACCACATGGGACACGCTGAGAAAATTTTGGAATTTTAATGCGGCGAAGGTGACCATAATGGGTTTCCTCCAGAATCACAAATTTTATAAATACCGTAAGTGAAGGTTTGGCCCAGGTTCAAAAGAAAAAAGTATTTCCTACTTGCCCATAGGCTCCTCACCCTGGCCTAGATGCTTGGAACTATTTGAAAAGTTGCCATTCTTCCCATAAATTTAGCTATCCCCTTCAGGTGGGCAAATCCATCCTTGGGCACACAACTTCAGTGAATGCCACTCATTCTTCGAGTTGGTGAAGGGGTGGGAAAAAGCCAACTTTGACTTCAGGCTTTGCCAAGAACAAGTCATATAATTTATAGCAGAACTAAGGAAGGTATAATCTGCAAATTGGCTGTGTATTTACTTTTCTAAGACATAAGTGAAGTGTTCTTGGGAGGTAACACCACATGGCAAAGTGTAAGCCCTTTTGGAGGCAGGGGGATAAAGAAACAAGTTCATGAGAAGAAACTGCAGAAGCCAACATGGAGGGCAGTGGTTGGTTTTGCCTGCCCATCCCCCAATTCACCTTCTTTTGATAAAAGTGCCCTAGTTGCTCTTTGAAGAATACCCACCCCTCTCGGTCCATAAAATTTGGACAGAACTAAAATTTGCGCCCCCCTCAACCCCCATCAACTCAAAGGGTGGTCGTGTGGCTGAGACTTGAGCAGTCAGAATATTCTATCCCCCACCAGTTGTGATGGGATCAAGGATGGCCATGTGAAAAACCCAAGCCAATGAAACTCTACTGCTGAACTTCAGCGATGTTTTGGGAAAGAAGGCTCTCTTGTCACTTAAATCACCAACTGTGAGATGCCACCAGAGGCTACCACACGGATTACCTCACAGTAGGTGAAGGCAACACAGAGCAGAGCACAGCCAAGTGACGGTGATCAAGAGCAAGACGGGCAAGAAGGAGACCCAGTGGAAACCTGTATCGCGCCTACCTGGAGCGAGAGATACCTCTGGGCTTTAATCACATCGCCTTTTTGCTTACCCCAGCTTAAGTTCGGTTTCTGCCATTTGCAATGGAGACGGACAATACCATGCAGTAGTGATACCGCAAAGTGCAGAAACCAAAGTGTGGGTCCTGGTTCAGCCACTTTCCAGTTATGAGACCTTAAGCAAGCTGCATAATCTCTCTGCATTGCAGTTTTCTTGTCAACAAAATGGGGGCAATAATATGGGCTGCTGGAAGCAATGAGTCAATAGCCTTTGCAAAGCACTTGTTAGAGTTACTGCTGTGTTGTTCATGTCCAACAAATGTGAGCTATAACTTTTAATGAACAAACTATAATGAAAACAACCCAATGCCTGCTACCACAAGTTTAAACTTACTACAATATTATTTCATTTTCACTAAGCTTCACTAGCACACGAGGGAAACTTGGCCTTTAAGTAGTTTATCAAAAGGAGGCACAGAAATGGACCTAAATATCGTTTTTATCCTATTTTCTCATGTTTCTAAAGAATTTGAAATAACATGGAAAAAATGCTTGTGGTAGCATACTAAGAGAATAAAGACTGCTATAATATAGCCCATATTCTTTTTGGCGACTATATTCAAAAGAAAAAAGCAAAACAAAATCTTTAAACCTGTGCATCAAAAATCCTGGGAGAAGTTGCAATAAAACAAGAGAATGAGATTGGTATTACAATTAATACCTGATATTTAGATTATTTGTCTTCTATTTTTCTCTGTTTTCCAAGTATGTCAGTGAGCATTGACTGTACTTCTGCTTTGAAGTTTTCACTGGCTGTGTGTTCCACAACCACATCATTAGGCTTTTAGAATGTTGGTTTAAGAAATGGAGAATCGCAGACTATTAGATGTGAAAGAAACAACAGAGACCATTTTATGCAACTCTCTCATCTTACAGAATGGAAAAACTTGTCCAAGATCAAATAGCTAGACACTGGCAACACTGAAATTACTGCCTAACATTCCTACTAATTCAGAAAACTCCTTGAGGGAGATACTGTTGATTGGACCACATCACCTAGGTTAATTCTACTAAACTTTCATGGCCCCATTTAAATATTACTTCCTCCAAAAACCTTTCCCTGGGCATCAACTAGAAGGAATCCTCCCAACTTTTAATTCCCAGAGCACCTGGTTTTTACTTTTATTATTGCAATTATTATTCTACAAGTGTGTATGTCTTTTTTATTAGTCAATAAGTTCTTTGAAAGAGGATTTGTGTCTTTTTTCCTATCTGTACCTTGAGCATGTGACACCATGCTTTGGCACACAGTAACCACTTGATAAATGGCTACTGAAAAACAGGCTATTGTATTGCTTTAGGACCTATTGAACCCAACTGGCTTAGTTTGGGAATAGGACTGAATTGCATAGACAAAGTCATCATCATAGGATCCTTCCTGGGTATTAGGAAGACGGTAGTCCTAGCCGCATTGCATTATGACTAGTTTTGGCCATAAGACAGTAAGCAGAAGTGACGTGTGTCACTTCCGTGCTCCAACAGTGAAAAGCCCTTGTGAGATCCTTCAGTTATACGTCCCCTTATCTCAGCATCCCAAAAGCCACATGCTAAGAAGAAGGGGCCATAAAAGGAAGCAGTCATCACATGGAGGAGAGCTACACTTCAGAGTCACTGGACTTGGATCAGGCTTTGTAAGAGTGAGAAAGATGTCTTTGTTACAGGTCACCAAGATGTGAGGGTTACTTTGTTGTTGCAATATAGTCTAGCTGGATAATAGCCAGACTAAGACGCAGATATTGTGGCAGGGATTGCTGGTGGTAACTAATTATTTCTATATTTCTTACTAACTGAATCTTGGGTAATATGCCTAAGCTGAAAAATTACGTTACATTACATTACATCACATTATATTACGTTATATTATATATCAGCTCAGGGTGGCCAATGGGATATAAGTAAAAGTCATTAATAAGATTTTCAAGAAGTCCTCCCTTATTTCCTGATAAGAACTCATATGTAATGACTGGAGCTTCAGCAGCCTTCTTAAATCATGAGGAGCCCTTAACAATAGAGGTCACAAACTAAGGGTGGTGGGGCAGAAAGACAGAATGAACCTGGTTTTCTGATGGCACTGTGGAGTTGCTGTACTAAGCAAAGACTGCCCTACCTCTGTGCTTTTGTTTAAGAGAATCACATGCTTATATGTTTAAGCACTGTAGCTAGATCTTTGTTACTAGCAAACAAAAGTAATTCTTAATTGGTGCAGCCCTTATGTCACGTATTCCAAAATAACATCCTTGTACTGAACGGTATGCAAGAAGGTAGCAAAGAAGCACTGTTTAACACCTAACCCAAGTTAGGGAAGAATGGCATTCTATTCCATTTTGCTTTGATCTTCTGAAGAACAGAAAAAAAAAAATGACCTCTCATTAAATCTTTTATTTTTTTAAATTTATTTTTGGCTGCATTGGGTCTTCGTCGCTGTGCACGGGCTTTCTCTAGTTGCGATGAGCGGGGGTTACTCTTTGTTGTGGTGAGCGGGCTTCTCATTTCAGTGGTTTCTCTTGTTGCAGAGCACGGGCTCTAGGCGCGTAGGCCTCGGTAGTTGTGGCACGCGGGCTCAGTAGTTGTGGCTTGAAGGCTCTGGAGCGCAGGCTCAGTAGTTGTGGTGCATGGGCTTAGTTGCTCTGCAGCATGTGGGATCTTCCCAGACCAGGGCTCGAACCTGTGGGCCCTGCATTGGCAGGTGGATTCTAAACCACTGTGCCACCAGGGAAGTGCTAAATCTTATATCTCTTTTTAAAATGCTTTTTTCACATTAGCAAATTCTGAAGGAAGCATAATCAAAATTACACTTTCCCAACATAATCATAAGTATCTTAACTGTGAAAATATGTGAAGGATGAGGTTTAGTCAATTTTTTAAATGAAAAAATATTTCAGACGTAAAAATGACTTGATATTTCACATTAATAAGAAAATTTTTAAATGGGAGGCATTCTTCTGGGGGAAGCTGAATTTTGAGAGACTAGAAGAATTTAAGCATTGGAGATTTTAAAAGCTGGTTCAGTGAAGCTTTTTTTTTTTTTTTTTTTTTTTTGCGGTATGCGGGCCTCTCACTGTTGTGGCCTCTCCCGTTGTGGAGCACAGGCTCCGGACGCGCAGGCTCAGCGGCCATGGCTCACAGGCCCAGCCGCTCCGCGGCACGTGGGATCTTCCCGGACCGGGGCACGAACCCGTGTACCCTGCATCGGCAGGTGGACTCTCAACCACTGCGCCACCAGGGAAGCCCAGGGAAGCATTTTTTGTTCTTCTTATCGCTAGTGATTCTCTCAGGGACTCATTCACATTTAATAAAGTTTCATTATGTATGTGTCTGCTGTTACTTTAAAAAGAACTGACATAAAAATTACAACTGACTCCAAAGCAAAGACTTAATATTCAGAATCACCAAGAACTTCTTTTCTGCATTTCTTTCTGGACCAAAATGTTAGCTCACTTCATCTCAGCTACACATGCCTCTCAAAATCTGGATTTTTATAAAACAAAACAAAAACAGTTTTTTTAAATTATGCAACCGCTATCCCCATCAAGTTTGCTTATTCAAATTGACACTAAAAACCATAAAATCTGTCCCTCTGGTAATGGGTACAAACTGCATCTTTCTAAGTTCTGTGACTCTGCTTTTTATAAGATTAGGAGACGTTCCTCACCCTTCCTGACCAATGGGGAATCTGAAATGGCCAGTATTTCCAACATCAGGCATTTCAGGCCACCTGAACTAGTGACAACTATAAACACAGGGCAAGGAACATGTGCCCAGAAGAAAAGGTTTCATTATCTGCCTTTAAATATAGCAGAGCAGAGTATTCCTTTCCAGTGTGAAATTTCTCAGGAAGTCTTTCACCCACCAGTTTTCCTAGAAAACATTGTAATGCATGTGCCCTTTTACACCCTATCTTCCCAGTTGTCCAGAGCTGGGCTTTCAGGATAGAATGGGAGTATGACCAAGCAGCAGTTATTTTAAATCTTCTTTTACTGAATATGACAAAACATCTTTTCAGTTGGAACTGCATTGGTTCTTAAATAATCCTTATTTCAATACAAAGCTTTTTAGACGACAAAGGTTATGAGTGCCAGCATTCATCTAAAAATTGGAAAGCCTTGGGCGGCCTTAATAGTTTTTACACCCAACACTGGATTGCATAGAAGGGTTAAAAGTTAAGAATAAAAACAGAAAGGCCTGAATTCCACTGACTACAGCTGCTACCAGCTGTGTGAACTTGGGCAAGTTACTAAATCTCTCTTAGCCTCCGTTTCTTCACATGTAACATGGAGGAGATAGTTCCTACCTTACGTGGTTACTGTGAGGGTTGAACAAGACGATGCAAATAAAGCATTGAACACAATATCAGCACATAGTAAGCACTCAATACACATTAGCTATTGCTAAAGTATTCCTCTTTCTCTTTAGCTGACAACTCTGGGAAGAATCACTGAAGGACAAATCCAGAAATTCTTGGAATTAGTGCCAGACACAGATACTAACTGGGGCCTCTGTGGGTTTTGGCCATTCTGAGCAGCAGCACTTGGTCCAAGTGGGTAAGCCAGGCACACAGCCGGCAGATCTGGGCTCTAAGATCCACCCGCAGGAATTTTAAACTACATTTGGCAAACCGATGCCTATTCTGCGTCTACATCTACCATGCCGCCCAGAGTGACTAAATCCTTTACAATAAACTGTTCCAGATTGCAACCTTTTTTCCCCTACCAGGCATGCATAAAAATGAATCCATATGTGTATACGAAGTAGCAGTTCCAAAAATAATGGTGACTTAAAATACTGTGAGACTATGGGAGAGAAGAAATTTTCCTGAAGTAGGATGGTTAGGGAAGCCTTCACTAAGGAAATGAGATTTGATCTGGGTTTTGAAGGATGAATAGGAGTTAGATATGTGGATTAGAGAGAGAGGAGGCCTCGAGTAGAGTAGAGCACGACAAAGCTACAGAGGCAGCAATGAGAAAGTGGGGACAGTGGGCAATGAACAGAGTTGAGAGGCTGTGTAGGGAAATGTGGGGATGGAACAGGAGGCCAGCTTGTGATGATATAAAGAGCTGAGGACCACTGAATAAGAAAGGGACCTGATAGGGTCATATTTATCTTTGTGTCCACAGAACAGTGCCTGGCACAGAGCAGTGCTCAGTAAATACCTGTGAGTGAATCAGTGGATTCGGGTTCAAAAGCTTTTGCATTAAAATTTTTCCCTTGGACAACATCTTAAAATTATGTTAAGCACTTCACACAGTATTTCGTGAAAAACTGAGATTCAGAAAACAAGATTTTACGGCTGGTGTCATGCTGGTACTGTACGTGAAAGCTTTCACAAGGGCTGGTATAGAGCCTTGTGCCTCAAAAAACATCTACATCAGGGTGGCCTGGGCATAGGGTCCAGGGAACCGCATTCTAATTTGCCCAACAAGTCATTCTGATGCTTGCTGGAGTTTAAGAATCACTAGCATAGGGGAAAGGGAAGCTTCTAGATCGCCTACCTTCACTGCTTTTGACCCACTGCAGCAGAAGGCAACCTAAGATAAGTGGTTAAATGTGAGAGCCCTGGAGCTGGACTGGCTCGGTTCAAATCCCAGCTCTTACTAGCTACCTGTGCTTGGGCAAGTCATTTCACTTCCAAGGCATTAAATCTCTCCAATATTCCCCTATCTAAAATAGAGGAATAATAATAGTACCACTTCATGGGGTTCCTATGAGGATTATGGGCGTTACCATAACATAGAACAGAGTTTTTCCACTTTGTCTCTGTGACAGTTGGGTAGGATAATTCTTCGTTGTGGACCTGTCCTGTGCATGTAGGACATTTGGCAGCATCCTGGGCCTCTATCCCGTCAAAGCTGATGCATCCTCCTCCCACTGGTGACAATCGAAAATGTCCCCAGATATTGCCAAATGTGCTCTGGAGGGCAAAATCACCCTGGGTTGAGAACCACCGACATAGAACAGTGCTATCTCCTGAGCATTTGCCAGAAGTGATGTTGATATTTGATGGAACGTCCATTGGCTCCATAATTCTCCCAACAACCCAGAAAGTTAGGTACTATCTCCAGCTTTATAAGGGGTCAGAGGGGTAAATACATGCCTAAATCACTCAGCCAGTGAATTGTGGGGAGGAGCTCCAATCAAGGTCAGCCTGACGGTCAGTCCCCAGCTCTTTCTGAGCTGCTAGTTAATCAGGGCTTCACAAGGCGTCTGATGGGGCAACTGCCCCTGTCACACTTTTCTCTAATGCCAGAAAGAAATCGCAGTCACTGGCACCCTGTATCCGAGCATCACAGGAATGCACCTCTCTCCTACCCTGAATCCTGAAAGTCTGCCATCTGTGGATTTCATCCATGTCAGTCAAGGGGTAAACTCCAGTTCACAGGAACTAACACCTCCCACTCACCTCGCTGTCTGGGTTAGGGCCCTGTTCCATCTGTTACAGGCGGTCACTCCCCACTGCCCGCCCTCCCAGTCCTCTTTGTCTCCTGTGAGTGTTCCCTCCTGGGACTGGATGCTTCCACACTTCTGTTTCCGTTACGTAAACACAGGAATGGCATGCAGAGGTGCACTCTATGGGGACGGTTTCTCAAATGAATGAATGGCCTCCTTGTCCATCAAATCTGAGATACATCAGGGTTGGCCTCTGCCTCACTCTGATGTTCTATGAGCTCACGGAAGGTACTACAGGCTTCCAGGGGTTCATCCAACTGGCTTTTCTAAACCTGACCAGCACGTGGAAGATTCAGGTGAAGTGTCTGAGTCCTTTAAGCAGGCGTTTCGGCTGAGCTTGTTTAAAGAATGCCCGGCCAATATTGTGCTGAAAAAATCAGGGAGCACCCAGAACAAATAGTTTTAACTCTCAAGGATACCTTCCCCTTCTAGTTAACTACGTTTCAATCTATTTCCTCATGTACGATTGAAGAGCTCTGGCATTGGTGTCAGATGGATGTGGGTTGGAATCCCTGCCCCACCACTCACTAGCTATGTGATTTTGGAGCAACATGTCTCACTCCTCTGAGCCTCAATTCCCTCATCTGTAAAATGGGAATCTGAATAACTACATCACAGTGTTGTTGTGAGGTTGAAGTGCATGGAAATACCTACAATGTTTGAGACAGTGTCTGGTATACAGCGAGCACTATTATTGGTCATAATGTTTGTATTGTCTTTCACAATCAGAAAGAATTATTTCATTGTAATAGGATGTCAAAATAGAAATGTGCCCAAGGCAAATTTCAAAGGGAGGTACTAGATAAAATGCACACGATGAGTTCAAAAGAGTGTTGCTACTCACTACCTGCACCACCAAGTTCATCGCTATTATAAGAACACTAGAGACGTGCTTCACAGGATGCAGAGATAATCTGCAAATGACAGTTGGACTGTGCTGACACTGGGTAGTGGGGAGAAAAAAGGCAGAAGGAGAAGATTACAGACCCAGATTTCACACGGAGCCCAGGCAGCCGGCGAGAGAAAGGTGTGAGGTGTGATTTGTGACCTAGTGCTTCCTGCCACAAAGCTGAGAACCCATTTTCAACAAGCTCTGTGGGCACGGCACCCACAGTCTCCCCTTCTTACCCCCAGACTGGACTCTCAGATGCTGTCGCCTGGAGCTGCAACAGGTAACTTGGTCAATTCTTCCTCTTAGAGCCGGTCTCCTAAAACCTCGGTATTAGAGGTCATGTAGAGTGCAGCCCCTCAGGAGCTGTGAAATAGAAACTTTCAAAAGATAAGCTCATGTTGAACTGCACAACTTGTGTCATTTCATAATTCTAAACTTTCATAACCTGCATTTCCTGGGTGTAGCTGTCATGACGAAAGTGCCAGGTAATTTGCTCAAAACGGTGCTAGGAAGGACTCAACAAGGTTCTTAGGCGAACTGAGCCAATCTCTGAAGAATACACCGAGCTTCATTTGCCCCACCGAGCAGGGGTTGGGCTTCCCTGGTGGCGCAGTGGTTGAGAGTCCGCCTGCCGATGCAGGGGACACGGGTTCATGCCCCGGTCCGGGAATATCCCACATGCCGCGGAGCGGCTGGGCCCGTGAGCCATGGCCACTGCGCCTGCGCGTCCGGAGCCTGTGCTGCGGAACGGGAGAGGCCACAGCAGTGAGAGGCCCGCGTACCGCAAAAAAAAAAAAAAAAAAAAAGAAAAGAAAGCAGGGGCTGCCTTTCACGTCCTCGAATATTCCCTTGACTCTCCACCTCCTCCACCTTGCTATCCCCTCCCAGGGTGCCCTACACCCACCTGCCTCGGAGGACCCGCTCCTATTTCCTATAGCTGGGGACACTTGACTATCTCCTATCTTCCATCTCTCTTGTATCTTCAATCAGATTATTTCCCCCATGACCTGGAAAAAGAGCTCAGATCTCCTCTATTCTAAAAGTAAAATTAAGGGGCAAAAAACTACCCGGAAGACTTCCTCAGCCCTACCCTACCCTCAAGTACATCCAATTTCTCATCTTTAATCCTTAATCTTTAATTTTCTCATCTTTAACCAGTGATTCACGAATGCTGCTCTGTGGACTGGCTTCGTTTGAACCACCTGTGGAAACTCAGTTTCATAGGCACAACCACTAAAGATTTGACTCACAAGGTCTGATGTGGGGCAGAGGAATTTGTATTTTTCAGGTTTCCTCCAAATGATGAGGCTGTTCAGCCAAGTTTTAAAACCACTGGTTTATCCTCACTGTATTTATTTCATCACCACCCACTCCAAACACCCGCCAAGCCGACCTGATCACAACCGGTTTCTCAGGAGTTGGCCATGACTTCTAACCGCCATATGCAGTGGGTTATTCTCAGGGTTCATTCTTGGCTTGTCTGTGGCAGTCAAGGCGGAAACAGGGCTCCATTTTCTTGACATTCTCTTCTCCCCTTTCTGTTGTGAACCTTCTAATGATAGTCTTATCACCGGGGCCATTAGCCCACGTCTTTTGCTACATCCACTTCCTCCTTTCACCCAACACATGAGCATAAGCAAGACTGAGATGACGGCTTCCGGCTGCTCCATCTTTGGAGACCTCATTCAGTCCGATCGCGCTAATGAGGCTTGAATGTGACTTCCGCATACTCTCTCCAGCTCTGACTGCCCTCTGGAGCTAGACGATCACCTTCATCTCTATTCTCATCCTTCAACTGGGCAAGTCTCAAAGTCATCATTTCCCTAAAACTAATCACCCTTCCAGAAATCCCCGCTGCAGTCAATGGCATCTTTCCTTCAAGAATCTCTCTTCACAACCTTGCAATGTCTCTCACTTTTCTTCCCTTTTCCCCACACACTCATGCTTTTGACTCTCTCTTTGCGATATTCACCAGCATTACTTCTTGCACATCTGCCCTGCACCCGCAGAGCCTTTACCCGAGCCATCTCCCACTGCCTGGCATTCCCTCCCAACTCTCGTCTCCATTTCTCTAACCCCTGGACTTCCTTTAGGTCCCAAGCCAAATGCTACCTCTTTCCTGAAGCTTTTATGTCAGGTCCACTCTAGTACATGGAGATGCCTCCTTCCTCTGACCACCATTAACATGTATATTCCGTTCTACTCAGGTAGCGCTCACCACTTGCCGCCTGGTAATACTATTTCTCGCTTACATTTTGTCCCTGCCACTGGATTACGAGGGTTTTTGGAGGGCAAAGACTCTGTCCAATATCTCTTTAAACCCCATCTTATAATACCATTCCTACATTTAATAAATGTTATTGACCGCAATTATAGAAACAAAAGCCTTTTGCCCCCTCAAAGCAAGAAGAAGCCTAGTTATTTGCGTGAAAGGTAGAAGGCTAAAGGACTGAATTTCATTCAGCAGCCAGGACAGCTCACGCATCCATCGCCCTGTTGGCAAAATATGCGTAAGCGCTTCTCCCTTTATTCCAGGCTCGTGTGTCCAGCCATCGTGTCCCAGCTCAGCAGAACGGCACCTGGCGTCAAGGCAAACACCCATCCCAGCTGTGTGGGGAAGAACTGAGTCCCAACATATCTTATGGCCCAACTCCTCCTTCCCAGCTGGCTTAATATCCTGGAGGAACCCACCCAGTTGGGCAGATCCTTCTCATTTCCTTTCTCTGCTGTTCTTCATTGATGCCGAGCTGAAGGACTAGGTCCCTGTCATTAATTTAAAACAGGCGAACAAACTCCAGAGAAAGGCATGATTGTGTTCCAGGTGCCTCTAGAGAGGGTCAGAAGAGCAGAGTGAAGGGCAGCTGCTGAATTTTAAGCATTGTCCCAACCACTGGAAACCATTGTCAACTGGTCCAACTGCCTCTAGCATTGTAACATAGCTTCCTTATGAAGAGACCCCGGTGACGGAAAGCAGGAGTTGGTTTTCCAACAGCATATGTCTGTGCTCCCTCCCACCTCCTCATGACATATCCCTGCACATGGGCAGAAGAACCAAGCAAAGTTAGTGGTTTGTACTGTGGCAGCTACGTAAATAAGATATGTCACAGCCAACCCAATTTCCAATCCTCTTGGAAACAGCAAAATAGTATCTTTAGGTAGAAGCTTTCTGGTCATTTCTATCTAGTCTTTTTCTGTATTTTGTTCTAATTTTCCTACAACCTTCTGGCATCACCTATGCAATAAATAATAAAATGCAACATTGTAATAATTGGAAAAGACGCATACACATGTGGAGAAATCTTTTCAGCCATTAACATCACTTATTCTTGTTGAGTCAGATGCTTCCGTTTTGGTTTGGGAGGTTTGCGTACCATATAAGGCCAAGGCAACCCGCTGCCCTGGGTTCTTGAACGTTCTATAACCATGAATGCTAGTGAGTGAGGTGTTGGTAAACCAGGGGCACAAAATGCCCCAAGCATTCTCCCCAGCAAAAGTACTTTCAAACTAAAGTGATTCAAGGCAACTGCGATCCCCTCTAAGACATTGCAAACAGATCGGATCTGCATGCTGGGCTCATTCTCTCAACCTTAAAATGTCATCTCGTGGATATTTTGTGGAAGGAGAGACTCTGACTAGGGCATATGCGTGGATGCCTGCCTGCTTTGATCCCCTAATTTAGACAGTGATTAGGGGAAAGGAGAGAAATGAGTCAGATACATTTCTAGAGGACTCCTAAGTTATTTAAAAGAATGAAGTGGATCTCTAGGTTACTAATTTGGAAAGATCTGCAAGGCATATTAAGCAGAAATCAATGTGAATGGTATGATCCCATTTTTCTTAAAAGAATAAAGCTATAAATTTTTTATACGTAAATGCATAAAAAAGTCAAACATAATAGAGATTATCTCTTTCTTGGAAAAGGACAACTGTGGTGTGGTAAGTGGGAGTGTTCATTTTGCACTATATGACCTTTTATAAGAAGGATAAAATAATGGTTTCCTTGTATAATTTGAGAAGTTAAAATATTAGTTAAAAGAAGATAAGAAGTATCTAATCAAGGGTAATAAATATCCTAGGTACTTTTCTATCTAGGCCTGAAAATGACTACGATAACTTTTAGGTAGGGAGAAAAAAATGACTTCAAATAATTGACTTTCTTTATCCAATCCACCAGCAAATCCATTTGACTCTTCCACACAATATATGTACAATTCAAGTGCTTCTCATCACCTCCCCTGCTCCCCTTGTCTAAGCTTCACCATCACTCACAGGCATGATTGCAATGGCCTCCTGACTGTTCTGTCCTTGTGTTTGTACAATCTGTTTTCCATACCACTGGTCCTGAAAAATGCTCCCCCTCTGCTAAGAAACTTCCAGTGGTTTTTCATGTTATTCAGGGAAAAAGCCAGAGGTCTAACAGGGAGTGCAAGGCCCTGTGAGCCTCCGGCTACCTCTCCAACCCCATCTCCAGCCACACTGACCTCTCTGCTTTTCCTTGAACACTCTAGGTACACTCCTGCCTAGGGCCTTGGTACTTACTATTTCCTCTGCCTGAAATGCCGTCTCCTCAGATTTCCCCATCATTTGTCCCTTCACTTCCTTCAGGTCTCTGCTCAGATGCCATCCTCAAGGCCCTCTCTGACTGTCCTAAACATTCCCATCTCATTTTCCTGCTTTATTTTCTGCTATCATCAAACATACTATGTATTTTACAACTTACTTTGTTTATTGTCAGTCTCCCCTTACTGGAATGAAAGCTCCTTTTAGATGGAGTTTTTTGTTGGTGGTGGTGGTTTAGTTGCTTGATTGTTTGGGCTTTTTCCAGCTTTATGGAGATGTAATTGACATATAACATTGTGTACATTTAAGGTATAAAGCATGTTGATGTGATACACTTATATACAGCAAATGATTACCAGCATAGCATTAGTTAACACCTCCATCCCGTCACATAATTACCATTTCTTTTTTTGTGGTGAGAACATTTAAGATCTGCTCTTTTATTTACTTGCTTATCTTTAATCAGTTTAGTTTTTGCTGCATCCCAGCATCTAGATCGTTTCCTGATCCTTATTAGGTGCTCAGTGATGTTTTGTGGAATGAATAAAGTTTGAGTGAACCTCTTTAAAAACTGTATAAAAACCAAAAAAAAATATTTTAATAAGAATGAAAATGAAAACAGATCAACAAAAAATTATGTAACCTGTAATAAATGATAGTCATTCTAGTAGCATAAATAAATAAAGGAATACTCATTCAGTCTCAAAAAAAAACAGGGGGAAGGACCTGAATCTGACCAAGTCATTCCTCTTACAACATGTAGGTGACCTGCCTGTTGCTCTTAGGACAAAGACTAGGGTCCTCCTCCAGGACCTCCAGGCCCTTCCGATCTGGCCTGCACTCATCTGTGCATCCTTTCTGGGTCACCTCTCTCCAGCCACCCTGACTTTCTGCCTCTCTCTTGAAGACACTGTCTTTTCTGCCAAGGATAGGCCCTGCTCCCAGATCTTCACAGCCTGATCCCTTCGGGGCCCAACGGAAACGTCATTTTCTTAAGGAGGATTTCCTGAACCTCCAGACTAGATTAGGTTCCCTAAGGGGCTCATGGAGACCTCTGCTTTCCTTCACAGATGTCATATTGTTAGTAACTCATTATTTGTGTGAGTCCACTGAATGTCTACCACTCCTAGACACTAAGGTTCATGAGGGATGTGACCCTGTTGTCCTTTCTCATGGTTGAAGCAGTCCCCAGAGCTTAGCAGGGCTGGTCACAGAAACCGGCTTCATAAATATTTGTTGAATGGATAAGTGGAGTCATGCCTGGGTGGATAGACGCTGTTTTAGTCCAGGGGCGCCCAGTTCAAATCTCTGCAAGGTCCCTCTGGGGAATGTGGGTCATTCTGAGAGACAGATGGGCCGTAAACAGTGATCCTCTTAAAAGTGGAGGGCAAAAAATGTGCATTGTTGGAGGGAAGGCCTTCATTCACAGGGCTTGTCAGCTAGGAGGCAACTCCATCAACAAAGGACACATGCACTGCTGGTGGTGGGCGTGGGAATAGGACCTCTGCAATCCCAGGGCAATGGCCGCCCTCACTGGTGGGTCTAGCCCTGCCCTGTCCAATACAGCCTAGCCACAGGCCACATGTGACTAGCGAGCCCTTAATATTTGGTCCGTGGGACAAGGAACTGATTTTTAAGTGTTATTTTATTCTATAACTGATATTTAAATTTAAAACTGTTATCTGAAAAAATTTCAGTATGTTTGTAATAACTTGGGTAGATGAAACTACTCTTTTAACTATAAATTTTAGGAAGTCTAAACATGGATTAAGTATTCCTTAATGAAAATTTAACATCTCATTTGAAGCGCAACAGATACCAAAGTTCAAAGATAGTACCCCAAAATGGTGAAATTTCTCATTAATAATTTGTATACTAATTACATACTGAAAAAATATTTTAGAAAGATTAGATCAAATAAAAAGCACTTTTAAAATTAATTTTATCGGACTCGCTTTCTCTCTTCAGGGTGGCTGTTTAGAAATGTTTAAATTGCATACGTGGCCTGCATTCTATTTCTTTTGGACACCGTTTCTCTAGACTGCTGATTTAGAGAAAGAAAAATGAAAGAACATATTCCTTTCAAACCAGAGCCCATAAGTTTTAAACAGACATCACCGTGGCCCATATTTGGAAGGAGGAGACAAGTGAAAAGAGGATCTTCCTTCTTTACATGAAAAAATTATCGCACTAAAATGTGAAATGGTAGACACCCGCGTTATACCAAGCATTGTGGAAAAGAAGCAGGATTTATCTTCTCCCACAGATAGCTGTAATGTTCCTCACTGCAGTATCTTCGACCATAAGGGAGCTGTAGATTGTGGAGACAGCCTCTTTGAGACTGAGCTGGCCTGGCATATCAGCGAAACCGGTAATGAAATGACGATGGTGACTATAAATTACTTTGTTCGCCTGAAGTACCTTTCCTCCATGGATCTTGCAAGCTTTCACAAATGCTAATTAAATCTTTCGCAATCGTCTACAAGGTCAAAATCTCACTTCGTGTTTTTGACCGGTGAGAAAGCAGAGTGGTGATTTGCCTAGGGCCACAGAACAAAGCCGTCAAGACTAAGAAGGCCAGACGCACAGTCACTTTGCGGGGCTGCTCACCCAGCTTGCTTCTCTGAAGATGCCAGCCATTTAATCCCAAAAATTATTCTCTCTTCCCGGAGGGCCAGCCTCCACTACCTCTGAAATAGCCCCTTCCTTGTTCAAGAGGAGGAATTGTCTCAGGTAAATGACAAAAAACTGATTTTACCACGTACTGCTTCAATGGAGAAGAAATGGTTGAAAAACATAGTTTAGGCTGGTGAATTTTTACTGTTTCTTTGTAGACTGTGTGGTTTGGAGCCTTACTGCTCGAAACGTGGTCTGCTGATCAGCAGCGTTGCCATTATCTGCCATCTTGTTAGAAATGCAGAATCTCAGGCCTCACTCCAGACCTACTGAGTAAGAACGAGCATTTTCACAAGCTCCGCTGAGATTCATGTGCACATTAAAGTTTGAGGAGCACTGTCTGGGGGACTTGGGTTATAATCCGAATTTCTTTACTGTAAGCGATTGAAAGAAATTCACTTGCACTCTCCTCTAAACATCTGTCCCTTTCTCAATCTCATTCTCTCTCTCTCTCTCTAATACACACACACACACACACAAATTTCTGCAGAACTACTTCTTTGTAAGGCTCTCAGTTTCCCTCTCCAGTGACACCAGTTTGCACATCGGTGAACATCTCAAGGTGCCGAGTTATCTTCAACTTTAGGCAACCTTAGCGCTCTAGTCCTCAACCATTGGACTGGGAGGGTTGTGCAAACTCAAATGCCTACAGGGGCCACGCAGGTAATGTGGATGGGTGTCGAGAGCCATGTTTGTTTTAGAAAGGAATCTGTGTGTGAGTGTGAGTGTGTGTGTGTGTGTGTGTGTGTGTGTGTGTGTGTGTAATGTAAGACAATCCTATTCTTTTTTTAACCATTTAAAAAAATTGAGGTATAGTTGATTTACAATGTTATGTTAGTTTCAGGTGTACAGCAAAGTGATTCAGTTCTACATGTATAGATATTCTTTTTCAGATTCTTTTCCATTAGAGATTATTAACAACATATTAAATATAGTTCCCTGTGCTATACAGTAGGTCCTTGTTGTTTATCTATTTTATATGTAGTAGTGTGTATCTGTTAATCCCAAACTCCTCATTTATCTCCCCATCCCCCCGCCCCTGCCCCTATCCCCTTTGGTAACCACAAGTTTGTTTTCAGAAAGGAACCTTCATTTGTGTTCTTTCAGTTCAGACACATTTGGTTTGCTTATAATAAGCCACTTAGAGTCATCGTTCCTGTCACAAAGCAGTATGCTCATTGTTGGTTTTCATAAAACATGGTCTTACCTTTTGCTCTCCATTTTTGATAGAAAGAGAAGGTACAAGAAAGAGTTTATATTTCCCTGAACACTACTATACCAGCAAACTAACAAGACCAGCACAGCTTCCGCTGCCCCCCTGCCCACTCCCCGGGAGTGGGAGGCCCTGTGCAGATGGCGAGGCATGCTGGTGGGAAGGGGGCAAGCCATCGCTGCTCCAGCCATTGTCTCCGGGCAGGAATTTGGGGCCATTCTACCGGATCCTCCCATTTCTTAAAGAGAAGCCGGAAATCTGGATTTTTATGTGAAATCTCCCATTTTTTAATGTTGGCAATTAATTCAATTGCTTTAAACATTGTGCGAGCCAAATATAACATATCTGCAAGCCAAAATCTACACCCTCTGGACTGTGGTTTCCATGTCTCTTAGAGCAAAGTCTCAAAAGAGAGCATGTTACTGTTTTAGTTTGGCGTAGATGTCCACCCATGGTCCTATCAAGTGGGGTCAAGGTATGGAATCAACCGGAAGAAGCATAGGCTAAGCCCACCCTTCAGCAGGGACTGGGGGGCAGGAGGCTGTTGCCAAAGAAGCAGATGTGAGTTGGGTGGTTACCCCAACATGTAGGCTACATTGACAAATATATACATATAAGATTCTGGGGGGCAATAAGCTATACACTTTATTAAAAGTCGGGCATATTGGGGTATACATTCACGCTTTTTAGAGCGTGGTTCTGAGTTTAGACATAGGTAGACAGTCTTATAATCGTGACCACAATCAAGATATAGAAAAGTTCCGTCACCCCCCTAATTTCCCATATGCCCCTCTGTAGATAGCCCCTACCTCTAGCCCCTGGCAACCACTAATCTATTCTCTGTCCCTATAGGTGTGCCTTTTTCCAGAATGTCATATAAATGGAATCATACAGCTATAGCTTTTTGAGTCTAGCCTCTTTCACTCAATATAATGCATTTGAGATTTCACCACATTATTACATTTATCAGCAACTCATTTCTTTTTATTGCTGAGTAACTCTCCATTACATGGATGACCCACCATTTGTTTACTCACTCACCAATTGACAGATAGCTGGTGACTGCAAATAAAGCCACTATAAACATTCACATGGAAGTTCCAGTGTGAAGATAGCTTTAATTTCTTTTGGGTAACTACCTCAGAGTGGGATTTCTGGGTCTTATGGTAAGCATATGCTTAATTAAATAAGAAACTGCAAACTTGTTTTCCCAAGTGGCTGAACCATTTGGCATTCCCAGCAACAGTATTTGAGAATTCTCATTGCTCTGTGTGCTCTGCAGCACTTGTCATCGTCGGCATTTTGTTTTTGTTTTATTTTGTTTTGTCTTAGCCCTTCTAATAGGTATGTGGTACACACCCCTCTTTGATGGACTGTGCCAAGCGTGTAGACAATGATCCCCTAAATCTGTGGTCTCAGCATAAGCAGCTAAACGTTATCTCTGATATAATGTCTTATCCTTGCACAGACCAACCTATCCATCTTTAGTACATTCACATGTGTAATAAGGTAAGCGATTTTTAATTCTGCCAGACTCAGATCTCCCTGACGTGACTTATGGCTATTCTGCTACCGAGCCTTGAGAGATTATGGGTAACAGCCAAGAAAAAAAGATGACTTTGAACTGCTCTTTCACCAGTTAAAAATAATACTGAAACCAAATGTAAACATAAAAGAAGTGGTCAGATTCAGGTTACATATTAACGGTGTTTGGTCAGGCCGGAGCAAGGCGCAGCTGTAGAAAACACCTTTCACTTATCACTGTTTCCAAACCTCCCTACCTGGACGAGACTTGACTGGATTTACAAGAGATCTTTTGAAAAGATGCAGGGAAGACAAACAGCACACACTTCCTGGCAATAAATTTAAAAGGTTGCTAGAACATTCCAGAGATTTTCGCTCTACATTCCTCTGGCCAACACATCTGCAATCTGCCAATCCTTAAAAATCAGTGTTTTTGCATCTTAATCTCACAAACATCTTTGAAAATACCTTCCCTCTCGGTCTCCATGTCAGACAAATCCAGCTCTTTCCATCTTCTAAAACCACAGAAATATATTGTTGCTTAATTCATGCAAGACTGAGCTCACTGAAATGAAAATAATTTTTCAGATAGTTTGTTTGGCCCACTCTTCCCTACCAGATGATTCCATTCTTGAAATGGTCCTGTGATTTTATTCTCTCATTACAGAGGTGTCCAGCAAAATAAAGGGGCTCAGTTCAGAAATTATATAGAAGCAAAACTATTACTCTAAAAATAAGGATTTGATAGACTGTGTCATTAACCCCAATTCCTCACCCCTCCCTGTATTCATGTGCCTTTTGCCATGTTCTTCCCACAAAGGAGCAAGTATATCTTCCCTCCCATGGACTTTGGGTTCAGCCATCTGACTTTCTTTGGCCTATAGAATGAATCAGAAGTGATGGTGTGCTGAGCATAGGCCTTCAGAGGCCTCATGCGTTTCTGCTCATCTGTTCATGCTCATGAGATGAGTATGTCCCAAGTAGCCTACTGGCCTCAGGAAGACAATGAGAGAGACATGGAGCAGAGCTCGGTCAGCTGCTGCAACCCGGGTGACCCATAGACCTTCATGGAGAAGCAGAACTGCCCTGTCAAGTCCAGCCTAGACCAGCTGAACCCCAGCCAAGCCTATGCGTGAGCCATAATAAACGTCTGTTTCAGCCACTGAGCTCTAGACTGGTTTGTTAAGTAGCCAACTGATATATTCTGAATTATTAAAAGAAAAATAATACCAGCTACTTAATATCTTTAACTCTGCTGATTTTCCATAAGGAGTGAATTTGTAAAGGAAGAAACTTGGGAGAGGTCCCAGGTTAGCTGGAAGAAATCCCTCATAGCTCCATGTAGCCCTGTTCAGCAAGCCAGTCAACACTTCATCTTCATCGTTGCTGATGCATGGGGACAGGATGTGAAGTCACTATAGTACCATGGACCACTCCATCTCCAACACTTCCTCTTTATTTTCTCATTTCTCTATGGCAGAAGTTCTCAACTAGGGATGATTTTGCTCTACAAAGGACATTTGACAATATCTGAAAACACTTTTGGTGATCACAGCTGGGTTAAGGAGAAGGTGAAACTGGCATCTAATGGGTGGAAGGTAGAGCTGCCGTTAAGCCCCGCAATGCACAGGTCAGCCCCAGAGCAAAGAATAATCTGGCCCAAAATGTCAATAGTGCCAAGGTCGAGCTACTCTGTTCTATGGTTTAAGTTGAAATTATTTGATGTTTTCCCCTTACAAAAGTATGTAAGTGTGAGTCTGAGGAATTGTATGGTAAAACGTATTAAATATATAAAAATTATCCTTTTTTAAAATTCAAGCCAACTTTCTATATACAATGGGCAACACATATAAATGCATACTTTCTTCAAAGTATAAATGACTCTTTTCCATAAATGTCCTGAGCAAATAATAATTGAGTAAACAAAACTTTCTTTTGAATATTTCCAATTATCCAGAAATAATTACTAGTACCTCAATTTAGCTGTCAAGAAAATTCCACTTCATTCCAAATATTTTTGGATAAACAAATAAACAAAGGCATCCATTCCTGATCGGGTCCCTCCCCCCAACCCCACAGGGGCACTAGAGTTTTAAAATGTGGCAGTCACAATGGCTGGGACCCGAGGCCATTTTGAGTGAAATCGCTATATTATGACAATATCCTTTAATGTTTCAGTAAGTAAATGCTATGAATGACATCCTGGGGAGACCAGCTTACTATTGAATTCTAACCTCAACATCTGGGTCTGTGTGCCAAGAGGAATAACCCGCTCCCCAGAATCACTGAGAATTGATAGGGGTTGTCGGGCTGGTGAATCAACTGTGGTTGAAACATAGGTGTGGAATAGTACATATGCGGCTAATTCTGATGAAATTCTGTATTTGGCTAGGATGTCTAAAATAATGAAGCTGGTAAGGCTGAGAGAGACTCATGAGATTAATGATTGAAGGTTTTTAATGCATTGATGTGTTTGGTAGGTTTTGTGCATTTTTAAAACTACACAGAACTTTAAAATAAACTGAGGATGGTCTGCTCAAGATTTGAAAGGATGAAGATAAAATAAGTCTGCTGGAATAGCATTTCAAATCATGAACAAAGGATAAGTTTACAGAGGAAGAGCCATAAAGCCAGAATTAAGCTGAAGGGCCCCCAAAGAGGACAGGTGAGATCAGGGAATTACCAGGAACTATGGTTGGTGTGGTCATTCCTCAGCCACATTCTGTGACAGAACAACATTTGATGTACAGTAGAAGCTAGCACAACATTATAAAGCCATTATACTCCAAAAAAAAAAAAAATGAATTTAAAAACAAAAAGGTAGTGGTCAAGATTTGATTGGTTTGAAGAATCAAGGCCACAGGAGTAGCCTAACTTAGAACTGAGGCTGAACCCTGGGATAATATTTTTACAGAGCCTGATGATCCTTAACTTGTGCCAACCTTAAATACATACAGTATTGCTAACCTAACTTGACTAGGGAACAAAAGTATTCAACCTAAAAAGTGACAGCACTTTAAATTGTTGGTAGCATATGCTCTAGCAGTAGATTTAATCTATGCTTCACAAAGCTATGAGATTCAACAGAGACCCACACCAGAAGGAAAGAGAGAGAGAGAAGCCAAATGTGTGGGTATCAACTCGCTACCCTCACTTCAACCAAGAAAGGCTCCACCTTTTTCTGTTTTAAACATTGGAGCTTCTGTCTAACGTTTAATCTGAAAAAGTAGATTCTGCTGCTGAAACAAAGCTTGGGAAGGAATATTGCTGGAGAATGAAAGAAGTCAAACTGTGACCCCAGGGTCAAGAGTCTTTTAGACAGAGGCATTGGAAATTTTTCTGAGCAAAGCAACACTATGAAAAGGGAAGCAGGCCTGTCTGTTGGGAGGCTCCTCCTTGATTTCATTCATGTTGGGGGACCCATATAATTTATTGTCCTAACTGGGACACTTTTGAGAATGAAGTTGGTTTCTATGAAAATTTACTGATTGAGACAAGAGGCATAATCAACCAAGACAGCCCTGGGCAAACCAGAATGTTTGGTCACCCTAATGAAAGCAGCTACTGGCCGTATTGACACAGGCCTTAGTGGGAAAGATAGACCCATTTCTAAGTCTGTCATCAGTGTGAATTGCTGTCACATTGACCAAAGAAGATGGTTCCAATAAAGAAGTTAATTTGTACAATTGGATTGAGCATACATACCAAGGTTTTTTTTTTTTTTTTGTCCATTAAATTGGAGAAGAGAGAGGAAACCTCCTTAAAGTTTCTATAATATTAATGTCATAATTTTATATTATAGGCCCTTCCCTCCCCTGAATTTGAAAGCACACAGAGCAGATTATTGAGGACTGTCCAACCGAAGTCACTAAAATGACAAGGAAACTTAGTTGCTGTGCCACTGTTCATGGATAGTCCCCAGGAATACATTTGGTTACGCCATTAACCAATCTCTAAAGCACATGGAATGCTGCTCTGACTGTGGATGTGTACGTTTGTACCCGTCCTCTTTACCACTGCTAGCCACCACCATATCCCCAACCCCAAAGCCATTCAGATTCTGTTTGGGTGATAGTTAACACGTCTAACCACTTCACCAAAAGACCAACAAGAGGAAACCACCAGTGAGAGAGAAAGTTAGCTTATTACAAGTGCTGGCCACCTCACACCTTGTGTTTGTTCACTGAGTTTGCCAGAAATTTCCCTTTTGACAGCCTAATTTACAACTTTCTTTGAGCTGCCAAATCATCGCCCAGTAGACTTCTCCTATTACTCCTACCCTGCTCCCCATCTATGGCCTTCTCATGGAGCACTAAACAAAAAAGCTCAGACCAAGCAAAAGTGTGACCCACATCAGGCACAAATAATCTACCTGTCACTCACCGGCCACACTTGGCAGTTGGCAACAATAATGTGGGCGGCCAAGTAATTATAGCAGGGAAGTTGGAAGAAGAAATTTATGAGTTTCAATCTAAATGCTTGGCATGCTGTATCACTAGAACACTGAGCTCCTAAAAGTTGGGAACAGAGAACTGTAAAAATTGTGTAGATTAAGGGCTCTGAATTACATATTAAGGGTCTCATCGTTGTTAAAAACTATTTTACTTACTAGGCATTTATCGTTCCTTGCCCTCAAGTGGTTCCTGGATCTCTCCCTGAAGAATTTAGAAACTGAGGAGGAAGGATAAAAACCAACAAGCCACCAGCACCAGACCCAAACTCCAATTCAAATATCACTACCAACAGTGATACTTGACCATCACATGACCATCTCCATGTGCTGGAATTAGAGTTGGTTTTTATTTACTTCCTGCTGGCTTTCTGTATTTTCTACTATATTTTCTAAATTTTCTACTATAAACACATACGCCTCTTATAATTAGAAAAATATAAATGTTGATAGAAAAAGGTTGTGGAATTAGAATTCAAATGCAGGTCTGTCTGATGACAAAGCCCACTCCTCATGACCTCTCTATCATGTCCTTCTTTTACACTCTTATCTATTTTATTTTTATTTACTAAACAGATAAATCGAGTTGAATGTGTGCCAGATACTTTTCCAAGCATTTTAAAAGTATTAACTTGCTTAAGCTTCACATCAACCCTGTGATATGGATACCATTCATATTCTCATTCTACAGATGAGAAAACTGAGGCACAGAAAGATGAGGTAACTTGCTCAAGGCGGCACAGCTGGTGAGTAGCAAAACTGGGATTCTTCCCCTGGCAGTCTGGCTCCAGAGTCTATGATCTTAAGCACTCTGCTAAGCTGCCTCAACCTTCTCCTACTTAAGATAGATGATCTCTGGCCCTCATAGTCTTTTCCAACCTGACCAGGCCCCCATCGCCTGTGTCAGGGCAGGGCAGTCAGGCCAAAGGAGAATTTTTCATAAGAGATGGCCTAGCCAGATTACTAGTGTAATCGCTCTAGCCTCAAAGCCTCACGATGAAAAGCTTCAGATGAAATCAACTCCAGTCAGCGTCCATGACAATGAGGAATAAAAGCTCTGAGGATCCTGCTGCCTGAAAAAAATAATCACGACAGCATCATTCTTCTCAGCTCATCCAGCACAAATTTAAATTCAGATCCTTGGAAGTGATTTTGCCTCCCTGACTGGTCCCTGGCTTTCTGTTTTTCTTAAGTGTTACCTTCTCAGCCCACTCCTCCCCGCATCACACACAGGCCATCCACGTCCATCTCCGTAAAGGGACTCACCCACACTGAGCCAGACAGCTGACCTCGCTAGACCCCAGATTTTCATCTGTAAATGTGGGGGTTTGAACTGAGGATCTCCAATTAGGATGCCACCTGGCATTTGTATAGGGATTTATGGTTTGTAAGCTACTTCCATGTCCATTACCTCGTTCTATCTCCCGATGACCCCAGATTGTAGACACAGTAGGAAGGTTACCCTCAATTTCCAGGTGAGAACACTGAGGTTCCTCTGTAGCAGAGAAGAAAACCCAGATCTACTGATAAGAAGCCCAAAGCTCCTTCCTCTTCACCCCCCAGCATCCCCAAGGGCCCTTCCAAGCTCACTGTCTGTGCTTCTGCACCTGTCTCCTAGGTCCCTGGCCCTCACTAGGCAGCGCTCTTTGTAAGCTGAAGCTACCTGCTGCAGCATCCTGGCTCCCAGAGACAAGTAAGGCTCACTTGGTACCTGAGGACCACAGTAATGAAAGTTCGCCCTTTAATTTTCATGCCCATGAGTCTGGAGCATCAGAGCCAGCCACTGAGACCATGAACAGATGTCAGAGTTGACCTGGGTTTTCTGGGAGTCACATCTGGCTGGCCTTGCCCCAGCCTGTTACTTCCCTCCACAGCTGGTCATCATGGAGGCGGCAGGCCCGCCTGCGGGGGCCGGTGGGGTGGGGTGTGGTGAGAGAGCTAAAGGATTATCTGGGTCCTGGATTGGCTCACCCTCTGCCTTTCATCTGTCTCTTTATGGACATCTGATGTGTCATCTACACGTGCACTGTGCCACGCATCTTTAGCTTTCCGGAAGGTCCTTACCTACATAACGGGAGTCCTTGGTTGAAGAGGAAACAAAACTGACGTGATTCAAAATGAGTGGCAGCCAGATAAGTACTGTAGGAAGGCTCACAACACACAGAGCTTGGGGCTAAAAGTGTGCACCCTAATTAGAGTAAAAATATACCCCACTTGCCTGAAACGGTTCTAATTTACACCTGCTGTCCAGTTGTAAATTTTAATAGCAGCCTCTTTCCCTCTCAGAAGTTTCCTACTTTGGACACTAAATTATATGAATACGTTATCTATGATGTAAGATCGAAGACCACCAAACTACAGAATCTCTAAGCGGGAAGGCGTGTCAAAGACCTTTAAGCTGAGCATCCCTTCCAGTGCTTGGAATCCCCTCTTAAACACAACAGACTTTAAGCTCTATTAAGCAGTGCATTTGGACCCACAGCTTCATAAAGATTTTGAAGTCACTTCATATGTGTCTGCCTTGTCTCAGTAGTTTATAGCATTAGAAGACATCATAAACATTAATGAAGGAGAGAATGATACCAGAATAACTTTGTCACAGATGATGCAGAGATATTTAGCAGAAAGGAGAAGGGAACTAAAATTCCTGAGGGCCCACTATGTGCGGTACACTGAGGTAAGAAAAGGTAAATCTCTCAAGATTCTATAAGCTAACAACCATCAGCAGGACTGGGATTTTAACTCTACTCTTTTTTTTTTTTTAATTCAATATTTTCATTTATTTATTTATGGCTGCATTGGGTCTTCATTGCTGCACGCGGACTTTCTCTAGTTGAGATGAGCTCTTCATTGTGGTGCACGGGCCTCTCATTGTGGTGGCTTCTCTTGTTGCAGAGCACGGGCTCTAGGCACGCGGGCTTCAGTAGTTGTGGCACGTGGGCTCAGTAGTTGTGTCTCACGGGCTCTAGAGAGCAGGCTCAGTAGCTGTGGCACACGGGTTTAGTTGCTCCGCGGCATGTGGGATCTTCCCGGACCAGGGCTCGAACCCATGTCCCCTGCATTGGCAAGTGGATTCTTAACCGCTGCGCCACCAGGGAAGTCCTGAATTCTACTCTTTCTGACCTCGAAGGCCATGCATGTTGTTCCTAGTAGAGGCTGTGGCCTCCCACTTGGTCCCCCTCCCCATTTCCTCTCTCCATTTGTGCTTGAGGTGGGAAAGCAAAAAGTGTCAAAGAGAGTTTTCACCTCTTATGCCAGGCAACCTCTCCCGCAATCTGCCAATTCCTGAAGAACACACTTCTTCGATGAAGGGCAGAGACAGAGCACCCCGCTGAATAAATTCTGTTACAACCTACCTCCAATTTACAAGTGTCTGCTGTGGGCGCAGTCCAGATGTCATGTGAAGTGACACCGAATGGTGAACAAAGTTATTAAGTAATTTCAGTGTTCTCCTTTTCGAGGGAAAGGTAAGGGCTGAGAGAAAGAAGGAGAAAGGGAACTTGGAGCTGCTCTGGTGCCCTGGAGTGACATTGCCATGGCCTCATTTCCTGCCTGGGCTATCACTTCAGAGCAATTGTTTTCTTCTGTGAAGACACTTCAAAGATTCTCGGAGACAGATGCTCTTGTGACTGGCCTTAGCGAGTAGCAAAAGGCTTGGGGAGGATGACGAAGCATTTCTCATGCCCCGTAGACTGGGAAGTGCTTCACAGCCATGTGGCAGATATGAGTGGGCAGAGCAGCTGTGGAACAGTCCCAAATGAGGTGGCGAAGGAAGCAACAAGCCAGGGGCCGGCTGCAGTGGCAGCTTGCAGAGGGTCACAGGTGAGGCCATGGCTGGGGGTGATGGAAAACTAACATCATCCCATTAAATAAAGTCTGAGGAAACTATGCGGAAAGCAAGAATGAATCGAAACACTGACAGCCACTAACTTTAAGTTCAGCTGTGGGTGTGCACGTTCATCTGTGTGCTCGTGCTTGCAGTTTCCTGTTATATTGTTTCTACACATAATTGCAGTGTGCCCACCATACAGTGGTGAGAGCTACAGGCTTGGTCTCTGTCCTGATGGAGAGTATGGTGTCAGGGACTCTGTAAGCTCTGCTCCTCGGTGCCAGGTTTTGAGGCAATGTGGCCTAGTGGAAAGAGACAAAACAGCTCAGTGACCATGTTCAAGTTTTTTCACACCTATTTGGATCTCAGGTAGGGTTTTCCAAAGCGCAGTCCTTGTAGTATTATTATGTAGTGAAGACGTTTTGCTTTAATTGTTTTGGAATTATTTAATGTGTGAGTATCCCATTAGACCCAGTGTTTTCATGGACTTTGTGGCTTAAGCAAGGCTAAATAAAAATAGTGAATCATTTTTTTTAATTAAGTGAGTCATAGTGGAGGTGGTACAAAGAAACAGCAAAAATTGTGAAAAGACAACTCGAAGAACTGATGTTTTCAAATCCCTAGGATAATGTGTGTGAAAATAAAAATGCATGTGGGCCATAGATATAGAAGAGGTTGTAGTTACCCCTCAGTGGGCATTTGCTCCCTCAAGCATCCAAACAACATTGGATGAAGCAACGATCTTGTAAAGAGCACTGCTTCCTATGCCCTTGCAGACAGCTTGGCCATCGTTCAGAGGCACTGTGTGCTGATGCCGTGGGGAACTAACAAAGAGTGAGACCTAGTCACTGGCCCAAAAAGAGTATAATTTAGTAGGAAAGAAAAGACGAGCAGACAAATAACTGTAAAATGGGATAAACCCCAAAGAGGAGGTACAAAGTCCCCATAGGAGGTGCTCAAAGGACGGATAAGTCACGCCTGCTGGACGAGGTCAAGAAAGACTTCATGGAGATTTGAGATGGCATTTGAGATAAGCCTGGAAAGATGGGTAGAATTTCAATGACCCAAAAAAGAGAGGGAGGGGGATCTGGGAGACATTCCAGAGAAGAAGAAACACTTGAGCAACGGTACGAAGACTGGGAAGTGGTATCAGGATAGCAAATCCCTTTTATTTTGCTGAGATGTAGAATACAAGTCAGGCAGAGGATGAGGTGGGGTTACAGTATAACAGGCGTTGAACCAGACTAAGGATATTCTACTGCACGTAGTGGAATAGGATTGGGGGTAATGGAGAGTTTAAAAAGTGATTGGATCTGCACTGGAGAAAACTAAACCTGAAAATGGACTGGAAGTAGAGGTTATCATCACCCCAGCCCTGGTTATTGTGATTGACTAGGAGAAGCATAATAAAATGTGAGTTTGGAGGACCAAAATGATGACTTTTCAGAGAGACAGTCTAGGACCTGGGAATTGATTACAGGAGGAGATGTGATAGGAAAGATCCAAGGAAAACTAGGTTCCCTCCTATTCTTCTGATATATGTTAATAATATATTAATTGTATTATAATAAATATGTTAATATGGTATAATAATACTATCTTACATATCATATATGTACATACATGCATATTTGTGTATATATAATGTATAAAACATGTTATTTAATATAATACATAAATTATATATTACATATAATGAACCATTGCCACTTGGTACATTTAATCTTGAGTTTTTGCTCTGCTTGGATTTGCATGTGTGAATATGCAGATAGCAAGCCACCTATTTTCTCTTCCAAGATAAGGATCATCTTCTTGGTCTTCTGTTCTTTTTTACTTCCCCTGGTCTCTTCTCCTGGATACCTTTCTCTCTTGAGGCTAATGTGGTCCCCAATGGCATTTATGTTTCTATTACATCACTTACAAGTGTTTGCTTTGGCCTACAACTTTAATGTATGTAATGTTTATATATATTATAGAACACATTTATATATATTTTAAACAAACTTTTGCAGATGTAGTTAAAGTTACACACCCTGAGAAGGGAAGAGTATACTGGATCATCCAGTTGGGCCCAACCTTATCACATGAGTCCTTAAAAGTGGAGAATCACTTTTTTTTCCCAGCTGGGGTCAGAGAGAGAGAGAATGAAGACAGAGCCAGGGTCGTGGAGATGTGATGTTGCTGGCTTTGGAGATGGAGGAATGTGGGCAGCTCTAGGCACTGGAAAAGGCAAGGAAATAAATTTGCCCCAGAGCCACCAGAAGGATGCAGCCAGAAGGCACACAGATATGATGCTGCCTCCCTGGTCTGCCTCTTCCACTACTAGTATGGCTAAAGGCCTGAGGAAGTCACTCAAACTCTCTGAGTCTCCTTGGCCTCAACTAAAATGGGGGTGATGCCTTGTCACGGAGGTTCAGGAGGTACAATCAGATCTCAAATCCATTGTCCCGTGCTTCTCACGCACAGGCCAGTCAGTAGGAAGTGTCAGGGCTTCTGCAAAAATAGCTAATTGAACAACACTTTATCAGACCATGTTCCTTCTCTGTTCAAAACCTCCCAGGGGCTCCTCTTCTTACTTATAGAACAACCTAAAGGCTTCCCCTGTTCTCAAGGCCTTCATGACACAATCTGACCCCACTTCCTCTCTGACTGTATCTCTTTCTGCTCTTCTCCTTGCTGACTTTGATCCAGCCATACTGGCCACCTTGCTCTTTGAGGGGGCATACCAGGCATCTACCAGCCTCAGGACATTTGCACTTGCTGTTTTCTCTGTCTAGAATCCTCTTCCTCCATATCCATATGGCTTTCACCCTCAACTGCTTCAGATCTTCACTCAAATATTACCCTCTTTCTGAGGCCTTCCCTAATAGCCCAACTTAATATTGCAGGACCCCCAACCAAACTCTCCTCATCCCCTTCCTCTACTTTAGTTTCCTCCACAGCATTTCATCTTTTAACATAATACATATTTTATTTATTCTGTTTACAGCAAAACACATTCCATGGGAATGTAAGCTGTATCAGGGCTCTTCATGGGAGACATAGAATAGGTACATCATAAATATTTGCTGAATAAACAAATCAGTGTGTACACAAATCTATCTGTAATCAAGAAATAAATATCAGCATTGTCTCCCATTAAGGACATCCCCTTTCACTTTCAGATGAAAAATGAAGTCAAAAGAACGGTAATCAACTTGTCATTGAACAAGGAAGCTGCAGCTAAGATCAAGCCTTTGACTGGTCTTGTTGAGCCCAACCAGCTCAAAGTAGGAGTGGAAACATGATCAAGGGTCGCAAGACCCAGCTCTTGTCTCCTGGACAGAGAGAAACCAGAGAGAGCCGGGCTTCCGATTTCCTATCCTTCCTGGTTTCAACCAGTCTCTAAAAACCATAAGAACAGTTTGTCTCAGTATTTCAGTACTTCCGCTTCCAGACCCAGGAAAGAGCAGGAAGTGCGGGGGCGTGTGAAAATTGAGAGAAAAGAAGAATTAAACCTATTACATGTAAAGGGCTCAAAGACTTCCTCTGCAGCCTCTCACAGCACATGGGTTTTAACGTGCTTTCACTGAGCCTAGGGGGACCATTCTCAGGCAGAAGACCAAAACCCAAAATGCAAGTGTTGGTACTCATTCATCCAACACAGACTTACTGCAGGACAACTTTGTGCCCAGAGGAAGACAGATATGATCCTTGTCCAAGTGAGCTTACACTTCACGGGGGTATGATTTAGAAGGATAAACTCATTTCAGGATCTACCTTCCCAATAGCCATGCCGAGTAGGCTGAGTTTCTAAAAGGGTCCCCAAGGGGTGCCTTAGACTATGAGGAATTGTATGTAGGGTTTAAGGCAAGCTTTAGAATAAGGCCTATGAAGGCTCTAGTCTTGGCTTTGCTACACTTACTAGCTAAATGTAAACTTCCTAAAGGAAGGACTGTGTTTATTTCATTTACCACTCTATTCCCAGCACTTAGCATAGCACCCAATACTCTTAACAAATACTTGCTGCCTAAAAAAATTAAACTCTCAGAGCCTCCATTTCCTCGTTTGTAAAATGGGATTACAAAACCCAATTCGTGGCTTCCCTGGTAGCACAGTGGTTAAGAATCCGCCTGCCAATGCAGGGGACACAGGTTCGAGCCCTGGTCTGGGAAGATCCCACATGCCGCGGAGCAACTAAGCCCGTGCACCACCAACTACTGAGCCTGCGCTCTAGAGCCCGCGAGCCACAACTGCTGAGCCCGTGTGCCACAAGTACTAAAGCCCACGAGCCCTAGAGCCCGTGCTCTGCAACAAGAGAAGCCACTGCAATGAGAAGCCTGCGTACCACAATGAAGAGTAGCTCCCACTCATCACAACTAGAGAAAGCCCGCGCACAGCAAGGAAGACCCAACGCAGCCAAAAATAAATAAATTTTTTTTTAAAAAAACCAAAAACCCAATTCGTGAAGTTATGTGAGGATAACATGAAACTGAGTATGGCAGTGCCTGGTACATGATAAGCATTCATTTAAATGAACTGCCGTTTGGGTGGCAAGGGTGGTGGTCTGATGGCAGAGGACGTTTAGTTAGCTCTGGGTAAACCGTAGCACATTCCTATCCCTAAAGATTTGTTCTATCTGGAATCTTGGACTAAGCATGGGCTTGATGAGTTGGATCTCAGGGTGATCCATTTCTGTTAGAAAAGTCCTGTTCAAATTGAGCCAGAAACTCTGGAAAGGGGAAGGATGTGTTTTACATCCCAGCTACTGCGGTGGCTGGCAGCAGAACTGAAAGAGCGTGACTCAGCACAGCCCACATGGGGGGCTAAGGCCCCTCCGTCTCTGCTGTGGGACTGGAGGGGGGAGGGGTACCAGGCTTAATTGCATCTGATAAATGGATTGCAAAGAGCAAGGGCAGGCAATTGGAACATTTTCCCAGCCATTCCTCTGTTAGATTCTCAAAGCTAAAAAAAAATGCTGAATGTCCTTTCCCTAACTACCTATCTTCACATGCAGCCCAGCTAAGTTTCCCTTGAAGTTCACTAGCCCACTTCCTTAGTAGGTCTACAGGGCCATCTACCAACCTGCCGGGGTTAAATAAAGACCGAAGGCCTTTCTAGAAGCTGAAAATCCTAGGATTCCTTCAAAGCTTTGGAGGTTCAGCTCAGAATCTCCTTGGTTACAAGGAATGGGTCTCAGAGCTTCAAGCTGAGCCCTACTTTTTGGAAAACTGTTCTCTTTCTAATACTTCTCATAAAGGTACTAATATAAATGAGATATCTTCCAGAAATAAAAGCAAATAGCCTTGAGCTGGATGCCAAAGACATTTGCGAAAAAGATCCACAGGAATAGGATAGGAGCAGCCTTGTATGCAATAATCATCTCAGAAGTGCTTGATGATACACGTGGGTTTCGTCTCAGCAGTCGAGGTGGAAATGGGGAATGTCTTCTCAAAGAAATAGAAAATGCAATGGCAATGATTTCAAGTCATGGTTGATATTACTGGATTTAACCATTTATATTACCTTTCCCTAATTTTAGACACCTAGCTTTAAATGAACTGCTCTAGGGCTTCCCTGGTGGCGCAGTGGTTGAGAGTCCGCCTGCCGATGCAGGGGACACGGGTTCGTGCCCCGGTCCGGGAAGATCCCACATGCCGCGGAGCAGCTGGGCCCGTGGGCCATGGCCACTGAGCCTGCGCGTCCGGAGCCTGTGCTCCGCAACGGGAGAGGCCACAACACTGAGAGGCCCGCGTACCGCAAAAGAAAAAAAAAAAAATTAACTGCTCTAATAAAAAGGAGCAATTTAATTAGTAATGGGTAATAGGTTCTTTTGATTTTTGCAAGGACTGTGGTGGAGAAGACTCCTGAGTTCCACTTCTCTAAATAACCAACTATTCCTCACTGTCCTGTAAAACCACCGCAGCTGTGGGGGGAGAAACATTTTAGGAACAGTTCAGAGCAAAGTACCAATTGAAAATCTTCTCACAAGGCAAGCAGCATCCTTCACTCCTTCATCCTTTGACTGAGGCCCTACTGTATGTGACTCCCTGTGCTAGGTATTGGGAATACAGGGTGACTGAGGAATGGGGCCCCAGCCCGGTAAGAGGCCTCTATGTAAGCAGACAAATGCAATGAAATATCATGTGTGGTACCCAAAGCATATGAAAAGTGATGAGGTTTGGGGGAGTCAGACTGCATCTTAAAGGATGACTAGGAATCTACCAGCCTGAGAAATGATGGAGCATTGGGCCAGATACACAGGCTCTACTTCCTTTGGGGCTTTGCTTTATGGATTAAAGCTGCCTGAACCATGTAAAGGGACCCACAGTTACCTTCAGAAGGGAGCAATGATGTACCTTGTCCTCAGGTCTTTACTTTTGCTTCTAGAGCTAGAAATACGTTTTCTCAGATGTCTCTTAGGTGAACCTTCCAGGCAGCTACATCTGGGGCCATTAGTGCTACAACTGGACAAGAAGAAATGAAGGTGTGAACACTGCAACAGCCTTGTTGTGAGCAAGGTGACTTCACCCCCTCCCCCCACCTTAGGTTTGAAATTGAGAAACCCAGAGATGACTACAGCCCTAGCCCACTGTGTACAAAAATGGGAAATGTCACTCACCAGGTCCTCCCCTGTGTTTAACCAGAATTGTCAGCCCATAGATTCAGGAACTAAGTGGCTTGATCATTTTGCACGTAAGCCATATGCATTGGTCCAAAGTAGACCAGTGAGCAACAATTCAATTGAGAGTTCACTGAACCCTCTGGTTTGGGAAGGAAATTGCTGGTAATCAATTGCAGCAAGCACACAGGCTCAGGGCCAGGAAGAGAAAAATCACTTTAATGGGCAAAGCAGATGTTGCTAAACTCATTGCAAAAGTGAGATGGGCACGGAGCCAGGCCTTGCATGAGAGATGCTGATCTGTCCTTCTGAATGAAGAAAGCAGAGATACTTCAAAACAGGGGTTCTACGAGGAAAGCCAGAGGTCCGTGTCCCCGTTAAATTGAATAAAAGGAAATGCAGAAGTGTTCTGGTGTCCCATACACCATAAGACCTAAAGCTGTTAACATCTCATAAGGATTTTAAGCAAATCCAGAATACTAGCTAAAAACTACCTGAGGAGTCTTCATTCTGTTCTCAGGTGACTATGGAATAATGGAAAGAATTATTCAATCAACTGAATTATTCATTCAATTGATGGGGGAATCATCAATTTGTTGATTCCACCATCAAGAAGTTGTATGACCTTGGGCAAAGTTCTTACTCATTCAGTTTTCTCAGCTATGCAATGGGATGAATCTGACTTATCATCTGAGACCAGCTGTGAGGATTATTAACATGTCTGTAAAGTACAGTAGAGAAATGCACTTAAGCAATAACCTGTTTTCAGAGCCCTGACAAGACTGGTGCCATTAGGATGTGGGAGAATTAGTTTGTGATGGAACGGGGAGGTGGAGGAGGGTGAATTTCTGGTCCAACAACATCTAGCTTTGCCACTGCCTCTCAATGATGGATTACTTCACGGACCAAACATTTATTTGTATGTTTCAGTGGATAAACGATCTCTCAAGCATATAAGAGTTCAGAGAGTACAATATCAAGGCCCAAGGAAGGTCACCATGTATACCAAGAATGTTTTCATAAAGTAGCTTCTAATACAAGCCCCCTAAAGAAAGAGTCGATTCTGATTCCCCAAATTTGAAACGTTCCTCATTTACCTAATTCCCACTCATTCTTTAAGGGTGAACCAGACCCCTCCTCTGAGAATCATCACAGACTGCTTTAGAGCTCACCGTCTCTACCTGTTCAGACATTGCCCCTGTTCTTATCAGCTGATTTAAACCCCTCACAGAACAAGATAGGTTCAATGTCAGACTTACTCATTAAAAGCTTTAAATGCTACTTCTCAGTTCTTTGTCCTGCAGCAGTAAACTGTCTCACATTACTCTTTACCTGAATTGTGCTGATCTCTTCTAAATATTTTGTAACTTCCTGGAGTTCAGATATTGATCATAAACTATTTAAAATCTCCAAACCAGAAGACAGAGAGACTAGAGGCTTCCCTTAAATTGACCAGCTGTGTTTTTTCTCACCTTTTCTAAGCCTTACTTCTCTCATCCATAAATTGCAGGTAATGACAGTGCCTTTCTCCTAGGACTTGTGTGGGGATTATAGAAACTCAGTCCTACACAGTGCTTAGCACTAGCGTGTTAGCTGAGTGGAAACAGTCACTCTTTTAGAAGCTTCTTCACCCAGAGGGACTAGCCCACGCCTAAACACCTAGAATATCAACTGCATTCACATCCTCTGAGATTTCCAGGCCATTTTTATAAAGTAGCCCCCCTTCAGGAAGCTGTGTCCCGCTGAAAATTGGTTTCCAAGTTGCCCTCAGCTTTAGAATGTCCCTGATAAGTAAGCAAAGCTGCTGAGGGACTTTGGCAGTGAATATCTGGGGGCTGGTGAGAGGAGGATGTTTACCAGAGCGCAAAGGCCAGGTCCTGAGCAGAGAACATTTTGGCCCAGATAGAGCTCAGAGAAGGCATTTTTGCCAAGCACAGACTCCATTCTCAGGTCCTAAAGTCAGCGTCAGAAACTAAACAAACCTTCCCGGGTTCACATTTGTTTACTTTTGGCAAAATGCAACTTCCTGTTTGAAAGGAAAGGGGCAGTAAAGCTTTCTATAGCCTCTTGGACATAAAGTCTCCCCTCGAAACAATTGATCTGTTAAGCATAAATGAATCAAACCCACACAATGGGGATCTCCCTTCCCCTCAAAATATTCACGTTTTAACAGGGAAAGCGCTCAGCAAAACCAAAACAAATATTTTTTCAACTGTTGGCCCATGAGGATTATTTAGGCCGTTTCTTCTTCTAAGAGCAAGAAAAACAGACATCAGGAGAGAGCCAGGCTACATGTGCTGTGTCAGGAAAGTCACTTCGACACACTTGGGGGTTGAGATTTTGGTTACACAGAAAGTCAGAAAGTTTAAGTTCCCACAGCCACTCAAACCACATTCCCCAACATGAAGAGAGATCACTAGCTCTTTCATGATGTGACTACGTCCCCCGTCACGCCCTCCAGGGTCCTGAAATTCCCTTGGATCGTCCCATGCCCTGCCCTTGGGTTTGAAGGCCGACTGACAACCCCTCACAAATCTACCACAAGCCTTTTACAAGAACCCTAGATTACTTACTCTGTGTATATGAGGGGTGAGTGGGAGTGTCTGTAATTAATTTTTAGAGCATCTAGCAAAGTTAGCATCAACCTTGGGTTTATTTATAACCCAAGCACTCTCTATAAATCTTGGATCTTTTTGTCATAAAATATTAAATTTGTAAGGGACCTTAAAAATCATCAGGTTAACCCTTCCACACTCATCCATATACAGACACATAAATAATACAGATGAAGAGGGAAGAGGTCTGGAGAAGTTTCCTCCCTGGATTGTAAAATTCTTGTTCCTTAGAGCAAGAACTATTTTATGTACTTGTGTTCTCCATCAGAGTTCTATGACCACAGTAAAGACAGGAAGAAAGTGGTGAATGAACAAGTCCCCGTCTGCAAAGTCAGGGGCAGCACACGGGACTTCTCAGCTCTGTGTGGTCCCCAGAGCCCTACCTCTTGTGTATCCACTAGATTGTAAGCTGCTTGAGGGCTGGGGAGGTAGCTTATTGTTCATTTGGACCATAATATCCTAGGCGTTGAACTTTGCAAGCACTTGATAAAAATATTTTGAGTAATGAATTAGTGACTGAGTAGATGAACACAATTACATGAATGAGATCACTAAGCATCTTTCTTGAGTGATTTCAGTATCCTTCCTGAAGGTGACATTCTTTCCTCCTCTAGGATGCTGGATATAAGGAGAAGTAGATTTGTACATGTTCCATGCCTCCTTTAAACCCTTTCCTTTTGGTTTAGATAATTATAAAAGTGAGAGGCAGTTATGACTGGAGATCTCACCCCGCTACAGTATTGCCAGGTCTCTTCCCACAAACTAAAGCTAACCAAATCCATCATCTACTTAAACTTTTAATGGAAGGTTTGGCCCATGTCTCGGCCCATGACCCCCTTATCTCTGGCTCCCATCTGCCAATCTGTCTTATCTGCAGCCTTCCGACCAAGTGAACTTCTCCAGCTTTGGGGACTTAGTGAGATCTTTCATGACCTCATGCTGGCGGGCGTGCTGAGGTCTAGAATATACTGCACTAACCATGACCACTACCATCACCATAGACACCTCACCACTACTACCTTCCTCTTTATTTCACCCCAGCTTCCACCATGAGCTCATTCCAGTTTTAAGAACACGCTGTCCTTTCCTGCTCAGCTTCTGATATAAGCCTTTGGGTTTCTAGTCAAAGCTACCCTCCCCATCCGAACCCTGCTTCAGTGGAATTCTTGGATTCTGCACAGTCTTTGCTTTCATCTGTCTGGCTTTTCCAAGGTGCTTCCTTGACCGACAACCAACCTGTGCTCTGAAATTACTCTTAAAAAGGCTTCCCTCTGGTCAGATAATGAATCTCATTCTGCTGTTCAATGAGCCTTTCTACGTGGGATAGAGCAAAGTTTCCAATTTTTCATTTTTTCAAACTAGATTCCTTTTTCTAAACACCCTCTGTTTTCTCCCCGACCCCAGTGGGCACAGATCAACGCTGCCAAGCGTTCTGGAGCATCCCCTCAAAGTCAAGTGCCAGGCCTGGTATGGGGAATTCCGGAGGCAGACATGACTCCAGTCCTTGGAGGATAGATCTCATCACAGAGGGAAAGCAGCCTACACCCAAAAAGAGAAACAACATCCCAATGCAAGATATATAAAGTGCCAAATGGGTGGTACAGGACACCACTGTGCTGTGCAGAAGGGAGATGGGCCCAGGAAGCCCACTTTGTTGACAATGTTTTGCCCTCCTTGTTCTTCCCACTGGCTATTCCTTCTCAGTCTTTTTCACAGCAAGTGTTCCCTTCCTTGCCTCTAAATGTTGACATGCTCTGGGTTTAGCAATGGGTCTTTTTCCCTTCCATCTTTATACTTTCCTGCTCTGGGAAATCTCAACCATTTACATGACTTTAAATACTACCTCTATGCTGACAACTGCCAGATTTCTATCTCTATCCCCAGACCCTTCTCTGAACAACAGGTTTGTATAATCAGCTATTTGGTTCACAGCACCACGTCGACATTTTACAGACATCTCAAGCTTTACATATCCAAACTGAAGTCTTGGATTCCATCTCCCTGTCACTCTCTCTCTCTCTCTCTCTCTCCCTCTCTCTCTCTCTCTCTCTCTCTCTCTCTCTCACACACACACACACACACACACACACTCACACACGCACACACACAAACACATACACATACTGATAAACACCACCCCCATTTAAATTCTGTTCTTCACCCAGTTTTCCATTTAAATAGCTGTTCAGGGAAACAAAAAAACAGATTAAAATCATCTTTGATTCTCCTTTCTTGCTTCCCCTACATCCAAACTGAATCAGTTAGAAATTTAGGAATTTATAAAAATTTAGTAATGTGTAAATAATATTTAACTTGCAATGATTTAACCAAATAGGAATTTGATTATACTTTTCAGAAAAAAGTCCAAAAATTGGCAGTCCAGAGTGCGATGGCAGCTCTGAACGTCATCAGAAATCGGGCTCCTCTCTTCCTGTTTCTTTCGTGGGTAACTTCATCCTCATCTTGTTGCCCGGCCCCCACCCCGCCTCCCCCCCACACATCCCCCTCCCCGTCCTCCAAGATTACAGCTCCACCTCAGAATCTGCCATCCAGGCAGCAGGAAGAGGGAGGGCAAAGGGAAAATGTCATTCGGCGATTGAATTCATTTCCTTTTAAAGAGCTTTCCCAGACTCCCTGCCCAGAAATTTCTTCTTGCATCTTTTTGACTAGAACGATATCACATGGCCACCCTCAGCTGCAAGAGAAGCTGGCAAATATAGATTTATTTTTTATGTTAGGCCCATTGTCACCCCAAACAACATCTACATTATAAATGTTATATAGTTTATATTATATAGCATTATATTAGTAAGGAAGAAGGGGAGAATGGATTGGGAAATCAATCTGAAGCGTCCGCCACAAAATCCATCAGCAAGCTATTATTCCTACCTCTAAAATATATCATAAATTCACCCTTTCTATCTACACTGTGCCAGCAACATGATCCCTCCCACCAAGTTACTGCAATAGCCCTTTAAGTTAATTTGATTCTCCATCTGCTGACCTCTACTTCTTTTTCCACTCAAGTCAGAGTAAGCCTTTAGAAGCATATATTGGATCATATAATTCTTGTGTTAAAGTAGCTGTTACTTGCTACTTCAAGTAGAATAAAATCCAAGTACCTATCCTATCCCACTGGCCCTATATTATTTCATCCTTGCCTACCTCTCTAGTTTCCTTTTGTTGTCCTCTATTCATTCACTCAAACATATTTTTTTGAGTGCCTACTACATATAAGCACTGTTTTAAGCACTAGGGATAAAGAAGTGAACAAATCAGACAAAAACACCTTCCTTCATGAAGTTTACACTCCAGGGGAGGAAGACAGATAATAAACAAAATATGAAAGTAAGATCGTATGTTGGGTGGTCCTGGGTCATTCACTCTGCTCCAGCCTCACTAGGCTTCCTTAAGTTATTCCAACTCTTTTAACTGAGGGTCTCCTCTGCCTAAAATGCTCTTCCTTTACCATTCCCAAACCTTCTACATTATCCTTTGGGTATCAGCTTAAAGGTAGCTTCTCCGAAGAGGCTTTCTGACCACTCATTCTAAAATAGGACCGTCGTGGTATTCTCTTTCAAAGCGCCTATCACCTTTTGAAATCAGATGGATGGATGGATGGGTAGATAGATAGGTTTGTGAATTCATATGTTTAATTGTTCAATATCTGTCTGTCACTGACGATTAATTTTTGTAATTGCAGAGATCATGTCTACTCTGTTCGCCATCCTAGCCCCAGGGCCTAGAAGAGTCAGTTCCTAGTATATGGAGGCATTTAATAAATATTTGTTGTTGGATGAATAAATCAGCGAATGAGTGAAGTGGATGTGATATGTATAAGCCTTTGAAAGGCAATAGCAGTACCTTGATAAGCAGAGAGAGAGGAAAAAGGTTTTTGTAGACAGAGGGAATTATGTGCACAAAAACAGAGAGGCAGGAATGGCTTGGTCTGTTTTGCTGGGCAATTAGCCATTTGGGGCTAGAATTAAGGGGCATGATGTTAGAGGGATGGATTGGAGACAGATGAAGGAAGGTCTCTAACGCTTGGCCTTATTTGGGGCAGCATTAAAAATAAACAAATAGAAAGCAAGCTCACCTTCACAGAATAGCGCCATATCTCTTTGGGACAACCACCCCCGACCCCGACCCAATCCAAAGCCATTGCAGTAAGTCACTCAGAGAAAACAAAAGACAAGAGAAGTCCACAAACTTGGGATTACTCGCTGGTTGGCATACAAATCACCTCTTTCCTGTTAACCAACTTTACATTTTAGAATTTTTTCTTTTTGATTATAAAAGTAATACATATTTATTATAGAAGATTTGGAAAGCACAGAAAAATATAAAATAGAAATGAAGTATCACTACTCTGAACGTTAACGTAGGCTTTCACCGACAAAGAAGTTGCTGGGAAACTTCATCATGGCCCTGCAGAGTATACTGGGGGGCGGGAGGCCAGTGGCTGTGGAGAACATGGGGGCAACACCAGTGACTAAGCAGCTGGGACAACCACAGGAGGAATTGCTAACTTTGGATTCAGTGAGTCTTTGGTGTCTGACATTGAAAAATCATGTTACTCCTTTACCCTCGGTTTCCTCATCAGTCAAAGAAGGAGTTTTCTGATCAGTGGTTTTCAAAGTGTGTTCCTTGGAGCTTTGTGGAGCCCTTTAGAAAAGGTGAGGGCAAAGGCTTGACCTCCTCACCTCTCCTCCCGGCAGCAGAGGTCCACAAGTACCTGTTTCTCATATTGGCTTTTGGCATAAGTTTTATATATTGGATTTTTGTTGTTGTTGTTTATTTTGTTTTACTTTTAACAACAGGGGGACTAACACAGGATTGCAATTCACCTTTCCAGATACTCAATAAAGTTACTTCGAGCTCTAACTTTTCATGATGATTCTAATTCCCTTCTGGTAGAAATCAATATAGACATGAACTGGATGCAACTGAAAACTCCTTTTGCTATGGGCCTAAAGGAACTTCCTGAAGATTCTAAAAGCATCAAGGTGTTCTAATAGAATAGCATATATCAGCTCAGCTACAGCAGTATATGAATTTAGACAAGTATTTAACCTCCCCATGTGTCAATTTTCTTATCTGTAATGTGGGGGTCATGTCACCTACCTATTGAACTGGATACAGGGAAAAGGAAATTACAGCGCATACACAGAAATGCCTAGCACACACCAAGAAATACAGCAGTAGCTTACATTTCCTGACTTCTTTCTATATGCCAGGACCCATGCTACATATCAAATATACAGTCCATCATTCAATCTGCACACAAGCCTATGAGATAGGCACTTTTTGTATTACCATCTATTATTGTTCCCATAATAGAAACTGAGACTTAATGAGGTTAAGTAATGTTTTAATCAATTTTGCACAGAGCTTGGATTTGAACCTAGGTAGTGAGATTCAGGAGGCTGTGCTATAAAATGAATCATGGTCACAACAATAATATTAACCACAGCTCACATGTTTTGAGTGCTTGCTTGATGGTAGACACTGTTATGAAAGCTTTGGCTCATTTAATCCTTATGTCAATCCAGTGAAGCAAGCCCTGCTTTTACAGATTGGGAAACTGAGATGAAGAGACGCTAAGTGCTATCATCTCTCTGCTGACTTTTTAAAGTTGATTGCTTAGAACTGGCTTCAATTCCTCAGGTAGTTTCTCTACTGGACATTAGAAGCATATACGATTGTCTAATTGATCCTTCTGAAAGCACGGGAAAAGAATTACCCTCTAGAATGAAAACTGCCAGCGGAGGGAGTGCATTCACTCAGGATTTACCACAGTGAAGGGTAATCGTCCAAGACTCCTTTCCCTCCCACTCTCCATCTCCATTCAATTACGGGTCCTGCAATCTCACCTTCTGAATATGTCTTTAATTCCTCCCTTCCTTTCCATCCTACCCTGACCACTTTAGTCTGGGCCATTTTGTCTCTTAATAGCCTCCCACCTAATTTCCCTGCTCCAGTCCTTACCTCTGCCCTACTCCTCTTAAACCCGCCCTCCACCCTGCAATTTCCCCATTAAATGACCTACAGAACAGAGTCCATGCCTTCACATTGGTCTCCAGCCTCATTTCCTAGCTTAAAATATATATTCTAACATCAAAAAATCACTCATGGTGGGGAGGGGCTGGGAGTTTGGGATTAGCAGATGCAAACTAGTATACATAGGATGGATAAGCAACAAGTTCCTATCGTATAGCACAGGGAGCTATATTCAATATCTTGTGATAAACCATAATGGAAAATGACATGAAAAAGAATGTATATATATGTATAACTGAATTACTTTGCTATACACTAGAAATTAACACAACTTTGTAAATCAACTATACTCAATAAAATCATTTTTTTAAAAAACACTCATATTGTCATTTCCCACCTCCGTGTCCTTTTACATCTCTGCGTTGAACTCCTTTCCCATCTTTCTGCGTGTAACTAACTCTTGCTCTTCCTTTTTTTTTTTTTTTGCGGTACGCGGGCCTCTCACTGCTGTGGTCTCTTCCGTTGCGGAGCACAGGCTCCGGACGCGCAGGCTCAGCGGCCATGGCTCACCGGGCCAAGCCGCTCCGTGGCATATGGGATCTTCCCGGACCGGGGCACGAACCCGCGTCCCCTGCATCGACAGGCAGACTCTCAACCACTGCGCCACCAGGGAAGCCCTGCTCTTCCTTTCTTGTACAGCCAGATTAACCATGCTCCTCTCTGCCAGGCTCCTCATGAACCCTGCATTCTCAGCACGTGACGCTGCAGGTATGTTTATAGTGTGTCTACTCCACCACACCATCCATTTCCTGAGGGCAGCCACAGCGGTGTTTCATTCTTCTCTGTGTCCATGACCCTCAGTACAGTGTGTGCATATGGTAAACACTCGATAAATATTTGTCTAAAAATCAAACCAAGGCAGGGAATGAGAGATTGTAATGTGCAGTGTGTAAACTTGTTAGTTATAAGTAATATCCAGGGAATGCTCCCAAGTTTGAATAATTCTATTAAGCACCTAACATGAGCCATTTGCTCTTTCTTTGTTTTGTTTTGTTTTTTATTTGACAGAGGTTTTTAAAATTTTATTTTATTGAAGTATGTTTGATTTACAATGTTGTGTTAATTTCTGCTGTACAGCAAAGTGATTCAGTTATACACACACACACACACACACACACACACATATTCTTTTTTAAAATTCTTTTCCATTATGGTTTATCACAGGATATTGAATATAGTTCCCTGTGCCATACAGTAGGACCTTGTTGTTTATCCATCCTACATATAATAGTTTGCATCTGCTCATCCCAAACTCCCAATCCACCCCCCACCTCCCTCCCTCTTGGCAACCACAAGTCTATGAAGCATTTGCTCTCCAAAGCACTCTACCTTATTTCCTTTTCGAGATAGTCTTATGAGTTAGGTGCTGTTACTGCCCCCGCTTTATAGATGCAAGAGCTGAGAGAAATTAAGCCACTTCCTAGGGTCACAGACCTAGTAAGTAGTAAGAATGTGGTTTGAATCTGATTCCAGGGTCAATTCTCAACCAATAATGACAAGTTTATAATGCCAACTGAAAAACATCTATCATAAACCCAAGGCAAGAGCTGACAGTGCTGCAGACAGGAGACCAAAATAAGGGTGTAATATCTGTCTTAGAAAGAGAACCAAGAGAGATTTATAATCAGCATAAACTGTCAGGGCACAGCTGGTATCAAGAAGAGGGTCACCCAGCTTACACATCTACATGTTGCTCTGATCATTGAAAATGAGTTGATGCTATGGCCATATCCATTTAAGCCACTGTTTAGCAGTCAAAAGGAAAGGGCTTGGAGTCAAACAGCCCCAGGTTTCAACCTCAATTCCATTGATTTTTAGCAGGAAAAGAATGATCCTCTCCAAGCCGCTATCCTCATCTTTGAACTAGGGATATTGATACTTAACTGGTTTTGAGGTTTAAAGGAAATAATGTTAAGTATCTAGTGATGTGCCTGACACAGAGAAGGCACTCAAAATAGCTCCTATTATTACTGTGAACTTTACTATTATCATGCAAGCACCAAATCAGAAATCATTCCAGGAAGGGGGAGGTCATACAATATACATGGGTGCTGGGAATCCCTCCCTCCCTCTGGGGGTGGCAGTCCATCAGGATCTGGGAAGACATCCTAAGAGCTGTCTATAGCCAGAGACTACTGATTGCATGTTCTTCGAGTGGTGGGAACAGCTCAGCAGTGTTCATGATGTAGTCTGAGAAAAAGGCCCTGGAAGCTTCTAGTGTCACATTTCTTTTGATTTCATTTGAAAAGCTAATGGATCAGAAATGTAAGGATGGGTCAGAAAATGAGGTCTTTTGGGATTCTCCATCTCTTCCAGAACCTGGTCAGAACATCGTTGGAGAATAATGTTCCATCTAGCCCTTGAGAAAGGTGATGTTTGCATTCCCTGAGGTCTCATCACTGGTATTGATTTGATCAACTGCTGATAAACTGGGTCTTTCAAAGACATTTTTTGCTAACAAGGCATTGCAGGTGGTGAATTGGGGTGCTGTTTAAAAGCCTTATTCATGAACGACCACTCAAGAATCTCTTTTAACGATCTTGACTAGACCAGGATTGGAATAAGTTAAAGAACTGATAAGAAAAGGCTGAAGGAGATTGCCCAGCCATCAGCCTCTGGGGGTGCTGAGAAGGCATCCCACCACCTACAGTTCCCTCGTCCACATCCTACTCAGAGGGTCCTTCTACTCCTCCCTACTTCTCATTCACCCCACTCCGCCTCTCCTGCTGCCCACGTCCAGAACACCATGCTGTGTGAATGCATATAGGCCAGGACAGTAGAAAACTATGTCCCAAAGGGTGACTAAACTCATCTCACTCCCTGCTTTACCATATTTTTTATGAGAAAATTCCTTTTGATCCATTCAGGAATGCAACATTTGTGTATGTCAAGGAGGATTTGTACACTTCCTTGACTCAACTGTAATAATTTTAAAAAGCTAATATTTCTGGAGGGTTTTCTGTGTTCCAGGATCTGTCTTGAGAGCTCGTAACATATTTTATATAATCCTCAGAATAACCTCATGAGGTAGGTACAATTATTATCCCCATTTTATAACCAAGGAAACAGAACCTGAGAGATAATAAGTAACTCATTCAGTCACACAGCTAGTAAAAGAAGGAAGTGTTTTTTAAACTTAGATATGCTAAAGTCTACACTAATACTCTTAACCTAGAACCTTCTACTATACTCCAGTGCAAACTGTTTACTGACTGCCCCATAACAAACTACTCAAGGGGCTCTGACATCAGATTCTGTGACCATATCTGAGAGTCCTATATCTTTTTAAGATAAATTCAGAAAGACAAACTCTTCCCAGGTGGCCCTTTCTCTTATAAAACCTGTACCAACAGCCTAAAACATGCAAGAAGAGCATGGGCAGAAGACCCTGGTGGTCTGCCCTGGGCGCCGGGGCATGCGTTGCTCTCTAATTGGCCTCAAGGCTGCCCAGACTTTGATCTCTTCAGCCCGTCCCCTGCTGGTGCCTTCATAACAATGCTTAAGTCCGATACTGCCCCTGGAAGTCCTATAATGGGTCAAGATGAAGAGTTAGCAGACGTAAGATCCTTTCCCAGCACCATTTTTTGGACATGGTTTGAGGGCTTCAGCCTGAGCATAGCAACAACACTGGAGAAATGTACAGAGCCGAGACAGACCGCAGGGCTCTGAACCATAACCAGCCCTGCCTGTCACCTCGCCACGGGCACCTAGACCTCTGGATAATGAATGGAAGTGCTGGCAAGATGTGTTCTCAGTAACCGCATGTGCTCTTTCCCGGAAAAAACAAAACAAAACACAACAGCAGGGTCCTCTGAGTTCATAGTTAGCACGTGCCAGGGCACTGTAATACGCATTGTCTCATTTCATCTTTACACCCACCGTAATGGTTATCTCATTAAATCCTTATATACCCAAAGATCTGTGAGGTTGATACAGACAAGAAAACTGAGGTCTAGAGAAGTTAAGCAAACTGCTCAGTGTCCCACAACTAGTTGGGGCCAGGATTTCATCTCAGGTGGTCTGACACTCTTACTCTTCACCATATCTTTATTCTATACTCCATGAAAAATGAGGTAACCGACATCAAGGTTTTCAACATAGCTTGAATGTAGCCATTTTCATCAAAGACCCACAGGGCTTCCAGATGGATGCTATACACTAACCCATTCCAGTTATGAAGTTCCCCTGCCTGTTGTGGTTCAGCTTTTGCATTTTGACTGGAGGAAGACCCCACAAACACAACTGAGTAACGGCAAGGGTGAATATCCAAGATCGGCTACTGGAGATTTTTGAGTTGACAGTTCCCACTTTGCAGTCCCCATTTTGAAGAGTGGTGGTGTCCTGGATTGCTCCCAGAAAGAATGATCCCTTCCAAGACTGGACATATAATAAGGAAGTGGACAGAATAGAGAAACTAACATTGGAAAACTTCAGTGTTTCCATGAGGGAATTTCTTCCCAACATATCTCTAGACATCACTATGTTTTTTCTGAATCCCAAACCCCAACAAAAGTTGGTCAAGAAATTGAGAAAATGGGGAAAATATTACAATTACATTGAGAAAACTAAAGCCTAATAATCAACTAAGAGACGTTTGAAGGAATCCACTGACATCAGGTAGAAAGCAAGAGCAAACAGCAGACACAAGCAGCCAAGGGTTGAGGCCAACATTTCAGGAAAGTGGACCAGCTTCATGTTGGAGGGAAACTGTTCCCATCCAGTCAGCTGATCTTTCTTTGTAGCTGTTGCCATGTTATAAGTGTGTGTTCATTGTCCTGTTAGCTGTCAATGGTGAGTTGTTTGGGGGAAAAAAGTAACAGTAATAAATTTATATGCATATATACTTTATTAAAAATTCTATGAGTATACTAAAAAATAAAAAGTTTTGGAAGTAAAGTAGTTCTTAAATTGGCAGTTTCAACATGAGATTCTATTGTGCTGTTAAACTTGCTGGGACATCCAATGTTACATTATTTAAATACTACCTAATAATATTTACTGGCATTTTCAAGCATTTGAATGTTTACTACAGGCTATAGTTCCTTGCAAATACTACTAAACCTAATGTTTCTTATTTATTAAATACATTTTCTTAGATATTCAGGATCATAAGTAAAGAATGTGAAGAACATTGAAGTCCTCTAAGAATCACTTAGGATTTGGGGAATTCCTAAGAATTCCTGGGAATTCTGGTTTCTCATCTCTGAATCCTGAAGATTAATATCTGTTGGAAATTTGGAAACACCAGAATTCTTAAATGAGACGATTGACGTGGGAAAGATGGAACATCCTTTTGCATGCCCAAGAGCCTATTCTTTTCAGCTCCTGGAAGCAGCAGGGGCAGCCCCCTACCCACATCATCCCACTAGCTGATTGCTAACAAGTTACAGCTGGCATGAGCTCTCAGGCAAGAGACTTGGGATCAGCTGTGAACTCCAATATGCTCACTGCAGTGGGCAGAATTCAGTGTGCTTTTGATGGAGCCATATCATCCTGTCAGTATCATCCACCTGTACATTATTGATGGTACTTCAAGGACCGCTTAAAAAAAAAAGATAAAGCCAAACCTAAATCCAAAGAAAAGAAGAACAAGCTCTATTTTCCAGAGACAACATGTGGAACTTAGACAAAATTTTCCACCCAAATTCGTGCAGCCAAGATCTAGAGAAAAACCTAGCCTAGTAGAGGGGACAAAGAAGGAGTCAGAACCTACCATCAAAGGTGTAAAATCGAAGGTGGATACCCCAAAGAACATCCCACAGACAGTGAGCACAAAAGGCTCCCTGAGAACAAGCAAGATGCCTGTGAGTGCAGGACGAAAGAGAAGCTGATGTGCCTTCTCTTCTCCTTTGTTTTTATTTTTTTAATATTTATTTATTTGCACCATGTCTTAGTTGTGGCAGGCAGGCTCCTTAGTTGCAGCTCCAGGGCTTCTTAGTTGCGGATCGCTGACTCCCTAGTTGTGGCACGTGGGCCCTTAGTGGTGGCATGCAAATTCTTAGTTGCGGCATGCATGTGGGATCTAGTTCCCTGACCAGGTATGGAACCCAGACCTCCTGCATTGGGAGCATGAAGTCCTATCCACTGTGCCACCAAAGAAGTTCCATCTTCTTCCTTGTTTTTGTACCTCCCTCCTATTCATGGCAGATGTGTTCAACACGAGAACACCTTGTCGTAGTCCTCTTCTCTGAATGGAAAGTGCCTGTTATTTAAGAAAGACGGTTACTCCCTTCATGCTTTCTAGCTGAACTTTCCTTATGCACCTTTTGTACCTTTTTCCCCAGTGGGCTTGGGCAGCCCACCCACTCACTTGTGTATTTGTATATAGAGGAAAAAAATTATATACATATATACATATATGAAGATATGTACATATTGCAAAAAAAATTTAAGCAGTTTGAGGACAACAATTTATCAAGAAAAGTTCATTATTGCAGAAGGCTAACTGTCTGTGCATGGACATTGTATCAAGTTTCTTCCTCTACACATGCACCTCACTCACAGAGCTAACTGTTTTGAAGTACTTCACGCAGATGCTACTCCAAAAATGAACATATAAAACCCGTCAGGTTATCTTTGTGCAAGGACCCATGGCAATCTTTTCTCCAACCATTCAGTCTGAGTGTATGTGCTGTCAAAATGTAGTCTCCTGCAGTTTTGTTTTCATTTCATTTTATTTTATTAATGAATCCAAGCATTTCTTTAGAAAAGATGTAGTGGTGGCACATTTTTAGAGAAGCAAACAGCATACTTCACAGACAATCCCCAACTGCAGTAGCAAGCAAGGTTCAAACCCTTCCCACGAAGAGTGACATGCAGAGTGGACTGGCATGTACTGCCCAGGAAGAAAAATTTGGTATTTATTCTGTGGAAAATGGAAGTCCTTGGAAGATTGGTATAACATGCCCAAGGCAATATTTTTGAGAAGATAAATTTGTCTTTTGACTGGGATGATACAGTCATCTGTCAGCTAGCTGTTGGCCCATTCACCAAAAGTAGCTGTCTAGGGCTTCCCTGGTGGCGCAATGGTTGAGAGTCCGCCTGCCGATGCAGGGGACACGGGTTCGTGCCCCGGTCCGGGAGGATCCCGCACGCCGCAGAGCGGCTGGGCCCGTGAGCCATGGCCGCTGGGCCTGCGCGTCCGGAGCCTGTGCTCCGCGACGGGAGAGGCCGCAACGGTGAGAGGTCCATGTACCGCAAAAAAAAAAAAAAAAAAAAAAAAAAGTAGCTCTCTACAAACCACTTCTTTGTTTTTAGTCAATTTTTGCCTATAGGGAAAGAGGCTGAAATACACGATTGTACGAATTGCTAGGAGGTGGGGATCTTGATGGAAGCCAAAGAACTAGAGGATGGATGGATGGATGGATGAATGGGCAAGTTACTGAGGCCTCTGAGCCTCAGTTTCTTCATCTGTAAAATGGGAGTGAAATACCTACCACTTGAGAATGGATGTAAAATGCTCAGCAGGGTGCCTATCATATAACCGTTACTTTTCAAATGTTAGCTAATGTCATCACCACCACACCTACCACCAGGACCACCAGCGCCATCATCACCAGCAGCTACAGCAGCAACATGGCATGCTGTCCATATAGGGCCTCCAGAGCAGGCCTTCCCAGAATCTCTGGAAATCTGATCCACGGGCAGCTCATTACTGCTTGTCCTAGGACTCCTCAACATGCTTTTCCCCAGTGTGGAGAAGATCCAGTCAGGGACAGAGTCAGAGGAAATAATTAAGAAGGCTGAAAGTGTCCACCAGGGAAACAAATTAAGTGTTAATTGAAGCACATTGACAATCCCCAGAAATTTTAAATTGGTTGGACTCCCATTGTGTTATTCAAGTGTTCCTTAGAGATGCTAATCCACCCCATGGAGACCCCTTCACAAATGGCAGGTGCCAACAAAGAGCCTTGGTTAAATCCACCTTAAGAGATGTATTCAGGAATGGACAACCCCTGGGCTCCTCCAAAAACCAAGTTAAGATTATTTGTCCCCTACTCAATTCATCTTTCACCCCCAAACACATTCTCTAGGAGCAACCTTCCTCTTTAGAAGTTCCTCTCTTGGGTTTTAGAGAACTTTTTGGCTTGAACTCTTTCTAAAATTAAAGCCAACTGCTCTTGCTGTCAGATGCAGTGATATTTCACTCTGGCTAGAGCTGACTATCAGAGACGCATCCCAAACCACATAAGTTCTTATTGTTTAAACTGTCTTAAGCAGCTGTTAAAACATACCCTAAGATATCAAAGCCACCCTAATTAACTTCCTGCTTCTCTGGGACTTCAAAGTCTTTCCAAAAGTTTAAAATAGGGTTTTTATAGAGAATTTGACCTAATATTTAAAGAAAAATTTGCAAGCTTGCCCAAGAGACTCCACTTCTCCTTCCCTTTTCCACCCCCCTTCCCTCCCTGCCCCACAGAATCTTAGAGTTCTGCTACTAGCAGTGAGAATGGAGGAGAAATTTTTAAATCTGCCATAACCAAAAAGATGAATCTCTTGACGCGCATCCACGCTATTTCTCAGGTGGGTAGTTGACATCCTGCCTGAATGGCTTTCCCTGCTTCTCAACCTGGCAACACTTTCCCATCCTTCAAGACACAGCCCAAATGTACCTTCTCTGGGAAGTGCCCTTGACTCCCCAGGGTGAGGGTCCCACTCCCTTCTCTGGCGCCCACACAATCCCTAGGTCCCTATTTGGCCCTAATTTCGATGCATTGAAATGCATCCATTTATGTGTCTGTCATGCTCTCTAGACCGTGAGGTTCACAGGGCAGGAACTGTTTTGTGTGAAGCTTTGTGTTCCCACAGCCTCACCCGGGGTTCTGCGTATCCATGGTCAGGGCTCCATATATGTCTGATAAATGACTGAATTCCAGCTCATTCTGGGGAAGGTGGGGTTGCATTTAATTGATCCATCCCTTACACATTTTGCTGTCTCTCCCTAGGTTTTCTATAAACATCTTAACAAAGGTATTTTACCTAGTGATTGCTGCTCTAAGAAATAGTCATAAAAACACCCCAAACTTAGAAATAAGGCCCAAAAAAGAGGGGGCGGCACTTCTTTCCAAAGCCACCAAGGCCCTTTTCTAGGAGAATGCACTCAGTTCATCTTACAATTTACTATTGACTTAAAGGTCCCTGCCTTCGTGAAGAAAATCTTATAGATTTTTGTCTGGTGGAGATGCAAATAATCTCTGTCCGGTGGAACAGATAACCCTTAAGATTTATGGGCTGTGGAGCATTAACCAGTTTATATCTAACTCAGTAATCTTCTTCTAACATTTCTTTATTAACTTGCCTGTAAATATCCCCACTTCTTAGACAGTTTTTGAGCAGCCCATAACATCTTATTGGTTCCCTCATTAATTAACTAGTTAAATAAAATCTTTGATTTGTGTTCCTTTTATGTTTCCTACGAGTCAAAATTTTACGTTTTTGAAAATCATTTTTTTTAACATAGGGGGTAAGCCAGACCGACAGTGTAAAACCAAAGGTCAACGGGACGGGTCGCATAGAGCGACAGAGGGTTTGGGGCTGGAAGTGGAAGAACCTGGCTCTGCTGGGAACCCTCTAAAGCTTCTGGAACCTCCTTTTTTCCACTCTTGCCTTCACCCTCATCCATTCTCCACACAGCAGCTGGTGCTCTTTCAAAACTGTAAGAGAGATCCTGCCACACCCCTGCTTCAAGCTCCCCAGTGGCTTTCCAACACTCAGGATAAATTTTACGCTCCTTTTCTCGACCTAAAGATGCCATGTGATCCAGCCCAATGGCTAACCCTCCAAACTCATCTCAGGACTTTCTCCTCCTCACTCACTTTGCTCCCACTCGTCTCAGGTATTATTTGCTTTCCTCAGACATACTTGGCTTTCTCACCTTCGGGCCTTTGCACTTGCTGTTTCTTCCACCTGAAAATCTATCCCCATCCTCCTTTCTTCACGTTACTGGCTTCTTCTTTTGATGTTAACTTAAATGTCACCCTCCCAGAAAGGTCATCCCTGCCTACCCTTTCTAAAGCATATCTACCATTATTCTCTCTCTCAGTACCCTGTTCTTTTTCTTCACAGCACTTCTCAGGATGAGACTATATTATGTACTGTCTGTCTCTCAGACTATAAACACTACATCGGCAGAGACTGTGTCTCTTGTGTTTGCCCTCGTGCGTGGCACGTACTAAGTGCTTTGTACCTATGTGTTGAATAAATGAACATAAAGGCACAAGAAATCCAGCTGGCTCCAAGGAAAAGTGCCTGCCCTTCACCGTCTGTATACATTTCTGAACCAGTACAATGCAAGTTCCACAAGCTTGAGCACATGTTTCAAAAGACTGCAGTCAAGAAGAAAAATTCCCAAGCTCACAACACATCGCATGGACTCAGAGCTACTTTCAAGAACGGCTTTCCTCAGAAATACTTTGCTTCAGGAACTTGTAATAACAGGTCTTCTCACCAGCACTTCATTTCCTAACTCGAATAGATATCAAATCTCTTCATGAGAAAAGAACAGCCCTTCCTACCAAGAATTAAATGTTACCCAGAAGCACGGGGGCATCTGTACCCAAGGGCCAGGTTTAAAGCAGATGAAAGAAACAACCAACTGGAATTCAAGAATATTTCAACAGCACAATGGGGAGAGAAAACCCCAGGCTGCGCTTCAGGGCATCAGATTACATGGCTCCCTCTAAACAAGCCTGTGTTTCTTAATCAGAGCCAAAGGGCGCAGCTCCATTTCCAGGGCAAACCAGGATTTTACAGATTCTCTGATCACTCCTGCCAGGCGCTCCAACCACTTCTGCAAAATGGTCCCTTCTCCTTCAAGATCCTCCCATTGACCCCTGGGCTGTGCTGTTGGGCTCATGAGAAAAGACAGCCTTCAACAGGCGATGCTCCTTAAGAGGTGCTGGTTGATGACGTGCTGGTCTGCTTTCTCACTTTTCATATCAAGGATGTCACACAGCAGCCAAAGAGGTCATGGCAGCAGAAAGCTGTTTCCTGGAAAGGTATCTGCTGGGGGAAAGGCCAAGAAAGTTTTCGTTCACCATGTAGCTGCCCCCCCCCACCATTGATTTGCCTTGAGATCAGACTCTGCTGGAAATCTGCCCCCTGGACGTCCTTCCCCTAAAAGGCTCGTGGCCAACTGTATCACTAAGGCAGGGGTGCCAACACAGTTGCCTCGCTTTGGGGTGAGTGTTATCTTGTGATCCAGGATAGGTTTATGATGGGCGGACAATGCCTTTTTCAGTGTTTTCCTTTTTCAGGTGCAAAAGGCATTTTTCTGCTCACCTGCCAGTCTGCCTACAATCAAAGGCCAAGCTGTAGCCTTCACGGCTTCGGCTGGGACCCACCCATGCAGGCTCTCTGCTGCCCAGAACCCTCCCGTCCTAACCCAGGAATCCAAATTGAGAGGTTCTTATCACTCGGAGACCAGTGCCTCCAAGAAGCCGCTTTCCCCACCCCCAAAATGCATTAAACTCAAAACTTCTTCAAACTCCAAAAACTACACACATGAACTTGTTACCATGCTTTGTTTAATTTTTTTTTTCCCTCAGAAATATTCTTGTGGCCAAAAATAGAACATTTTCCATTCTGAGGAACAAGCAGCATCCATGGGAATTAAAGTAGGGCTTCATGCCTCTTCAGAAAATTCCTGCCAAACACGCACACGCATACACACACAGCCACTCGCAAGTTCTAAAAAGCTGCTTTCTGTAGGTGCAGCGGTGGTCAGGAGCCAAAAGTCCTCTGTTTATTTTCTATCCAAGAAAGTTACCAGAAAAGAGAGCTAGGGCACCTCAAGGACGCTTTATAGGAAAAGTCTAACTTAATCCAGTGTCATGATTTTGAAAATGGCCCCATTGTCACCCCTCCTCCCTCCCACCATCATCCCAGAATTCCTCTCAAGACTTATTTGTCTAAAATTCCAAAGCTTGCCTCAGAGCAAAGTTCACGGCCTTTATTCCAGCCAGCCACTGTTGGATAACCAGCCACGAGCTCTCTCTAAAGTTATTCCTACCATAGGATCAGAAATGGTAAATTTAGGAACATATGCTCAGGCTTCAATACTGAACAATATGTGCTAATAAAGGCAGATGTGGGTAATGTCAGAATAACAGTAACCCAGAAAATTATGCTACCAGCACAAGATACGGGAGTGTTTTGTACACTCTGTTCTCAAAGTCTGTTATTCTCAGCATCGCTGTGACCCTCTTTAATGAAACTTACATGGCTCCAACGACATTTCATATTTTTATATGTAAGCCGCTGTACACCTTCCTAAACATGGGAGTAGGTTAGCTATCAGATCTGTAGGGGCTGCGTTTTTATATGCAGCTGGTAAGCATTTGGTCACTGTTGAGATAGAGTCCTTTAAAATAATGATCTATGGCTGACACCAAAAGGAGGAAAGCCAGTGAGTCAATGTAGAAAGAGTGAAAGAGAGGCCAAGGCGCGGGGAAAAGCATGAGATACGGGAGGAAAAGAGGAACTGGGAAACAGAGAAGAATCAGAATGTCAAATATGAATTGTTAGTAGGTGGAGGCAAACAAAAGCAGGTTGATTTATCCAAGACGGGCCATGGGGAGACAAGAATGGAGAGACAGAGAGAGGCAGTGTTGCCTAATGGTTAAAGGTCAGTTATCCACCAGCTAGATTACATGGGGCCAGTTCATCACTCTGAGCCTCAATTACTTCATATATTAAGTGGGGATAATAGCATCTCATGGAGGCACAAGCAGATTAAATGACTTAATATATAAGATACTTAGAAAAGCGCTTGGTGCTGAGTAAACATTCAACAGCTGTTGGCCATTTTTATTAGTGAAAGAAAAGTGTGACGGATTTACACGGGAGAACATTTGCTTATGAGTTAGACCTCCATTTACGTTGTCATTGAATTCTGCTAGTAGACACAGAAGCACACAAGTTATGAGGGAGCTGTGAGCCCAAGCAAACGTTGCCAATAGGAGGAGCTTCAGGATAACAGCCCAGATGCTAATGAGCGCTTGGAACAGTGAGGGAGCCCCCCGACATTGACCGAGAAGGGATTCATGGCTGCCAATGAGTCACCACCATTCCTTTTAACTTCATTAGTTCATTCACTCAACAAACATTGTGCAAACATCTCTTGAAGCCTGCACACCATTAGTCTTGCCCCAGCTTATCTTTCTAACATCAATGTGAGCCCCTTCCCCCAACTTCACCATCTTGTAGCTGCACAGGATAATTATTCAATATATGTGCTTTACAATCTTCCCCCTGTGCCTGGGCTCAGCCTGGATTTCTCTTTCCCTTTTCTTCAGTCTAGCAAGATACTAGTCATCCTTCCAGGCCAAGTGTTGTGGGGAGTTTGTGTGCCTTTTTTTTCCTTTTCGCCCACCGTCCGGGATGGTAAGGAGAGGATGGCTCTCCCTCACCTCAGGCGCACCATAAATACACTTACCTTGTCGTGGGTTGGGCTGTGTTCCCCCAAAGACAATATGTTGAAGTCCTAACTTGCAATGCCTCAGGATGTATGACCTTGTTTGGAAACAGGGTCTTTAGAGGTAATCACGTTGAGATGAGATTATTAGAATGGGCCCTAATCCAATAGACTGGTGTCCTTATAAAAAGGGGAAATTTATGGAGCTTCCCTGGTGGTGCAGTGGTTGAGAATCTGCCTGCTAATGCAGGGGACACGGGTTCGAGCTCTGGTCTGGGAGGATCCCATATGCCACAGAGCAACTAGGCCCGTGAGCCACAACTACTGAGCCTGTGCGTCTGGAGCCTGTGCTCCACAACAAGAGAGGCCGCCATAGTGAGAGGCCCGCGCACCGCAATGAAGAGTGGCCCCCGCTTGCCACAACTAGAGAAAGCCCTCACACAGAAATGAAGACCGAACACAGCAAAAATAAATTAATTAATTAATAAACTCCTACTTCCAACATCTAAAAAAAAAAGGGGGGGGGAATTTAAACACAGAGACAGACTTGCACAGAAGGAAGATTATGTGAAGAGACACGGGCCCAGGGATGGGGGCATGCCACATGAAGGTGGAGGACTGAAGTGATGCATCTATAAGCCCAGGAATGCCAGAGATTGCCCGCAAAGCACCAGAAGCTGGGAGAGAGGCATGAAACAGATTCTCCCTTACAGCTCTCAGAAGGAGCCAACCCTGCTGATGCCTTGATTTTGGACTTCCAGCCTTCAAAACTGTAAGACAATAAGTTGCCCAGTTTATGGTACTTTGTTATGACAGCCCCAGGAGACTAATAAACACCTCCATCACAGCAGGTGTGCTTGGTTTCCAGGTAGTCTCCTTGAGGTCAGGGACTGAATCCTATTTGACTTTGGATCCTCAGGCCTCTTACAGCATCTGGCAGGTAAAAGTAACACTTGAAGAATCTACAGTCTAGAACTGCAGGCAGCAAACCACAGCTCATGGGTCAAATCCAGCCCACTGTCTGTTTTGGTAAATAAAGTTTTATTGGAACACAGCCACACTCATTCGCTGATGTTTTGTCTATGGCCAATTTCACACTATAACCACAGAGTTGAGTAGTTACAACAGAGACCATATGGCCCACAAAGGCTAAAATATTCACTCTCTGGTTCTTTACCCCAAAAGTTTATTGGCCCCCTATTCTAGAAGAAAAGAAACATAAATTAAGCATAGCAAGGGGTTAAAATTAATGCTAGAATAATGCACAGATAGTACAGAAAAGGGGATGATGGGTTGAACCAAAGTCTTCATAAAGAAGGTGACATTTGAAAAGTGAGAGAGATTTTACTCAGAAAAGGCAAAATACTTAATTTATTCACTCTACTGTGCTGCCTGGACTGATCAGTTTTGCACTGGTAGTTGCATAATGATTAAGGGTTGGAGTTGGAGTTGGAGCTGGTTTGGGGCAAAATTATGATGTTCTGTACACATTGAGCTTGACTTGCCAAGAGGAGGTTTGCCATTCATCTGTTTAAATTTGTTTTTCAAGGAAATAAATTCAGTTTTGAACTAGTAGCACACACACACACAAACACAGTTTGAAACGAGCCACTGGACACTGCTAAACAGTCTAGGTCAGAGGCACAGATTTTGGTTGAACTCAATACAATAAAGATAAGTCATCATTGGAGGAGAAAAGATCACTCTGGAAAAGAATGGGAAATAAGAGGAAAAGATGTTTGCACATGAAATTCGGGGTAAACTTCAGAACATAAGTGCTAGGCAAAAGAAGAGAGAGAAGCCCTGAAGGATTTGAGGAGAAGCAAAACAGGAAGCACAAAGGGAATCATGTCCCTAAGGCCCAGGGAAGGGAGGATCCGGCAGTGTTAAATGCTGCCCAAGGCCAGAAGGACCAAACTATCCAATTCGGCAACTAAGAGGCCACATGGACCGGTGACAGTCATTTCGATTGCTCATCACTGGCCCAAATTATCTTCAGACTAAATCATGAAGAAGAGCACACTTCAGTTATTGTCAAGAGAAAATAAATAAATAAATAAAGAGTGTTAAGAAAAGAAAAGAAGAAATAAAGAGATGAGAAAACCACAGACATTGAAGATAACTGGGCTGAAATTAATCCTTCATAAAATCTAAATGTTACAATCTCTCTATATAGATTCTATCCTTTATCTAAATTCAGCAGGTCTGAAAGTTGATCAAATGCTAGGATCCATTCCTTTAGACAGCCCAGCCAATGAAACAACTGACTTAAAACATACCAACAGGTGTTAAAGTAATCGCAGCTACAAATGACTGACCTGCTCTGTGCTGGGCGCTATGCTAGTTACTCTACAGGGACTACCTCATTTTATCTCCACTAGAACCCAATGCAGTGAATATATAGTAAAGTAGAATCTGTATTTTTTCTTAGTACATTAGGATATTGGGGCTTAGAAAGGTCACACGACTATACACCATTCTGGGAAGAAGCAAGAACAGAGGGCATGAGAGAGGGAAGAGGATTGAACCCAATATTTTTTGAGTTCTTAGTCTGTGGAAGTATTTTATTAAGAATTTTACATACTTTGGCTCATTTAAGCTTCACAATAACCTATGTGGAAGAGGGGATGGTAAGGAAATAAACTTAGAGAGGTTCAATATGGTGCCAAAGGTCAAATCTGAGTGAAAAGCTTCTTGGTTTTACAAAGAAATCCTTCAGAATTCACAAATAAATTATTTATTGAGTTATTTGAAGGTAAGAACAGTCTAAGTCCATGTTAAAATAAGGCAAAATAACTCCAGGTGCCTTCTAAGACATTTCTGAAGGGCTTCTCTGATCATGAAGGATAACAGAACCCCCAGCTCCGGCAGCCCCACCCCCAGAAGTGGGAAATGCCTGGAAGAGGCTGCAGTGGCTTTGAGCTCCTCCTCCTTGAAATAAGGGATGGAGTCTCATGACCCTAAAGTTCCTTCCAACATTAAAAGTCAATGTTTCCAAGCACACAACAGCATCTCACAAGTAGGGAGTATTCAGTCAATGTTTATTAAACAAGCAATTCAACTGAGACTAAGAAAGACCCTAGTAAAGAATTTTTGGAAAACTTTCCAATTATCAAAAATCCCTTCCCTGTTTTTGGAGGACTATTCTGCAAGGTTTTCACTCACTGCTTTATACAGCTCTCAATGCAGTACAAGATTGCTGGTCTATGCCCTCTCCCTGCCCTCATTCACACATTCATTCCACAAACAAACAAAAATCCTTCTCTGAAATGTAGGTGCTACGTTTTAGTCAACATGCAGAAGATGATCTTGAAATAACTGAGCATACTAAAAAACAAAAGGAAAGCCTTCTGCTTAAGAATGATTGATGTTCCTAGTACCTCATGGAAGACAAGGAGATAGATTAGTTGTTTTCTTATCATGGTTCTGCTAAAGGATTTGGGTTCTTTGTTGTTGACTATGGTGAAAGAAAACCCTCTACTCTGCTGGTAGAAGGGCTCGCTGCTTCTGGAAAGTAATCTGGCAATTCTTATCATGAGTCTTAAAGTAAGTCAAACCCTTTGACTGCAGGATTCTCCTTCTAAGGATATAAATTTAGGAAAATCACCAGAAAAGCAGCCTGAGAGAATAGTATGGTTTATTCCTTAATCTCTGGTTGTACAGTCCCTGTATTTGAGTGCTCACCAGTTGTGGAATTTTAGATGAGCTACTTAACCTCTCTGTGCCTTGGTTTCCTCATCTACAAAATGGAGATGATAATGGTCTCTGCATTATGGAGTCGTTAGGAGGATTAAATAAGGTATTAAATTTAACATTCTTTACACACATTTTGTCATTTATTCCTCATAAAAGCTCCACAAGGAAGGCAAGAAAAATATTGGCCTAACCTGGTCACTAATAAGCACACAATTAAATATAGGCTCTTCTTTTGATAACCATGTACATTACAAGGAGACAAAGATGTTCATCGCAATATTATTTACTAGAGTGAAAATTTATCAAAAATTAAATGTTCAACAACAAGAGAACAGGTAAATAAATGATATTCCCATGTGATAAAATAAGCAGCTATTTAAAATGCTTTCCCCCCAAAAGTTAATGAAATGGGAAAAATTCAGCCAATAACATTAAGTGAAAAAGTGGGCTGTGAAATTGTACTCACGGTGTGATAGCAATTTTGAAAGGACGTTGTAGTGGATAAGGCAGTCTTGGCCCAAATCCCTTCTTTGGAGCACGTAGCCCTCCCCAGCTGCAGCAAATATAACTGCAGATAGCTCACAGCTGCATCCCTCACTGGGAATTGTTCTTGGCCCTGGGAAATAGACTCATCCAAAATTAGCCCCCTCCAGGGGGCCAATGACTTGCTGATGCAGGGATACAAAGCCCACCCACCTGCCTCCACCTGGAACCTTTCTGAAAGGCTCTCTCAGCTCCAGCTCCCCCGTGTAATCAGCTGAGTCTCAGTAGCACCTGCATCTGGCATCAGATTTCCCCCTCTTCACTTTCTTACAGGGATGTCTCCAGAAAGAACCCGTCCGATAACATCCATGTAGCTTTTTTGCTCTGAGTCTGTTTCCAGGGAACCCCATCTAAGATATTTTTACATCAAAATATTATGAGGGAATATCTCTGAGTGATGAAATTCCTGGATTTTCCAAATTCTCTATGATGAGTCTGTATTACTCCTTTTAAATGAATAAAATGACATTGTTTTAAAAGAGGCAGTCTCCTCCCTGGAGTGTGGAACTTAATTAAGCCCATGAATTTCAATGCACAGATTTTATTTTTCTTCATCTCAGACTTGGATTATCTTTTAAAATATATAGTTTTTATCGTATATTAACACATATATGTGGAATCTAGAAAAATGGCACAGATTAACTGGTTTGCAAGGCAGAAATAGAGACAGATGTAGAGAACAAATGTATGGACACCAAGGGGGGGAAGCAGTGGGGGGACAGGTGTGGGATGAATTGGGAGATTGGGATTGACATGTATACACTAATATGTATAGTGTAGAGATGATAGATAACTAATAAAAAAAGATATGAAAAAAAAATTTAATATGTAGATATTTAAATGATATCATTAGTAAGTAATGAGCTTAGATTAAATACCTAGGCACACACTTTGTGGTTGCTTTTTATAACATCTTTATTGGAGTATAATTGCTTTACAATGGTGTGTTAGTTTCTGCTTTATAACAAAGTGAATCAGCTATACGTAAACATATATCCCCATATCCCCTCCCTCTTGCGTCTCCCTCCCACCCTCCCTATCCCACCCCTCTAGGTGGTCACAAAGCACAGAGCTGATCTCCCTGTGCTATGCGGCTGATTCCCAGTAGCTACCTATTTTACATTTGGTAGTGTATTTATGTCCATGCCACTCTCTCACTTTCTCCCAGCTTACCCTTCCCTCTCCCTATGTCCTCAAGTCCATTCTCTACATCTGCATCCTTATTCCCGTCCTTAGGCACACACTTTGGAGTATATAATGCCTCAACCTGGCCAACAAGGAGGTTGACCTATATATCCCAAGGATGCTGCTGTGGCTTAAAATGTATCTCCTTTCTCTTGAAGAACGCCTTCATATATTGTGCTATTTACTAGTCACACAGAAGAATCAGCCTCACTGCTTTATATAAGTACATTCGTGTTTTATTTTTATTAATCTTGTCCATCTGCCCACTCACCTCACTATGCACTCAGATTTTGTTCTGAATACCAATGAAAGGCTTAAAAGATGCAATTCTTCCTCAAAGGATTAAGATTTTTTTTTTCATTGAGGATATTCAGAAGAATGTGCCGGAGACTCTGATGGCAGTTTCAAAAGAGGAGGCCTTAAAAAATCTTGAGTGATGATACATCCTTGGAATAAGTGCTCAGCCATCTAGATTAGCTCCTTGGAGAGGAGAGTGCTTTGAATGAATCCGCTTTGGGTGTTAATTCTCCAGATAACTTTTAAGAGTCACTTTTATGTTCAATGTAATCCTTTAGTTGTAATACCAGACGTTGTCTATCAACAGCTTCGGTTAAAAGATAATAGTAAAACTTTAGAGGTAACCTTTTGAGTCAGACTTTGTACTTGTAGGCACAGTACATCTCCTCCTATGGATGAATGCCAAACTGTTATAATGAGGCCAAAAAAGCCATCAAGATCCATAGAAACTGAAGAGAAAGAAAGAAAGAAAGAAAGAAAGAAAGAAAGAAAGAAAGAAAGAAAGAAAGAAAGAAAGAAAGAAAGAAAGAAAGAAGGAAGGAAGGAAGGAAGGAAGGAAGGAAGGAAGGAAGGAAGGAAAGAAAGAAAGAGAAAGAAAGAGAGAAAGAAAGAAGGAAGGAAGGAAAGAAAGAGAAAGAAAGAAAGAAAGAAAGAAAGAAAGAAAGAAAGAAAGAAAGAAAGAAAACGAAAGAAAGAAAGAGAAAGAAAGAAGGAAGGAAGGAAGGAAGGAAAGAAAGAAAGAAAGAAAAGTAAAAAAGAAAGAAAGAGGGAGGGAGGGAGGAAAGGAAGGAAGGAAGGAGGAGGGAGGGAGGGAGGGAAGGAAGAAAGAAAGAGAGGAAGGGAGGGAGGAAGGAAGGAAGAAAGCAAGCAAGCAAGCTTGTGGAAAACTTCCAGCCAAACAGTACATACTACCCTCGAATAAGCATTACTATAACAACTGATAAATGGGGAAAGAACAGGGCAAAGCTTTGGGCTTTACATTTTTTTGTATCATCAGTTTTACTCTCATGAAAATGTACAATGTTCTTGCATCAGTAGGAATCAGGGTTTTTTTCCCACCAGAAATGGCAAGTACAGCCCAATGTAATATAGGCTAACCAGGCAAAAGACTTTCCATATTGAGAGAGGAGACCCTACGTGGAGTCTAGGAAAATAGCTTGTTTTTAAAATGGTAGTCTTTCTAGTGATCTCAATTCTGGGAGTCTATCGCAAGAAAATAATCAGAAATGTAGGAAAATCTTCATGCACAAAGATGTTATCACAGTGCTATTATTATTTATAATAACAATGGAAATTTGCTAAATGCTTAATACTAGGGAAATGGTTGAGTAAACTGCTATATTTAATATTTCTGAAGACTTTACAATAATAAGGAAAAGTAGTCATAGTGTTGAACGAACAAAGCAGGATATACGGGTTTATGTCAGATGCAAAGTAAACTGCATGAAAAATATACACAACTGAAGTAAGCAGTAAACATCGACTTGAAGAAGAAACAACAAAATGTCACCAGTGAGTGGCTGTCTTAGGATAGAGAGGTGACACATGATTTTTTTCCTTTCTCTAACTTCGCTGCATGTTACTGATTATAATGGGACAAAATTATAAACTTTATAACAATAGAAAGAAGAGAAGGAGAGGGGAAGAGAGTAATTATTCCTCCACCCTGGCTTCTGAGGCAGTTAGAGAAACAAACTCTGAGGCCTCATTGAAATCAGGCACCAGGCGGCTAAGACGGAGAGCAGAAAATCAGCAATGTAAGAAATGGACCTAAGAGAACACGTTAAAATAAAGGTAAAAGGGTAACCACAGTGAGAACTTGCATTAGGATAATATTTTGAAATGTTAGCCCATGTGATTTTCTTGGTTTTTTCCCAGACTTTTCTTCTATTCAGTCAGCTGTGTATTGTGAGACACTTGCTCAGAAAGTAGGAAAAAAATCACACATCTGTTCTTCGCTTGGGTTTTAGAGCCCAAAGCCTCCACGGAGCTGGAAGAGTTTGGGGCATGAAGTGAGAGAAGCTTGCTGGCCCTCAAGGCTAGAAAGCATTGCCCAGACTAGGATGAAAGGGGAGTTGGAACAGAAGCTAAGAGAGTTGAGACTCCGGTGGGTCCCCAACGGCAGGTCCCACAGCCCAGCCACCTCCCCTAGTTGTGCAGGAATGCGTAAGGAAATGCCACAAAGTCCACACAGGCTTGAGGGCATCTGTGTTCTTTTCCCAGGTAGAGCCAGGAAGGTTTCAAGGTGCCAGAGGAGGAAAGGTGACGTGGCAGGTATACACAGCCCCAAGCAGCTGCTGGGTTTCCTCACTCTGAAGTGATAGAGAAGTTGGATTCCTGCAGGTCTAAGAGAAGCTTGGGAGGAGTGAAGTCTACCCAGTACCCACCACTTAGCAGGATGCGAAGGGACAGAATACTCAGAATACCTCTGGAGCTCTCTCGTGCTCCAGAGAGCCCACTGAGTGGCCCAGGGCCTTAGCGGCCTCAAAGAGTTTCTGTGTCCAGGGAGGTGTGGGCCAAGCCCTCCTGAGCCAGCAGAAAGAGCCATCTAGCTCTTAAAGGGCCCTGAGATGAGAACGAAAAGGAGCCAGCAATGATCAGTGTGGCCTGATGACCAGGATCAGACAGAATGGTCATCTCGGTGGCTGCCAGCGCAGAGAGAAAATCATGCTCAGCAAATGCACTGCCCCCAATCTAGATGGTGGCAAGATGTCAACCCCCAAGAAATGCAGTGTAATCATGGGCAGGGGGGCTGCTGAAATGAATGAAATTTAATTTCTAATACCCAAAGGAATAAGAGCTCAAATGAGAAAGTAGCTATTTCATTGACACCAAAAAGCCATCGATTGTAAAATGCATCATTAACTTCTGTGTCATGAAGAAAGAAAGATGCCAATTAATCTGTGAAAGGATGGTTTCTCATCACTTAGAATTTTTATTTTATACTTGCTGAAAAAGCTCTTCTAGATTTGTTGGGACATAGACTTTTATTATGCACCATGCTTGTGTATATATAAAAAAGAAAATAAATTAGTTAAGAAATTCCTGAAATGATCTTTGCGTTCAGCGTCTAACTCTTCTGAATCAATATGCATATTTTTCTGCACAATATTGTTCTCTGTGTTGATGATGGAACATTTCTTACAAATGTCCCCACTATTGGCTCCAGGTTTTCTTCAAGATGTTGCCACCCATTCTAAAATGTGTAATGTGGGTGCATTCTTGCTTGGCACGTACTAACAGGCAATGCCTTTTTATACAACTCAGTAACAAAATATATCACAGTTTCATAAGCTTGCAGTAATCTACCTCTATTACCCTGTATGAGGTTGTTGCTTTACAGTGATTCCTCAAACATATAATTTTCTTTACTGATATCATATTTATACCCCACTGCTCTGTTTCCAAACCTTTCCATTAACTCTAACTTTTCATTTCAATACTGAAATTTAGGATGATCTTTTTGAAAAATTTTCAAAGAGCAGCTAAACTCAACTTGGGTAATACCAACAGTGCATATAATTCAACTGAAGGGACAATAATACAAATACCTATGACTAAGTTCAAACATGCACAGGTTAGCACTGTCACCTGGCCAACAGCGATTCAAAGATGCCATCAGTTATGAGATCCTGATTTCAGGGCTTCCCTGGTGGCGCAGTGGTTGGGAGTCCGCCTGCCATAGCAGAGGACACAGGTTCGTGCCCTGGTCCGGGAAGATCCCACGTGCCGTGGAGCGGCTGGGCCCGTGAGCCATGAGTCTGTGTCTGTCCATCCGGAGCCTGTGCTCCGCAACGGGAGAGGCCACAACAGTGAGAGGCCCGCGTACCGCAAAAAAAAAAAAAAAAAATCCTGATTTCAGAGTTGTTAACATATGAAAAGCATATATTAGAATTAATGAAGTATGCTTGTAAAATCAAGGTTTGCCCATTACACAGATGCAAGGCCCTCCCATCACAGCACTGGGAGATTACACTTGCAGTTTCAAAGCACCCAGCTAAGAATACACAAGCAGGCTGGCCGCAGGGTAAGGTCCAAAGTCCTTAATGTAATGCGGGCTTCTGCTATCTGGCAGGAATTGGTTAAGCAGGAACAGCACCCCTGAACTTCTGGCCTGAAGAGAAAGGTTTTATGGTTTCACAGAGGAAGTGTCACAGCATCCATTTTTCTGTACCTTCAAATCCATTTTCAGCCTGGCCCTTAATCAGGCAGCGAATCTTCCTGATAAAGAGCAGATTATAACCTTCCCTTTATGGTATGACTGGAGTGCAGTATACAAAAGAAAACAAAACAAACAAAGTGACGGGTAACGGGAGTAAAAGGGAGCATAGACATGTGTTTAACAGCTTGGCCTTGGAGTTCAACTGACATGGGTTTGAGGTCTGCTCTTATTTATTGTATTATAAGTCACTTAACCTGTGTGTGGCAGAGATTAGCCAGATACTTCACTAATATCATTTCCTCTTCTTCCTGGGCATATAACAAGACCACACAGCCCAGCCCCCGTGCATTTAGATGGGACCATGCAATTGATTTCTGGCCAATGGAATTTAAGCAAAAGGAATATACCATTTCTAGGCCTGACATCAAAGCCCTTCTATTCCTCTCTCCTTTCTCTTATCAATTGCCACCAGATTCAGGGGACCTACGAGAGGATTCTGACGCCCTAGAGGATAGTGGCACCTCTGTATGGAAGGATTCTGAATCCCCGAATAGCTGTGTGGGGTAGACACCCTTGACCGCCACACTACATGGACAGTAACGTGAGCAAAACATCAGGCTTTGCGTGTCATAGCAGCTATTCCACTCTATTTAATACATGCTGTCTTCCTCCGTGTCCTCTTGCATGACAGAGATTAAATTAGTTACTTAAAGGAGTTGGTACAATCCTGCTACACAGTAAATACTAAGTAAATTGTGACTATGTTATTATTTTTGGGGTCGTACAGGCAGGAGGCTTTCTTGCAGCCTATAGTAGAGGGAAGTAAAACTTCTATAAATATCAACTGATACAGACTGTATTTAAAGTGAAATTTGAGCAATCACATTTTCAGAGACTGAGAATAATCTGCAAATAGTAATAAAGATCCTGAAACAGGGAAGTGACAGATTCAGAGCAGGCATTGCAGGTCAAGGACCAGTGTCAGACTCAGAAGGAGGGCAGCAGGAGATGGGAGAAGAGGAATCTGGATCAGGCCGGAACAGAAACTGCTCCCCTGAGCCACACTGGGCCATGGTTCTCAGCAGCTCCTCAGGGAGGAGGAAGTGGCCATGGTCATCAAGATTCTACCCCTGAATACATAATGATTGCATGATTCCATCATCCTCATTTGATTCCTTTATTGTTTCCATGATGTCCTCAGGCAGCAGACCCCACCAGGCACTGCTACCGGGACACTCCCCCACCTGCACTTTGAAGTCAGTTCTGGTAAGTAACGTGGCTTCTCCCTGTCCAACAAGATTTATTTCCAGCTGTGTGTGTGTGCAGTGCATTCTACTGGCCTTTGAGACTTTCTCCAGTTACTCGGTCTTGTCATTTGTTCATTCACTCATTCATTCAAGGAACATTGATTGAGCACCTGCCATGTGGCAGGCACGGTGCCAGCTACTAGATATACAGCAATAGCAAAACGAATACATGTCCAATTACATATGTAGAAAAAGTACTCTGAACATGAATAAAAGGAAATCACTAGGTTCTAATGGGGAAGAACAAGAGGGACTCCATTTAGAGAGATCACCCAGGAAAACCTGCCCGAGGAGATGATAATTAAATCAATGTGGTACCTGTACCCACCTCCCCTATAGACTGTAAACGTCCTCGAGACAGGGATTCCCACAGCCCTTGGCAATGTCCCCATGCATAATAGGTGCTCATTAAATTTATAAATGAGCTTTTTCCTCTTCTAGACAGCATCAGCCCCAATCTGAGTTTTTGACCTTCTCTTCACCCTTCTCCTGCTGCCCATCTATTGCTTTCTGTTCATCAGCAGAGCAAGCTTCAAGGAGATGCCCATATTTTTCTAGGTTCTTATTCTTTTGTAAGACTTGCCCCCGGGCAGACAAGCCTGATCTCTGTGGTATCCATAAAGCTACGGGATGTTGGGAATAGTCTTGATAACTGCCATTGCTCGGACCCCAGTCTTTGACGGTGGCCCAGGCACCCAGGATGGCTTTCAGGACTGTCTCCTCTTTAGGAGTGCTGTCTATGGCTTAGTCTCTCTTTATCCACTCTCTTAAAATATAGAAATACAACCGTCAGAGTCATGATTAAAGGGAAAAATCAAACAGTAATAGTGCTCCAGAGACACTGAGAGTATTATGAAAAGGAAGTGTTTAAGTGGAAAATACTCAGCTTTGGAAATAAAACTGTAGGCATCTGAACTTACGTATGGAACCCAGTTAAAAGATGTGAGAAATGGTAAGAAGCTCTTTTGCCATTGAGTCAAGTCTCTGGCAAATGATCCTTGATGAATCCAAATTTGCACAGGGATTAGAAACTTTCCATGTGCTTGTATTTCATCAGCTGCTTTGAGTTACTTTTAAAGAAATGCATTTTTAATGAGAAATTTTTGACAGAGAATGCAGTGCAGATGTAATTCTTTGGAACAATTATTTCCTTTGTTGGTGCTTTTTTCCCCCACAGTACCCACTTGCAATTAAATAAAACAGTAATTAAAACTCTAAATTCACTCAGCATTACTGTCCCATCGGTCACCTTCAGGGATCCTTCAAATGTCATTGTGGAAAGAATGTCTTATCGGAAATGAAATGTGCTAAGACAGAAGGCCTTAGATTTTTCTAGTTTGGAGTCATAAATATACAGGAACATTTTAAGGGATTTGAAAATTATCACAGTGAAATAAAATTCCAAGGCTATAGACCATAGGATAGCTTAACTCTCTTAGAAAAAAAGACTTTTTTTTGACATTTTTATACAAATTACATACACATTGAAGAATTTAGTGACATATAAGTTACAGGCATAGACCCACACACTCCCCCCAGTGCAGACATGAAACATTCAGTCTAATTTAGCCATGACATACGTGTATCTTTCTGAGTCTTTCCCTAAGACAGGGTGTGTTCAAAATTGTTGTTAACTCATCAAATGAGTCTTTGAACCTTCTTAAAGTGATTTAAGAATGGCCTTCCCTCCCCATTATTTCCTCCTCTTCCCCATCTCCCCCACTCCTTCTCCTCTGGAATCTCCCACTTTCCTAAAAGGCACCATTGTCCTTCCAACAGCAAACACAAGCAACTTCCAAGAGCAACTCAGACTGCTTCTTTTCATGGCCCGTCTGAGCCATTGGTCTGTAATATTTTTCTCATCCTCTCCCTTCTTATTTTCTTTTTATTAAAAGTACATTATTCTCTTATTATCTTTCACCAGATCTCCTGACTTTCACTTCCTCCTCACACCAATCCTCACAACCATTGCTACCAAGTTAATATTCCTAAGAGCAGCTGCTGAATGACTCTCCTGTTAATGAAACTCTAATGCTCACTTTGCCTGCCTAGGGCACATTGCAGGATTTAGTGTCCATTTACCTTCCTGGTACAACATGCATCTTCCCCTTTCATGTACACTTAGCACCCAGGCTAATTGACTTGTCCTTAGTTTTCTGTATACATAACATACTTGACCCTCTCCACATCTTCAATCATGCTATTTTCTCCACGAAATAGCATTCATCCGCATGTCCAAATCCTCTCCACCCTTCGAATCCCAATTCAAGAAAAGCTGCTCCACGAATTGGGCCTTGAAGGATGACTGCAGGCCCCACAGGAATCCTAGAGTATTCAGAAAATTCCTGGCACTGACTTCTATCACATTCAAGCCTTCTCTTTCTCCACTCAGTTGAAATTAGAATTATTTTCCTAATATGCCCTCTCCATACAATTAATTCTTATCTTTTTTTATTCTGCTCTCTGTTTACCAAAGAATAGAGTGGCATTGTCACCATGAACAGTTCTGGGGGTATAAGTGGTGGAGGTGGGTACACAGTCTGCCCAGCATCATTTGTAAATAGTCATGCATGATATGAAAGCATTAGATGAAACCGCCTTAAGGGCCTAGAAAATCGCCAGGCCTCGTGGGCAGGAGTGTGGAGAGATCTCAGCCCAGGCAGTAAACCTTGATCCTCAAGGTCTGGACATTCTCAGCCTGCACCAAAAAATTCACTCTCCAATCCTACAAGTTTCCTAGGAGGTGGGCAAATTAGGAGCAACTGTTTAGGGATAAAGATAGAGTTTTAAAGGTTCTACTGCCTGCCTAAATGTAGACTTCCCACACTGTCAGGGTTTTGGGCCAGGTCTTTTGATTGCAATAATCCTATAGCTGATGCATATAAAGGATGAGTATTATGAGAATACATGGAGATCTCATAGAAACCCAAGAACAGGAAACTACATAGCACATCCTGTACCTCATGAGAAACAGAGCTGGGAACCATAAGGAACCAAGGTCACTTTATTTCTTGGGACTTACCTGCTTTTCTCAGCACATCTGTTCTTTGCTTCTCTTTTTGCCATCCATTGTCCTCTGTTTGCTCAGAGACTTTTCTCTCTCATCATTTTAACTTGTACTTGGCTTCTTAAGACCTCTCTTGCCCCAGCTTGACCTGTGATCTTCATGTCCATCCCTAACTGGCTCAGTCTCTCAGTGCCCCAATTCTACCTTACTGAGAGGGCAATGTGATTCACCCAAAAACACTTTGAGCAAGGTCACTGGCTAGCCTAAGTCAGATACCACTAACCTGCTATGTATTTATGTGATAGGGCAGTGGTAATGGGGACTAAGCACATAATATCTCTTACCACTTCCTGTGAGAAGCTTCTCCTCTTAGAATGGAGTTGTGATTAAAGCAGGGAATGAGCCCCTTCAATTGGTAAAGGTCTGCAGTCTAAGGGTCATATTAAAGTTTCCTAGATTTCCCTTCATTGAACATGTTTTTGGGGTGTGAGACACCCTGAATACTCTCTCACAATTTGGAAACCTAGCCTACAGGCTCATCACTAAGGCCTGTTGTCTTACCTTGTAGTTCAATGCTAAGAAAGGCCTTTACAATGACACACTCATGGGAAAATGAGTCACCTTCCATGACTCTGTGGAATACTTAAAAAAATCTCCCCCACAGGTAATTCATTAACCTTGTATTTAGTTAGAAAGGTCCAGGATGTAGCTTCAGGAAATCCTTGTGAGCACAAGTGATAATTGGGCACATTTTCCGAACAGTGTTCATAAGAAAAGCATTTATACATAGACATGGGAAATCCTGAGACTTAGTTCTAAAAGTTTAGCATTAACAAAAATTGTCAAATATGAAGTATTTCAGAATCAAATCCCCTACTCAAAAATAAAATGGGAAGGGGGACAGAAGCTACATTGGAGCGAATCTTAGTGAACTTGGCCCCTGCATCCCCTTTGGGTGTGTTGAACGGCAAAGAGAAAACCTGTGACATCTGTGCCTGGTTATTTAGTTTGTAAAGAGCCAGGGTCATGCGTTCTATCTTGTTCCTCAGTTGGCTTCATCTTGTTCAATGGCTGCAGCATGTACCTGGCACCCTGGCCAGGAAGCTGACTCTGCAGGCCCTTGTTCTTTGGGGCTTTAGAGTGTTGGAGAGTGATGAAAATTTATTGCCATGACTGAAAAAAACCAACATGAAAAGCACCTTCAATCCATCTGTCTTGCCATCTTCACTGGCAGGAGACACCCCTTCACTTGTTAGGGTCTTGCTGTTCATCCTGTTCTGCAATGACAATAGGAGAACAATAAAAGAAAATCAAGGAAAAAAGAATGTCAGTGACCTCCCTCAATTAGAAGTACTTTTTTCATTAAGTCAAAGGGGAAAAGATTGACCTTCTGAATAAGTCAAAAAGAATTTGATAAAAATTCAACATTGATACCTAATTTTTAAAAAATTGCTTAGTTAACCTAGAAATAGAGGGAAGAAAGAGATATAACCTAAACAAAATAAAGAATATCTGTATAGGGACTTCCCTGGAGGCGCAGTGGTTAAAGAATCTGCCCACCAATGCAGGGAACACGGGTTCGAGCTCTGGTCAGGGAAGATCCCACATGCTGTGGAACAACTAAGCCCGTGCACCACAACTATGTGACCTGTGCTCTAGAGCCCACGAGCCACAACTACTGAGCCCATGAGCCACAACTACTGAAGCCTAGAGCCCATGCTCTGCAACAAGAGAAGCCACCGCAATAAGAAGCCCGCGCACCGCAACGAAGAGTAGCCCCCGCTCACCACAACTAGAGAAAGCCCATGCGCAGCAACGAAGACCCAACACAGCCAAAGATAAATAAATAAATAAATAAATTTTTTTTTTAAAAAAAGGATATCTGTACAAAACCAACAGCAAATACTATATACATGGTGAGGGAGTGAGTCCCATTAACATCAGAAATAAGAAAAAGATGCCCTCTCTAATCATGAGCATTTAACATGGTCTGGAATTTCTAGTTAGTGAAATAAAACAATGAAAAGAAAAGTAAGATGTATATTTTGGTAAGGAGATAAAATTGTTGTTTGCATATAATATTATTGTTTATCTAAAAAATTAAAACCAATAAATAAAGCAACTATCAATCTTAAAGAGAATTTAATAGGGCAGAAAGTTACAAAATAGGCATAATTTTTCCCCCTAAATACAGCAGCAACAATATTGGAATTGGATCAAGAATACAGATGACTGTTGACCCCCCCTCACAAATTTTTTTAATAAAACAAGGATAAACCCGATGAGTACTGAAAAATCGGGGCAACTCGTCAGTGACTAGAGAAATCGTGAGTAATTCTTTGAAAATAAAAACATAAGATAAAATACTGTAAATAGTAGAACAGAACACATGAACCTCAACTAAGATTGAATAAACACAAATTGCAGAGGTGGTCTTGGATCAACCAATATGTGGTTAATTGATAGGCAAATTTCACTTATGAACTGATACAAAGAGAGTATCTGAAAGTTGAATCCAGCAGAATATTAATAGCATAACATGTTATGACCAAGTAGAATGTATTCTATGTTCTATGTAGAATATATTCATGAAATTCACTACAATAACAGATCAAAGGAAAAAAATACATGCAGTTTAATATATTTTAAAAAGCATTTGTTAAATTTCAATACATATTCCAATTTAAAAAGAAAAAAAGCCCAGAAAAGAAATAAAAGGAAATTTACTTAGCTTAAAGTTTAGACAAGTATATAGCAGAGCCTATAGAAAGCACTATATTAATGCAGAAAGAAACATTGAAATAATTCCCATTAAATCAAAAAAGATCAGAAAACATGCTATCACTGCAATTATTAAATATTTTACTAACAGTATTAACAAATTAAACAAGATAGGAAATTTTTAAAAGAAACATACATATGGAAAAGGAAAAGACATATAATCATTATTTTGCAGATAATATGATTGTCTACATAGAACCCAAGGGAATAAACTAAAAAATTTCCAGAACTTATATGAGGGTAGATACGGCTAGTACAAGATCAGCACACAAAATTTATCACAATCTGTAATAATCAGTTAGAAAGTTAAAAGAAAAAAAGACACCATCATAACAGCAACACACGAAAAACCCAACAAGAAACATTCAACAACAGTATGAATAGGATAAACAAAACCTAAATAAGTGGAGATATACCATTGATTTAAATGCAAATATACAGGGTTTTTTTTTTTTTTGTTTTTGTTTTTTTTTGTGGTACGTGGGCCTCTCACTGTTGTGGCCTCTCCCGTTGCGGAGCACAGGCTCCGGACACGCAGGCTCAGCGGCCATGGCTCACGGGCCCAGCCGCTCTGCGGCATGTGGGATCCTCCCGGACCAGGGCACGAACCCGTGTCCCCTGCATCGGCAGGCGGACTCTCAACCACTGCGCCACCAGGGAAGCCCAGCAGGGTTTTTTTAAGTTAATTAAAATTCCAACAAAATCTTTTCTGGAACTGACAAACTGATTCCAAATTTTATATGAAGGAAAATGAATGAGAGAAGCCAAGGCATTTTTAAAACAACAGTGAGGGATAACTTGACAAACACTAAAAAGCTAAGGTAAGATGTGTTAGTATTAGCTAGTGAATAGAGAGATGGCTCACTGAAGCAAAAAATTCAAAAATGCTGTGTATGAGGGAATTTAAAATATTATAAAGGCAGCATTTCAGATCAGCGGGGAAAGGATAGTCATGATATTGTGAAAAATGTATATTCATTAGATTGCTACCTCTTGCCATGCTAAAAACAAATTCCAGATAGATTATTTAAAAATACAGTATTTTAAAATAAAATTTAAGTTTAGAAAACAGAAAGTATCTTTTTATAATATTATGACAGAAAACCCAGAAGCCAAAACCAATGGCATTTGACTGTATAAAAATTTTAAACTTGTATAGTACTAATAGACCACATAAAAATGTGAAAAGACATTCAAAAGACTGAGAGACCATAAAACCAAAAATGAATTACTACTCAAAATTCAGAAAAGCAATTACAAATAAGTAAGGAAAAGACAAACAACTCACTTGAAAATAAGAAAAAGATTAGAACAAGCAGTCACATAAGAAGAAATACAAACATATGAGATTTGCTCAACTACACTAGGCATCACAACAATGAAACCCAAAACAATAAAAACATAATTATTTTCCCTCAGAGAGAAAGAATTAAAAAGATTAATAACATCCAATATCAGCAAAACTGTAAAGAAACCTTATTATTGGAAGTAAAATTTAAAAACCATGACAAAATCCTTTTGCAGAGCAATTTGCAAACATGACTAGCATTTCCACAATTGTAAAAACACAAAGAAGCTTGAATAAATATATTAATTGAAGTATTCTTTAAATCGTAGTGCATCAGTTCAGTAGACTCGAGTCTGCTGACTTCACAGGCACTGTTCTTTTCTGTTCCTCACAGCTAAAAATGGAGTTCATAGAAGGCCAGGGCATTGATTTTTCAGCTTCCATTGCTGAGAGTCCAGATCTAAGAGGCACAGAAAACAGCAAGAGCAGAACTCACCACCTGCCCCATTGCCCAGACTCATTACCCAGGTTGAATATTCCAGGGGTCAGATCAGAGAGCCTGTGTCAACCAGCTGGCCCCAACATAAACACTACGATGAGCAGGTAGAGCTGTCGGTCCTACTTCCAGTGGATGGAAAGAAACTGGAAAGTGAAGATCTGCACTATCTAATGAAATTCCTGGCTGTGGGTCAACTCAGTTTAACAAGTATTTACCTAGACACTACATGGGGTTAGGCACTGGGGACATATGGATGAGTAAGACACAATTTTTGACCTCTAGGAATTTATATCTTTGTTTTTGTTTTCTACTCCAGATTCTTAGTTATCATTATGATTCCCTGGGCAAAAGCTAGTGACCCTAAACCAGTGGTTCTCAAAGTGAGGTCCTGGGACCTCAGCAGCAGTAGCATCTCCTAGAAACTTATTAGAAACACAGATTCTCAGGTTCCACTCCAAACCTCCTCAATCAAAATCTCTGGGGGTGGGGTCCTTCCAGTGATTCTGATGTACACATAAGTTTCAGAACCATTACTCTATATTAAGCACTAAACAATGCCCAGATTATTTTCCCTGTAAAACTTTTGCATAAGATCACTAGTGAATACAAAAGCAACCACTGTATAATTTGGATAAGCTATCTGATTATAAAATGGTGACTCAGGGCTCCCCTGGTGGTGCAGTGGTTGAGAGTCCGCCTGCCGAGGCAGGGGACACGGGTTCGTGCCCCGGTCCAGGAAGATCCCACATGCCGCGGAGCGGCTGGGCCCATGAGCCATGGCCGCTGAGCCTGCGCGTCCGGAGCCTGTGCTCCGCAACGGGAGAGGCCACAACAGTGAGAGGCCCACGTACAGCAAAAAAAAAATAAAAAAAAGAAAATGGTGGCACATATTTTGCACATATGATTTCTGGTAACATCCCATTATCATAGAGTTATCCTATATAGAATGTTCCTGTAGCAGAAACATATATTCATTTACTGCTAGATCAATACATGGTTATTTTTTTGATCTCCTATGATTTATCTGACACTGTAGATGTTGCAATGAACAATTTCATGCATACAGCATTTTTTTTCCTGATTAATTCCATGGGATAAATGTTCAGGCATGGGATAACTGTGTGGGGAAGAAAAGAATAGGAACATCTTTATACATGTTGCCATGCTGCTTTCCAAATGGGTTTGTCCTCAAATGATACCAGCTGTCCTGTGAATGTAAGTTTCATCACCGTCTTCGGGCATAATCATTGCATTTTTGAGTGTTTAAGATGTTGCCTCAAGGCTGCTCTATTCTACTTTCTTTGTTTTCTAATGAGATGGTAGATTTTTCCCATGTGTTTCTTTAATATTCACATTGCCTCTTGTGTGACTCATCTGTGGATTATTTCTTGGTTATCAGAGATATTGCTTTAAAAAATACTCACTTAAGAAGTTCTTACTGGAGTCAGGAAATAGAATTGTGTTCCAGGTATGTTCCAAATATATCAGAGTGTAGAATTAAGCATCTAAATGATTAGGAATCCTTCATCTGAGCCATTGATAGAGATTCAATAGAAGTACTTTTTGAGTTTTCTCAGGGCTGCTGTTACTCATATGGAGTACTATGTATTAGGAAAAAAAAAAAATGTGTCCTTCTTAGGGTTGTAGTACATTCCCTGGCCCTGGGCATGAGCCTTGATGAACAGAGGGTTTCAGTCTCCATTGGCTCCCTAGCCCAGGCACACTTGAACAGTGAATAATCTGTTTGACCTTATCCTACCACCCTGAGCCTGTCACTTTGAGTTCCTATGTGAAACTCTTGATTTTCTGAAAACCAGACCGAGGTAGGAGGGATCCTGCCATTGCCTCAATTTCTATGGCCTCAGCTTCTTCTGGGTGGCTTCAGGTTTGAGAAGTGGCCCCACCACTTCTAGTTGTCTTTTCTGTGGTTTGGAAGGAAGCACTGTGCTTAAGCAGGTTGGACACACTAATGAGGACCCAGAAGTTGGAGGGCATCTCCTACCACGGCTCTTGAAAGGAAGTGCTGTGTGTGTCACTGTTTCCATTAGTGAGAAGGGAAAGCATATTGCAAAGGCCATTCCGGTATAGTCAAAGGAGTTCTCCTTCCCGTCAACTGTGGCATGTTCAGAGAACTTTCCATCTCTATCTTGCTTCGCCCCTGACCACTGACATCTACTAACCGTCCTTATTCTTCCAGATGTTGACGTTCATTTGTACCCTCAGCCCAATGTGCACAAGCCTTCCCTATCTTAAAAGAAATATCCGTTCCTCCACTCAACACATCCTCCAGCTACTGCTCTTTCTCCTTCTTTGGACAAATGAATTTCTAAAGGAATCCTATACAATAGTCTCTACTTCTTCACCTCCCATTCACTATCAGCCACCAACCCAATAATTCCTCTAGAACTGTTCTCACCAAGGCTACTAGCTTAACTCTTTTAGTCCTTGTGGAATTTCTTGGTTTGTAACATTTATGAAAATTAATAAAATCACTTTCAAGGACTATATTTACCATTTAATTGCATTAGGCCATGAGTCTTTCAAGAAGAAGTCCTATTTGGAAATCCTTTCATGCCTTGAGAGGATAAATAAAAAGAAAAATATCACCTTTGCCACCTCCAAGTCTCACAAGCAGGAAGGTCTCTAAAATCTGGACACAACAATAAGTTATCTTTTGTGCAAACAAAAGAAAGGATATAAAGGAAAAAAAGTGTTAGAGAAAAATGGGGTACCCCAAAATATATTGCTTCTCCACTGACTTCAACTGAAAGAGAACAACAGTTCACTGTTGGGAATGTACAGATGTTTGACCACAGGAGAAGTCCAGGCAGAGACAGCACTAAGGAATGATGGTTTCTATGTTGTGATATCAAAGTTTTCAAATTTGACTACTCAGTGTTTAAATTAAAAAATAGTAATAATAATTACATTTAAAAATAAGAATTCAAATTCATTTTTATATGCCAGAATTCCATTCTGTGATAGTGTATTAGTTTTGGCCAAATACTGATCTTAACACTAGGTCAGTCAGCAAAACTGTCTATTAATAAGCCCTCTTCTTCTGATGACTCCTTCAACATTGATGATGTCTCTATGAGAAATACAGGGAGGAAAGAGACATGTAAATAACACTGCAGTCATCAAAAAGCAGACTGTGGTACAGTACAAATAACCTATTTTCCTCAACTAGTAAATGTAATCCTTAATAAAAAAATTTAAAACAGAAGGGTGAACTGACCCACAAATTGAGACCTAATTGTTATATCAACCAATTGCAATATACAGACCTTAGTAGGCTCATGACTCAAATAAATAAATTATAAAATAAATAAATATATATGTATATTGACATAAAGATACAAAAAAATCAAGTAAATTTGAATGCTGACTAGATATTGGACTTTATTAAGAAGGTATCATTAATTTTTTTAGGTGTGAAAATAGTAAGAGGCTTTATTTTTTTAGAGATATCTATGGAAATATTTTTTAAGAAAATGATAAAATGTTGAGGATTTATTTCAAAATAATCCAGGCAGGGGGAATGGGATTAGACCATGGAAGAAACGAGATTGGCTGTAAGTGCTATGGTACCCAGCCTCCAATATAACCCCAATGAACCCCACCTTGTGGTATTCATGCTCTTGTGTAATCTCCTACATGGAATAGGGTTGACCTGTGTTATCATAAGATGTTGTGGAAATGAAGGTGTCTGAAGAAGAGCTCACAAATATAGCTTCTGCCTTGCTATCTCTAACATCACTCACTTTGGGAGAAGTCAGCTAACATGTTAGGAGGACACTTGGGCAACTCTGTGAAGAGATCCACATGAAGGGAATCCAGGGTCTGCTGCCAACAACCGGCACTAACTTGCCAGGCATGTGAGCGAATCAACTTGGAAGTAGATATTCAAACCCCAGTCAAGCCTTCAGATGACCACAGTTCCCATCTGAGCCACATCCGCACAGCGAAGCCGCTCCTGGACATAGGACCCACTGAAATAATGTGCAATAATAAGTGTTTATTGTGTTAAGTTGCTAAGTTTGGGGGTAATTTGTTATGTACAAGAGATCACTAGTAAAAGTGAAATTATTGAAGTGTGGTGATGGGTGCACAAGGAGTTCATTACAGTCACTCTTCAGTATCTGTGGAGGACTGGTTCTAGCACCCCCTGCAGATACCAAAATCCATGGTGTAATATTTACATAGAACCTATGCACATCCTCCCATATACTTTAAATCATTTCTAGATTATTTATAATAACAGTGAAAATGCTATGCAAATAGTTGTAAATACAATCTTAATGCTATGTAAATAGTTACTGGCACATGGCAAGTTCAAGTTTTGCTTTTTGGAATTTTCTGGATTTTTTTTTAATATTTTCCATCCATGGTTGGTTGAATCTGCAGATGCACAGCCTCAGGATTTGGAGTGTTGACTGTACACCATTCTCTCAATTTTATACATATTTGAAGTTTTATAATAACTTAAGGTCAATATTAAAAAACAAAATATTTCTGTTTCAAAAAAGTCTATTATCTATCCTCTCTCTACACTGTACTTTTACATTTAAATGAATGATTTCACACCTTTATCACCTCAGTCTCCCAAATATTTATCTAAATTCCAGACTTCTGCACTAAGCCAGTTTCATATACCTAACACTTAGGACAAATCAAAATCTCTTTTTTTTAAAAACCAAACATCTCTTTCCCTCAAACCTGCTCCTCTTATGGTATGTTCCATCTTCATGAATGTCACCATTGTCACAAACCTAGGAATCATGCTGGACCTTGTCTCCACTCTCAACCACTTAGCCAACCACTTTCCAGGTCCTGCTTGCTCCATGTCCTAAATAGCTGCTTATTATCACCCCATTCCCCCTTCTCTATCCCCTGTCCTTAGTTGAAACTTTCATTTTCTCACACCAAGATTTTATCTCACTCTGTATTATTAGTAGACTAAGTTATGGTAATAGATCCAAATACACAATGACTCAACGTCACAAATGTTTATTTCTGGCTCACAGGACAGTCCGAGAGTGTGTTTCAAGATAGTAAGGAGGCCTGTAATGATGGCAGCAGCAGTATCTTCATGACTTGGTTTCCAAGGTCTCAACTGAGTCCACCAGAAAGAAGAAAAGCATAAAACCCAGTATATGTGAGGTTTTAATGGCCTGACCAAGAGGTAGCACAATTAACTTTTTGCACACATTTCACAGAATAAGGACACACAGCCACACTAACTGCAAAAGAGACTGAGAGATGTGGTCCGGCTGTGTAGCTAGGCAGAAGAAGCACATTTTGGAAAACAGCTCTTCTTCTTTGCCAGATATCTTTTATTTTTTCATCCTTCACCTTGCTACCAGGGCACTCCAACATGGAACTTAGATAATACTTGTTGAGTGGGGGAGTGAGGCAGTGAGTAAGCAAGAAGCTATTAAGAAGCTGTGAAGATTCTCCTCAAAATTCTCCAATGGCTCTCCATCCATTATAGGGTAAAAATTGTAACTTATCATTGCATCAAGGCCCCTACTGCTCTGCTTCTGATTATCTTCCAGCCTCATCTCACATCACTCATTCCTTCTCGCACTTGTATTCAACTAGATTGGACCATTTACCATTGCCCAAATTAGCCATGCTCTCACATATGATATGTATACATTTCTTCTCCTTTTACCACCCACAAATCTCCCACTCATCCCTCATGCCTCAATTCAAGAGTCATTTCCTCTTGGAAGCCTTCACCAGTACCCTACCTCCACTTCTGCGCCAGGCAGAATGAGAGGCTCGCTCCCGCTTTAGCTCTTTAGTTCCTTGCAGTGACCTCTACTGTGTGCTTGCACAACCTGCCTCTCCTCTAGGTAGTGAGTTAGCTAATGGGGAAAGCAGTGCGTGTGCTACTCACTCTCTTCCTATTAGTGATGGGGCAGCAACCATTTAGGCAGTTTTAACTTTCTCCATTTCAAATTCCACCAGCTTGTAGAAGTATAGCCAAAAATAAAAAGCAACACATAGAGAAAACATCAGAAAGGTAAATACAAAGTTTCCTCCTCCTTTTGGGTAAATGGCACCGCCATCACAATTACCCAAGCCATGTGCGTATGTCTGTATATATGTATGTACGCATATATAATCCAAGGGGGATTGCCTGATCTCTCCTCATCATTTACATTTAAATCACCAAATCCTATATAGCCTACATCCTTAATATCACCAAGTTCCCTTCCTCTCTGTGTGCTCCACCCTGGCAAGTTCAACCCTTCTCCCCAAGCTCTCCTCCTCCTAAAGGAACTTCCTCTCGTCCCTCTCTCACTCTACACCACCTTTTCACGCTGGTGCAGATCTGGGCAGGAACTTTCAATGACACTCTCGCCAGTCCTAGCTGATGCTAACTCTTGGTCCTAAGCACAAGGAGGTCCTGGTCAGATCTCAGACTCTTTCCAGCCTCAACCCCTGCACTGATGCATCAATTCCCAGTGCACTGATGCTCTAACTCTGCAGAGCTGTCGTCAGTCCTCGACTCTAACATACGTTTTTACCCGTCCAAGTCTTTTCACCTCTCTTTCAAAGTGCCCTTCCTCCCCTTCCACGCCCCCCCACCCAACCCGGTCTTTTCCTACCATAAACTATTCATCATGAAGTGGCTCAAATAATATCATTTTTTGAAGCCCTCCCCACCACACAGAGGTTCGTACAACCTGTTCCCGTAGGATTTGCTTTCGAGAGCTACGTCAGCACTGATCTCATTGTAACCATTGTTTATGCATCTCTCTCCCAGTGCAACAGTGACCTCACTTGTCCCCTGCTCCACTCTATGCTGCAGAGAACTGCTTTCTCCAGGTTCCCTTTCCTCTAGCTCTGGATTGCTTTGGCCAGTGGAAGACACGTGTGAAACATTAGGAAGCTAGAAGCTGGGGGGAACCAGAATATTCCTCTCCCCTCCTCCTTAGCTTTCTGTGATGTTCCTGGAAATGTCTCTAGCTGCTCCCCACCAGTCAGGCCCCACCATGGTTCTTGCCATGGTTCTAGCCCCCTCCACACAGTCCTTCTGGGCTCTGGCAACACTGCTCTCCCCGACCACACCCCACTACACCCCTCCACACCCATCCCTCCCATCCCCCCCACCCCTGTGCCTTTGCCCTAGGGCAGTAGCAGTTTCCTACTCTTACTATTCCTTCACCATCCCCTTTGCCATCCCAGTTTTTCCCTGATCATGTAATCAATTCCCTCTAATTTAAAACGTAGAGTGAGTCTGTTTTACTGAGTGGCTCTGACTCATATATACCACCTCTAAATCAAGGTCCTCCAAGCAGGAACCATGTATGCAACCACTGTTTAATACATGTTCATTTAAAGAATGAGCAGAGGGAATTCCCTGGCGGTCCAGTGGTTAGGATTCCGTGCTTTCACTGTCTAGGGCCCGGGTTCAATCCCTGGTTGGGGAACTAAGATCCCACAAGTGACGCAGCGTGACCAAAGTGGGGAAGAAAATGAGTAGAGCCCTATTAAGCTATGTCTTAAGTTAAGCAATAGTTATACACCTATAACTCAATATATTAGAGAAAAAGAAGGAACCATATCCCTAGACGTTTCAATCACACAGGCCAAGAAGGAAGGGCCCTATGTAGGGCCCTCTACGGGAACAAGAACTGACCCTGACCCCCGGCCTTCTTCACTAAGATCAACCAGTATTCCATTAAAAAGTTTCAGCCACAAAGTGTGGCATTCTTTCCTTGTGGTTCACATTACCCAGAAGCCTCTGGTTTCCTGGAATTTGTATTGAGTAGCAGCTGTCAAAGATGATAATATTTGCCAACGATCCCTGTGGCACTACTTTACATTTTTCTGAAACAAAAAGGGGATTATTTTGTCCATATTTCTCATTTCTACAGGCTTTTGCATATATTGGTTCTTCCTCCTCTGGCATTAAATAGCAACATATTTCCATTAAATCATGAAAGTTACATTATTGTCTTTTAAACATCAGTTGTCAATCAAGGTTGACAAACAAGCTCTCTGACATTCTCATGAACATCTTACTCAGCCTGTGAGTACAAATGTCTCACTGATTTTGAGAAACACTCGTCACAGGCAGGCAGGCAGAAATAAATACTTGAGAATTTCATTTTTACCAACCTCCCATAATCACCTATTCAATTCTATATGCCTGCATTGTCATCCCAAACAGTAATCTTTGAAACTCTCTAAATTATGCTGTGATCATTGTTGATCTAATCAAATCAAAATACTCACTGCTGACTTGTTATCTTTTCTCTCTGGTCTTTTTTCATCCTTTTTTGTATCCCAGGAGTGTGCGTTGTAATGCTTCCTCCTACCCAGGGATTAGTCTATCCAGATTCTAGCTTTCATGTAACATTTCCAAATGCCAGCAACTCCTCTATGAAATTTCCATGGTGCTATCCTGCCCAGCATAATCTTTCTGTCCTCAATGTAGTCCCTTTTCTAATACCTGATACTGAATTTATAGACATTACTTTATATATCTTAACTCTCTACTGCACTGCAAGGTCCTTAAGAAAAAAATACACATGCTCTTACTATGTTATCTTTACAGGGTCTATCAGAGTATTGGGTTTATAAAAGATTTTCATTAAGCATTTGTTGAAGGAATACATTTTTCCTGGATATAAATGGCTACCCTAGGTAAACTGTTGCTTTAAATGTTTTAGTGAATAACTGAGATGGACTTGCAGCAAGGTTTTTATAATTATTTGTACAGTATTTGATGTATACAAATGCAATCTAAGTTCCACTATTCTCTAGCTCAGGGATTCTTCTTTGCTTAGAAGACTCTCAGTCATGACTGGAATGTAAGCTGCTTGAGGACAGAGATGATGTCTCTATTGTTTCCCTCTGTGTCCCTGGGTCTGGTATGTAGTAAGTACTCAATACATAAATGCCAAATTAAGCCTTCAAGATGCGGCTCAATTTCTTTCAAACGCTTTTCTAACCAACTCTGGATTCATTTATGCCTGATGCTACACGTATATGTGTATATGTACATATATTCATACATACAGACACATGTACATATGTATACATATATGCATATATCCTTTCTTTAGGTAATTCAATATAACAGTTATCCAAAGAAAGCATTATTATCCTCTTTTTATAGATGAGAAAACAGGGTGAGAGACCTTTAAATCCAGTAACAAACGGTTGAGTGGCAGATCTTGAATTCCAGTTCAAGTAGGCCTAATTCCACATGGTTCTTTTTACTACACTGCAGTGTCTCTTGTCATTTCATGAAGCTTGAATTTTTTTTCACTTTCCAAAATCAACAACATAGTAATATAATCCCTCCAGGATTAGCATTAATTTTAATACCTATATTCCTTTGAGATCTATTTCTCTTTCTGTTCTGTACTTTGTGGTACATTCTGCTTAGGAAAGTGTTCTCCTATGATAAGAGCTTTCATTCTAATGTTGTACGGCCTTGGCTTCCTTTTCCATATATGAAGTCATAATGTCTTTTTCTTGGATTTCTCTCAATTCTTGTAGCTTAATAAAACTTCCCAAAACACACTAAAGTTTTCCCCCACTCTGGTCATACTTCCTCCTTCCTACTGATCACCTCTTTCTTATTATGGTCCATCTCTTTTCTAATAATATGTATTTCACTTTACCATAAATTGGCTAGCTCTTCACTTTTTTTTTTTTTTTTTTTGCAGTACGCGGGCCTCTCACTGTTGTGGCCTCTCCCGTTGCGGAGCACAGGCTCCGGACACTCAGGCTCAGCGGCCATGGCTCACGGGCCTAGCCGCTCCGCGGCATGTGGGATCTTCCTGGACCGGGGCACGAACCTGTGTTCCCTGCATCGGCAGGCGTACTCTCAACCACTGCACCACCAGGGAAGCCCCTCCCCTTCACTTTTTTAATTATACAAGCAATACATCTTCATTGTAGAAATGCTAGAAAATACCTATAAATAAAAGGAAAATATTAATAACTAGAAATCCCACTACCCAGAGAAAAACATTGTTACTACAACAGTCTTCATCTTGCTTTCTTTTTATCTATTTAAATATATTTGTATAAATATACATATACAGATTTTTAAAAGAAAATTATATTATACACATGAGTCACTTTTCATTAAAAATTTTTCATTTAGTGTTCCATGGACATTAAAAATAAGAGTTTTTTTGCAAGAAATAAGACTTTTTATATATTTAACTAAATATTATTAATTTATGTTATTCAGTTTTTTATAATCATATATACTTCTGTTTCTTTGGTTAGGTAAAGATTCAGAGGAATATGCTAATGTTTCCCTGCACTATTGTTCTGATCCTTTTCTTCATGCATTACAAATAGATTTAGCATTATATATTTTGTCATTATGTTGTTCAATGCATATAATTTTACTACGGTTAAGTATTTATTGAGGTTTATAAGTGCCAACAATAATCTACTTTGTCCTATTTGTTGATTTTTTTTTTTTTTTTTTTTTTTTTGCTGTACGCAGCCTTCTCACTGTTGTGGCCCCGCCCGCTGCGGCGCACAGGCTCCGGATGCGCAGGCTCAGCGGCCATGGTTCATGGGCCCAGCCGCTCTGCGGCATGTGGGATCTTCCCGGACCGGGGCACGAACCCGTGTCCCCTGCATCGCAGGCGGACTCTCTACCACTGCGCCACCAGGGAAGCCCCCTATTTGTTGATTTTTATAAGAATATGAAAACATTCTATGTAAATTGGGAGCCCTGCTTTATTTTTTTTTTTTTGTATTTGTATGGCATATTTTTGCCAATTCTTACATTTTTAATCCAGCATTTATAACAGTTCCTGGTGCACGGTAGGCATTCAGTAATTTGATCACATGATTGAATCAATAAATGCTGATTAACCTTTGTTACCTCATCTTAGATGTCTTGTAAATAGCATCTTATTTGATTTTGTTTTTTGATCCAACTTAATACTTTTTACCTTAATTAGTGATTTTATCCCATTTATATTTATTTTTAGGTTGTATACATTTGGATCTATTTCTGTCATCTTATATGTTTCTAAATGTTTCATTACCATTTTCTAACTTTTAGCTGATGCTCTAATATTTTTTCCTTCAATAGTAATTTGGAATATTTTAGTTCTACTTATGGTTATGTTAAAAAAAAAAAAACTACTTAAATCCATGCTTCTCTTCTATATTCTCAAATGTGCCTGCTCACAAATGAATGGTATCCACTGGTGTCTCCTATAAAAATTATGGACATTGGTGTGTATATATATATATATATATATATATATATATATATACACACACACACACACCCTCTCATCACCTCCCTTCCAGTTGCCATTTAGCCACTTTGGGGGTAGTAAGATCTGGGATTTTTGTCCCAGTATGTTATTATTTATGTTATTTATCTCCCATATGTATTATATTCCTTCTAATAGACTTTTGTTCTTTTCTTCTGTGTTCTCAAAGAGCTTCTTACACTTGTCTTTCATTTAACTGATTTGATTCTCTGCAGTATTGATTCTGCTCTTTATTGCTTCTAATGTCATCATAATTTCTCTTACGCTCTTACTTGTTCCCTTACATTTTAGTCTCACATTTCCCTTTTATTCTCATCTTGTTGTCTCACCATATCACCTTTTACAGCTTATTCAAAGGATTCACAATTTCTTTAAGTACCCTGAAAACACTAAGCAAATACTCCCAAAAATTTAATTGTCCTTCCCAAAGTATGCTCATCCTGTGGTCTTGAAATACTATGGTAATCCTTTAATTTATGTGGCAGAATTTTTTTATATATTTCACTTTTGTTTTGTTTCATTGCTGTTTAGTTACTTTTGAAAACATTCATTTAATTGAAAAATGTATTCCCTGGTGGTGCAGTGGTTAAGAATCTACCTGCCAATGCAGGGGACATGGGTTCAATCCCTGGTCTGGGAAGGTCACACATGCAACAGAGCAACTAAGCCCATGTGCCACAACTACTGAGACTGCGCTCTAGGGCCCGTGAGCCACAACAACTGAGCCTGCATGCCACAACTACTGAAGCCCACGTGCCTAGAGCCCATGCTCAGCAACAAGAGAAGCCACTGCAGTGAGAGCCCACACACCGCAACAAAGAGTAGCCCCTGCTCGCTGCAACTAGAGAAAGCCCGCATGCAGCAACGAAGACCTGACATAGCCAAAAATAAATAAATAAATAATGAAATAAATTTATTTAAAAAAGAAAAATATATTAATGGAAGATCTTCACAGTTCTGGCACTGGAAGGATAATGATGAAAAGAAAAAAATCCTTGCACTAGCTTACAGTTCATCCTCTGGCGTTAAAGAGAGACTTTAAGTAAGTAAGAAAATAAATATCCAATATGAATTGGAGCAAGTTATCGAAGAAAAAGAAGGGAGTCTTATGACAGAAAACCTGGGGGAACCTACCTTAGATTGGGTGATCCAAAAGATCTCTTGAGAAGTGACTTTAAGATGGGATTTGGAGGATGGAAATAAGCAGTCCATATGAAGAAAGTGAGTAAGAGTGAGGAAGGTAAAAGGAACAGCACATGCAAAAGCCCTGAGGCCAGAGACACTCTTGCTCTTCTCTACCCTAATCACTCTGCAGGAGATAAAGTTCAAGAGGTTGGCGAAAACCAGGACATTCCCAGTTTTATACAAGCTTGGATGTTCCTGGAAATGCTATGAGAAGTTACTAGGATCTTTAAGGAAAAGGAGTGCATGATCTGATGGATATTTTGAATTCACTGTGGCTGCTGTCTGAAGCATGGGGTGGAAAGACAAAAGTAGAAGAAGGGGACCAGTTGGGAGGCTGGGTCAGGAATCCAAATGAGAAATTATAGTTGTCTGGATTATGGTGGAAGGATTCAAACTACATTTTGGAATTAGAATCTTGGACTAAATGGGCTGGATTAAATGTGGTAAGGAGGGGGTTGTTAAACAAGAGGAAAAAATTACAAGGCTTTAGGCTTCAGCAACTGGCTGGACAGTGCTGTTATTTACTGAGATGTCAAAGACTAGTGGAGGTACAGGTTTACGGCTGAAAATTAAGAGTTTGGGACATGTTAAATTTGTGATGCATTTGAAAAATAGACAAGCTTGAGACTCTAAGGAGAGATCTTGGATGGAAATATAAATTTGGAAGTTAGGCTACAGAGGTAATTAATATCACATGAATGGATTAGAGCACATTGGGTAAAGTATAGAGAGAGATGAGCAGGTAGCCGTGCACCACAGCCTGAGGGAAATTTTGATGTATCATATAGAAGAAAGAGGTGAGAGCAGAACCTGAGGACTGTGAAGTCACAGAAGCCAGGAAAGGAAGGTGTTTCAAGAAGAAAGAGTGGTTGACCTCCATTTAAAATTGCAAAGTAAAGATACTTCTGCACACCTTTCCTCGCAGAAACTTCCTCCAAACAGCAAGGAGAATGAGAACAGAAACACAAATTCAACTTTAATGAATCCTGGAGACATCTGCAAAGCATAAACATGGAAAGAATGGAACAGATATGGATGAATAGTAACCACCTATCAGAACAGTAGCAAGTGAAACTTAAATGCCTACGGTGAAAGATACCTACAAGAAGAAAGTCAGTTTATTCTGTCAAACCCCAAAAAAGGTGCAGGAAGCAGAGTTGTCCAGTGTTGTAGAAAGAGGGGTAATACTGAAAACAGAGCTTTGGGATTTTGGATCTCTTGCTCCTCAATATGAATGGACAACCAAGCAATATCTGGAAAGACATTTTTATTAATGTGAACAAAGATATCCAAACAAACAAAAAGGAACTTGAAGAAGAAGAAAACAATGCAAAGAGCAGATGAAAACTTGAAATTTTTAAAAATGTAATTGCTTCCCTCAAAATGATGAGAATATGTTGTGTCTATAAATCAACAACAGGAAGCCACACAGAAGAAAAATTCAGAGAACAAGAAAGAGATTCTGGAAATGAAAATGTAATTTAAATTCTTTTTTGAAAATCAATAGAAGGACTGGGAAGATAAAGTCAAGAAAATCCACCAGAAAGTAGAACAAGGAGAGAAAAGATGTTTAAATATGAAAGTATCAATCCAGAAGTTCACATATGACTAAGAGGAGTCCCAGAAAGGAAGAAAAGAAAACAGTGGGAGGGAAATTATCAAACACACACACACACACACACACACACACACACACACACACACACACAATTTTCAGGAGTTAAAAGACAGGAAACTATAAATTAAAAGAGTCTACTATTACACAAAATGAATTTTTTAAAATCCCTAGGGCACATTATAAAATGTTAGAACACCAAAAATAAAAAGAAGATTCTAAAAGCTTCCAGAGAGAAAAAAAAAGGGTCCCACAAAAGAAACAGAAATCCAAATGCTATTGAACTTTACATCAGAGGTGGCACAATAGTGTAAAAGTTGGGAACCTGGCTGCCTGGGTTTGAATCCTGACTCTGCTCCCTACTAGTGATGTAACCTTGCACAGTTAATTAATATTTCTGTGCCTCAGTTTCTCATCTGAAAAATGGCATTAATAATGGTATTTACCTCATAGGGTTATTATGAGGACTAGATGAGTTAATACTTGTAAAGTGCTCAGAATAATGTCTGGCACCTAATATTTGCAATTTAAGTATCTCCTAAATAAATTTAAAGAAGAAAATTGAACACGACTTCAAAATTCTAAGGGTGAGTTGCTACCTAAAAGTCAATACCTAACTAAAACAAGTACGAAAACAGAAAAAAAACATCTTTTCAGACATGCAAAATCTCAAAAAAATTTTACTTCCTCTGTACCTTTCCCTGGGAAGTTCCAGAACTATGAGCATCACTAAAACAGGAATTAAACCAAGAAAGAGGAAGACACAGTAGCCAGGAAAGGATTGGAAGATAAAGGGGGGAAAGGAATGTAACACAAGAGAAAAGAAAAGGAAAGTCCCGGTATCACCTCAGTATAGCAGGCCAAGAGGGCAACCAGTGACAATCAAAGGAACACCTCCAGGAAAATAAATGGAATGAATAGTTTACAGCCAGATTTGACCATGTGGAAAATTACATTAAAGAAAGGAGAGGGCTTCCCTGGTGGCGCAGTGTTTGAGAGTCCGCCTGCCGATGCAGGGGACGCAGGTTCGTGCCCTGGTCCGGGAAGATCCCACATGCCGTGGAGCGGCTGGGCCCGTGAGCCATGGCTGCTGAGCCTGCGCATCCGGGGCCTGTGCTCCGCAACGGGAGAGGCCACAACAGTGAGAGGCCTGCGTACTGCAAAAACCAAAACAAAAATAAAAACAAAAAAAAAGAAAGGAGAAAAAATAGCAAAGGGTACAAGGCATAAGGAAATGGACAAAGGAAAACAAACCAGGCAACTACTAACCATAGGAAAAACCAAAAGTTGTATAAGAAACAATCAGGACAAAGAGAGCAATATTTATTTAGTCCAGTGATGCAAATACTTAATACTGATTTAACTAAAAACTGTGATATAACTATACCAGGAGGATTGAAAAGGGGTAAGAATTGGGGTATATGTGTAATAAATGGCATCTACCAAATAGGAAGTCAATACAATCTTTAAAATTAAATAATAAAGAGATTGAGTATTGACATATTTAGACACATGGAGGTAAATACCACATCGGATATTTGCCCCAAATAGTGTGCACAGATTCTCCTTGAGGCTTGTTGCTCATCTTGAGCACCCCTGACACCTCCTCTTAGATCCAACTGGAAGGCTGCCCATGTGTGTTCTCATTACCATTCCAAAAGAAGTCTACAGAAGGCTGGAGAGAACGAGGCCAGAGCCTGCCCCAGGGTCAGATTGGGGTGGCAGAATTTGTCTCTGTTGTTCGCCTTCCATGTTTCTTTCTCTTGTCACAGGAAGGCAATTTTCCATGCCTAGTTTACTGTTTGGCTTGGTAGCCACTCTTGGTCCACCCGCTCATTTGGAACAGTGTTCCATCCTCTTGATGAGAATGTAGGCATTTATACCGCTCCTGATCTGGAAAGTCCTTATCTGCCTAGATGTGAAGCCCTAAGTTACTGAGAAGATGGATCAAAGAACAATTCCCAACTTGCTCTTGAATCATATTCTTATTATAGCCACACCTCCCACCCTCACTCATAACCTTGATCATTTTAAATTAAGGGGTGCCAGTAGGGTTTCCAGGATTGACCTTCTTCTCTGTCACTTCAGTCTGGTCCCATTGCACCATATCTGATATAAATTCTTTGAATTTTGTGGAATGTGGTTGGCACCATTCCCTGGTTTCAAAACAAATTAGTTCGAGGTACTTTAGTTTTGTTTCTTTAATACCTCTTAGCCATTTCTAATTCTGAGAAAAGCTTCAAAATTTTATATGTAAGCTACCATCTTTCCCAGAAATCTGTCGCAAATGGCAAGGTTTCTCGATTCTCCTAAACGTGTTTAACTCATATCTAAATATTCTTGTAAAATGTATTAAAAATAGACCTTTTCAAATTCACAACCTAAAAAGGACTTATGTTTCAATATATACTACATCACATCACTTGGTCCTGTATTGATTCAATTATATGTTGTTAACAAGGATGTTTAAACTTCTAATGCAAACAAAAGGTGGTATATCCACACAATGGAATATTATTCAACCACAGAAAGGAGTGAAGTACACCATGGATGAAACTTGAATAAGAGGCCATATATTGTATGATTTCATTTATATGAAATGTCCAAACTAGACAAATCTATAGGGACATAAAGTAGTATAGTGGTTGCCAGGAGATGTGGGGAAGGGAAATGGGGAGTGACTGCTGATTCATACAGGTGATGAAAATGTTTTGGAAATAAAAAGTGGTGATGTTTGGACAACTTTCTGAATATACCAAAACTACTGTTGTGTACACTTAGAAGTGTGAATTTTATGGTATGTGAATTATATCTCAATAAAAAAAAATTCTCTTGCAATTTCCCTGGGGGCTTGAGACCTGTTGAAAAATTTCAAGCCACAGCATGCATAACTGTATACAAAAAACCCCCACAGAACTAAGGAGAAAGTGCCAAGCCCTAAATTGCCTATGGTAGAGTTTTATGTACCAATAATGAAATCAAAATATTATTAAATATTAAAACAAAATGGAGTATATGAAATGTGTACAGCATGCTACCGTTTGTATAAAAAAATGAAAATAGAGGATATATAAGTGTCTTTATATATGCATAAAATATCTTTAGGCAATACATAAAAATTGGCTACAGTGTTTGCCTCCAAAAAGAACTGGCTAAGGAATGTATAACAAGGTGGTGAGACTTTTCACTGTATACTTTATACTATATATACTCTACACAGTATATACTTTTTAAACCTTGTGAATGGAATAATCATTCAAAATAAATTAAAATTAAATTATTTTGCTTAATTATGGTTTACTTCATATTTATAAATGCAGTCTTCAACTATAATTGTAGATTTGTCTATTTCTCCTTTCAGTTGTATTAGCTTTTGTTTCATATAGCTGAAGCTCTGTTATTAGACATACACATATTTAAAGCAGTTATGGCTTCTTGATGAGTTGACCCCTTTTACACTAAGAAATGTCCCTCTCTAACCTTAGGGGTAGGTAGGAAAACAGGAAGCAAGGTACTAAAGTCATCAGTGAAGAAAAGCAGGTGACCAGGAAATTGCAACTTGGAAGAGCATTGAATTGTAAAGTCTAATGCCATAAACTTCAGAGGGGATGTGTTTTTTTGTTTTTGTTTTTTAGGACAAGAGAGGTAACGATGACAAGCCAGGACCATGCCTATCCTACCACCCCATCCCTACCAAATCTTGATCCATCTGAAATGTAAAGGTAAAATCAGCTTCTACGTGAGAGGGCCACAGGGGAAGCAGTGCCTTTTGAGGGAAGTCAGATATGAGTTATACATTACTAAGGACAGTTAATAGCATGAAATAGAAGAAACCACCCAAGCAAGCTGTTGGTGTAGAGAAAAGGAAGAGGGAGAAGTTCAGAACCCTGGAAAACATTAGCATCAAAATCTCATGCTGAATTTTTAATTATTTTGTATGAAAATAACACATGTACCTAATTTTAAACTTCAAATAATGCTAAAAGGTTTATAATGAAAAGGGACAGATTCCTATCTCTACCTCTCTCTGTGCCCTGACCCTCCAGAGGAAATGTCTCAAATCCATTCTCAACTATTCTTGTTTTCCTTGGTGTTTGCCTCCTTATATTTAACTAAACATTATGCTTCTATCTCTTGATTCATCAATGTTAGGTGTTAGGTATTAACAATTGCCTTCCCATTATGGTGGACAGGGACTTAGCTTCCTCCATAGCATCATTCTCCCCACGCCATCACCCCACCCAAACCAACAGCTTAGCAATTTTTGGTAAAATCATTAAACAGTGTTTACATTTTAATAATGTATAGTAATGCTTCTGAGGAAACTTTGTAACCACACATCCTATTTTGTTCAACCCTTCGTTTTTCCTAGAATCAATAATTAACCCCCCCCCCCCTTTTTTTTTCGGTACGCGGGCCTCTCACTGCTGTGGCCTCTCCCGTTGCGGAGCACAGGCTCCGGACGCGCAGGCTCAGCGGCCATGGCTCACGGGCCTAGCCGCTCTGCGGCATGCGGGATCTTCCCGCACCGGGGCACGAACCCATGTCCCCTGCATCGGCAGGCGGACTCTCAACCACTGCGCCACCAGGGAAGCCCCCAATTAACCCATTTAAAAAAATATATTTTCTTGGCCGCACCGCACAGCATGTGGGATCTTAGTTCCCTGACCAGGGATCGAACCCTCACCCCTTGCATTGGAAGTGCAGAGTCTCAACCACTGAACCTCCAGGGAAGTCCCTGCTCCATCTTTTCATTTGTTTGATTTTAAATGTACCTCTAACACTTTTTGCACCCGATGCCCCAACATCTCTGTCATTTACCTGTCAGTAACTTTTTGAATACACTCAAACACATCTTTTCCATTTTTTTCCCCTGGAGATCTTTCTCCTTGAAGACTCCATGTTTCTGCTTCTGTGCTGCTGCTTCTCTAGGCGTGCTACACAGCTCTTATTTTTAGGACTTCTCTTTGCTGCTCTCCCTCCCCTTTTCCAGATCCCACGTCTTCCTCTCTCTTGGTTTACTTCTGCATTTGAGTGGAATGTGACCCAGCCTCTCCTTACGTACCTCAAAAGGTAAAGTTAAAAGTAAGATTAAGTTCTTCAAGTTATTATTCTTTTGTTAGAAACTCTGTTAGCTAGAACGGCACTGTCCAAAAGAAATATAATGCAAGCCATATGTGTAATTTTAAGTTCTCCAGTAGCCATATATTTCAAAAAGTACAGAGAAACAGGTGAAATTAATTTAATAATATATTAATTTAGCCCAACATATCTGAAAGTTATTTTAACATGTAATCAATATAAAAATTACAGTAAGTCCCCTAATACAAACAAGTTCCGTTCTGAGAGAACGTTCATTAAGTCCAATTTGTTCGTAAGTCCAACAAAGTTAGCCTAGGTACCCAACTAACACAATCGGCTATATAGTACTGTACTGTAATAGGTTTATAATACTTTTCACACAAATAATACATAAAAAGCAAACACAAAAAATAAAGAAAACATTTTTAATTTTACAGTACATTTTTAATTTTGAAAAGTACAGTAGTACCAGCTACATCACCACTGCTTTTCTGCTTGCTTCCAGACATCCTGGGCTTGAAATAAAGATACCGTTCTACTGTACTCTCTGCAGTACTATACAGTAAAATACACAAAAGCACAACGGCTTGTAGAGGATGCACGCACATGACAATGTACGCCAGACAAGTGAACTAACGTACGCGATTGGACATGCAAACACACGTTTGCATCTTTGAAAGTTCACAACTTGAAGGTTCGTATGTAGGGGACTTACTGTATTGAGGGGATATTTTACATTCTGTTTCTCACACTAAATCTTCAAAATCTGGTGTGTAATTTATACTTCCAGCAAATCTCAATTCAGACTAGTCACATTTCAAGTTCTCAACAGACACATGTGGCTAGGCTATGGTATTGAACAGCACAGAGCTGGAAGTTACTTATTGGGAGGCAAACTTGGCCTTCGAATATTCCATTCATAAATTCTGGTTACGCTCCATGAGCACAACTCATCCTTTTCGGAGGCCTTTGCCTCTTTACTATTACAGATACAGAATATAGATCTAGAATTGAAGTAACTTGCCCAAAGTCATCCACTGAGTGGTGGGAAAGCCAGGATGAGCACTCAGATGTTCTAACTCCCAGGGCTATGCTCTTTCCAAAACACCACACTGCTTTCTCTCACAAGGCAGACTTCAAATATTTTACAACATTTGAAAATACCCTTGGGCTTCTGTTCCCAAGGAAAACTCTTTTAGTTGTCCTCCATATGTGCCCCTCAGACCAGTCCCTTACCTAACAGAGTATTTTGCATATGGCGGGTGCTCTGTAAATGGTTTTTAATCAAATGAGATTTGTGCATTGTACAAGCAGTACCTATACAAATTATTATTCAACTGTCTTTATGTAGTTATTCAAACATTTTCACATGTATACCTTGTAAAGCATTGGGTCAGATGATCATAAAGGAAAAATGAAATTTAAGATGACCTACCTTGTCCTCATGACATCTGGTAATCACTGAATTATTTTCTAATGTTCTTCAATTACCGGCTACAGAATATGGTATAGTCATTTTTCTGGGAATCAGTGTTAAACACACTGGCATTCATTGCCCAGAATATATCCCTCTGGAGAGTTAAGGCAATCTTTTCTCATTTCTGTGTGTCTGAACTCTCTCCGATTTCCCCTAATTTATCATAAGAGTACTGCCAGTGATTCTGAGACCTCATTTCCAAGTCCCTTCATCACTCTGAAAATTAAATTTTTGGGACCTTTTAGGTAAATGTTCTCTTACTTGCCTCCTCCCAATCAAAGCTCTTACATCAGTGATCCTCAAAGTGTGGCCTGCAGCCCCTGTAGAATATTGAGACCCTCCCTTTCAGGAAAACAACTAACAGCATTTGTTGTCAGTAATAAAATTCAAGCTTTTGAGTAAAAATTAATGTTTTTTAAAACTTACATCTGCCACCATGAACTTGACAGCTCCCCAATATTTAAAGACTTTTCTGATGAGCCCAGAGTGATAATTGCAAACGTGATTTTTTTCTCACATTGTGTAATGAAATGTGTCAACATTTGGAAGATCTACACAACTCAGTGAACCAATATTTTCCAAATAACCCATGCATGATGTTACAAAATCATGCATGGGTAAAAGATCCATTCAAACAACAGGATAAATCAATGTGTTTGCATTAAACTGAATATAAAAAGTTCACTGAAGGTTTCCAATTCCACATTGCAACTAACCTTAAAGAAATTACAACTTGATGGGCTGGTAGTACCAAATAAAAATATCTACAATTATCTGAAAAGGCTGTTAACATACTTCTCCCTTTCCTAACTACATATCTATGTGAGTCCGTATTTTCTTCACACATACTACAACCAAAAACCATATGATAATGGATTCAATACAGAAGCATGTATGAAAATCCAACTCTTTTCTATTAAGGCACGTAACAAAAAGATGTGAAAAACTGTTTTTTAAAATGCATGCTTATCACTAAATTTTTGTTTTGGAAAGCACAGTCATCTGGATTAAAAATGTTATATATGTTAACATGTAATGAGTTTATTATTGTCATTTTTTTTTTTAAATATATGTTTTACCTCCTAGAGACTCTGTTTGATCTTTTTATTTATTTATTTTTTGCAGTACGTGGGCCCCTCACTGTTGTGGCCTCTCCCGTTGCGGAGCACAGGCTCCGGACGCGCAGGCTCAGCAGCCATGGCTCACGGGCCCAGCCGCTCCGCGGCATGCCGGATCCTCCCGGACCGGGGCACGAACCCGCGTCCCCCGCATCGGCAGGCGGACTCCCAACCACTGTGCCACCAGGGAAGCCCTATTGTCATTTTTTAAATTAATAAATATGTCAGGTAATAATGCTTCAGTTTTATTTATTTTTTTAGCTGTAAAATATCTTTCTTTTTTAAATTGAAGTATATTGACCTACAACACTATGTGAGTTCCAGATCCTGGAATGCTTCACAAATTTTCAGGGGCCATGCTAATCTTCTTTGTATCGTTCCAGTTTTAATATACATGCTGCCAAAGCTAGTACTCAGTTTTAGTTTCTAATATGGTAAATATTAATAAGTATAACCCACACAAACAAAAGCTCATTGACATCCTCAATAAATTTTAAGAGTGTGAAAGAATTCTGAGACCAAAAAGCTTGAAAAGTTTCCTTACCCCACTGTTCTACCCATTCCAATTTGAAGACTATGCCCTCTTAAAGAAATTAAAGGTTTCATTAAGTTGTTATAGGAAGTAACATGTATAACACGGTAGTTAATGGCCTAGGATTGGCAATCAGATTGACCTGGATTTAATTCCTGGCCCTACTACTTACTAGTTTTGCTATGTTCAACAAGTTTTTGAACCTTTCTGTACCTCAATTCCTCGTGTATCAGATGGATATAATCATACTTCCTACCTTATGAGAACTAAATGGCAAAACTTGTTATCTAGAATAATCATTGCAATCACAAAAATTTATACTAATGTCTGAGAGTAGTATGGTGCTACTATACCAATGGGAGGTATTCTAAAGCCTTGAAATTCTCTTCCTTCATCAGAAGTAGTTTTTTCCAAATGAACTGCAATACTATCAGTTTTTCTCCAAACCAACCTAGAAATTTGTTAAGATTTCCGAGTGGTAGCAGCATTAAACATCAAATATTTTTCTGTTGTAAAATCAAAGAGCATGTATTATGCCTACATGATAGGTCGATTTTCTTAGGACATCTCTGTAATAACATCCATATTTGGGAAAAGGCCCAATTGCAAAGGATGAATCAATGAGTTAACATGAGCAGATGAGCAAAGCGATTACCAAGCACTGATTCTGAGGATGAGCTTAGCAGTTACCTGGTGATGACTCTCCCATGTTTCAAAATTGCTTTTACTGCAGGTATACAATGTAATAGACCCAATCAGAAAACTTTTCTTTGTCAATGCCACTTTGGACATTGTAAGTCACAGAGCATTTGAAACATGTTTTTACATATTAAGCCTATATAAAACACTATAAAATTGACATAATTATGGTTGGACCTATGATAATACAAATTCTTCACTCAATGTTATTGACAAATAGCAGGAACTTCTTCATATATATCTGAGGGTGCCCCATGAATGTACTTGGATTAATACCTTATTAAGGCACGTGTAGCTAATTACAATCAGATATATTTTGCTTTTCAAGCACTCATCTACCTTTAAGACTTTAAAGTCATCATTAAAATCTGACATTAATTTATCTTCAAGTTTGCTGACTCCTATCATTTCCATTTTTCTGCTGCCCATCTAGTGGTTTTTATTTTAATATCAGATGGTGTACTTTTTGCTGTAAAATTTCCATGTGATCCTTTTTATAATTTGTTTCTCTGCTGAGAACTTTTATCTTTCCATTCAGTTCAAGTGTGTTTACCTCACGAAGCGTAATTATAATAGCTGCATTTACATCTGATAATTCCAACATCTGGGTAATCTGGAGGCTGGCATCTCTTGATATTTTTTTCTTTAGAAAAAATATTCTTGGTTCTTCCTAGTTACATAATTTTGGATATTAGGTTATACCAACTCTGGATCTTGTTGGAACTTGGGGGAAAACATTTTATTTGTTTTTGTTTGTCTGTTTGTTTAAACAGGCAATCAACCCAATTAGGCTCAGATTGCATATTCTGTCTCACCTGTTGAGAGTGGTGGTTCCGATCTCAGTTTCATTTTCAAAGACTTTGCTATGGTGCCTTGGGTCCATCCTGTGCATGCCAGCTCAGGAGTGAGCCCAGGATGTGTGGAATGTCATACACAGAATTAGAAGATTTTCCAACTGTCAGGATTTCTCTCAGCATCTCTTCAAGATTTTCCCACTTTCCCCAACCCCATGCTCTCTGGCTCAAAGGAGACTCTTTTTCTGGTTCCTCTGGCCAGAAAGCTGGATTTCTCTGAATTTTAGCTAGTCATGTCTCCAGTGCTGTGCAGCTCCACAAGTGGGGCCCACCCTTAAGGCAAAAGCTGTAAGAGAAAAGAGAAAAAAATGGGAAACATCCTCATACAGGTTGCTTTTCCAAGTTTTGACACTCCTTCACAATCTACCTGCCTTTGTTTACTTTTCAGAGTTCTTAGGTACTTGACTTTCACATTTGCTCCAGAGGTTTTTAGTTGTCGTTAGCAAGACAGACAGACTTGAGTGGTTTTGGCCCACCTCAGCTGGAACCAGAAGTTTCCCTGCCTACTTCTCCAAATGTTTATCTTCCACCACTCTCCCTGGTCACTTACTCTACACCAGCCTTTCTCTTCTTAACAGGCTCCTGAATGGCCAAGTTTGCACCTACAGCAAGCCATGCTACTTGCTCTTCCCTCTATGTAAAATCTGTTTCCCCACTCTAAAATGCAAACTCTATGAACTTTTCTGACTTCTACACTACCATAATTCCAACCGGACACGGAAAGCATGCAACACGTACTTGTCGGATGGCTGGTTGGCCTGTTTAACTGAGAACCAATTACTTTGAACAGTCCGGGTATTCTAGGTCAAGCAAAAATAAAGTAAAAGTTTATTGAGTTGATTTAATAATAAACTAGTAAATAAAAGAGCTCTCATTCTGAGTCTTGATATGAAAATGCGTGCCAACATCTTACCATCTTACCTGTCAAGAAGTTTGCAAGATACAGAGTTTTCTTTTTCTCTTTTATGGCTCAAACAATTAAGGATTTCTCTTTGCAATTCATTTTGCATGACTTACAGCTGGTACTGAGGTTTGCTTTTCTTCTGTCAGTAATAAAGAATATCTGTATGACTTCATTACGCATTAGTTGTTTAAGCTTTGGGTTTTGTTCACTTTGTAAATTTGATTCTGTTTAACAGGTAGCAGGCTGCCCTGTTCATATCCAGTTCTACTTACTAGTTGTCAGACTTGGGAAATTAACGTACTCTGACCTTCAGTTTTTGTGCAGAAAATGAGATACAACTACCTACCTTGAAGGGTGGGTAAAGCATGTGAAATATCTACCACAGTGTCTGGCACATACTTCAGACTCAAACGAATATTATTTTCCTATCCCTCTACCAGCCCTCCAGTACTAAGAGTTAGTTTGAGCTCTCCCATGCTTTTCTTCCTGCCTTCCCTTCTTTTCTTACTTCACCTTCCTCTCTCTCTCTGTGCTATTTTACTTTAGTCTCTAGGTACCTGACATCACAGAATTCCCATGAATTTTAAGTACGTGTCTTCAGATTTTCTGAGGTAGAACTGTGTTTAAATTTAGTGATATTTTTGTTTTAACCTTATTAGATTTTTTTTATAGAAACAAAGGCTTAAGTCTTCTCCAAGGACAGCTAAACACATTAAACGATGTCTGCCGAGTCTGGCAAAAGGGACATTTTACCTCACACCTACTATTTTACCAAAGACTAAAACTCATTTTCTCTTTCAAATGTTCATTTAATATACAATACTAATAGTCATAACAAGCCCATGCATTATTCATATGAATTGTGATGGCTGTACACGGTAAACAAAATATTAGCTATTTAATTACTTAAGGAACGCTTGTGGTTCCCTTGTTGAGGATAGCCATGTAAGATGTTTACCTGCCAAAGATGTCTTCATGGAAATACTGAATAAAACTGAGAAGTTTGCTAATTTTCATATCCATGAAATTTAAATACATTTCTCTTCCTTATAGTAAGGATTAGAAAACTAGGAAATGTCTAATTTCAAAAGCATGATTATAACGGAAAAGGGAAGCATAAACATAGATATAAACAAGCATAGGTAATATTGTCATACTTAAAAAATTTTTTACAGATTATATTTTTGGTGAGTTTCACAATACCTACAGGTCATATTTACCTGTAAATATATCAAATAGAAAAACATAACTAACTCAATTTTTCCCAAGTCTCAGCTGTTGCAAGAAGAGTAAACACTGCGGTGAAAATGTGGCTTATTTCCCTGAAAATTAGGTTGACGGCTTATTTATCAATGCTTAAAGAAGCAATTCACAATAATATTGGAATGTATGGATTTTCAAATTCCAGTGAGGTAGGTTCAGGAGATATTCCCAGTAAGCGAAGTTTAACCCTTAGGCCAAGACCAATGGATACAAGTAATATTTTTTCCTAAACTGACTTGGCAATTCTTCTCACGTTAGGGAAACCCAGTCAGCTACCTTAAATTCTTTCCAAAGCAAAGTAAAATGTGTTTAAAAAAAAAAAAAAAAAAAAAGCCTTGGACTCAGAATAAAAACAAAATGCAAAACTGTCAAGGAAATGTCTTTTAAACCACTTATAATTCTATTTCCTAAAAAGCTAAAGTTAACATTTTCTTTCAAAATTTTATGTCCAATTATACATACCTGCCCTGATAGGAAGAAGAAACTGATCAATAGCAAATACAAGTTAATAATAAATATTCCTGATAAGTAGTTGCAAATTTCTACTGTATCAACTTAATTTAATTATACTATTTTCCCTTGATCACAAAGTTAAACTTCTGGGATCTTGAAATGGGGTAGGAGAAGAGTGGGGGGGGTGTCCCTCTTTGTGAACAAATATTTCTTTTACTATTTAGATATTTATACATTTCCACAGGTTTTTGCTCGAGTTAAGAATATAAAGAACTAGGCCATAAATTTCACCTTTTGTTTTTTGAGGTAACTCAAAATTTACAACTTGTTTCCCATCAATAAATCGTAAGTGACATTTCCTTTCAGCTTTACAGTAGTGTTTAAGGCCATAACAGAACTTTAACTTCTACTGAAGTGATACCAAATATTGCCAAAGTACAATCACACACATTTAGTAAGATTGTAAGAAATTTAAAAATGAACTCAACTCTGAAAATGAAGAGAAACAGACTGTTTATATAGATTTGGCCAAACCAATTTAGAAAATTAAGTAACTTAGAACATTGTGACTATTTTGAGTGGTATTCTTAAAAATTCTATCTAGATACACCAATAATGGTCTTAAAAACTCAAGAATTAATATAGAGTTGTAAAAGGTGAGAATAAAATTTTATAGAGGATAATGAGTGCACCTTGCTGATTAAAAGGATGAAAAGTTCTAACTACTGTTTCAGGGGGTCTGTTCAAGTCTCACCTTCCCAGTGAGGCCTATTCTGGACTTACCCTATTCAACACTGCAATCTCTCTACCTCTGCGTACCTGGTCTTCCTTACCCTGTTCTACGTTTTCCCCCCATAGCATTTATTAACTTACATATGGTATGTTGATTGTTCATTATCTATTATTCCTTGCTAGAATGTGAGATCCATGAAGACAGGAATCCACTGTTCACCCATTTGTATCCCAAGCATCTATAACAGTGCCTGACCTATATCAAGTGCTCAATAACTATTGAGTGACTTGCAGTTTAGTTTCCTTATTGCATCATGTTGTTTAAAGATGTCACTTTCTGTTTTGCTTTATTCTTAACTCCTTCCTTGCTCAAGAGAGCCTTCCCTGATCCTTCCAAAGCATAAGTCAGAATGTAATTAATTATGCTATGGTAACAAGTTGTCCCAAAATCTCAGTTTACGTCAATATGTTTACTTCTTGCTCATGCTAATATCTAACACATTCAATGTAGGGAGAGAATCTGAGGAAGTTTTGCTCATATAGTCACTCAAGACCCAAGATGACAGAGTTGCACCATCTGGAACATGTCATGTACTCGGTCACTGTAGTAGAGAGAAGCCTAAGGATTGTACAAGGGATTTTATTTACAATGCCTCTCCTTGGAAGTGTCACATCACTTTCAGTACTATTTTGTTGGAATAAACTAGTTACAATGGCTCCATCTAACTTCAAAGGGGTGAAAATTTAGAGGAGCATATGGAATGTTTGGTAATCATTACAGTATCACATATTATAACTTTTTAAATAAGGTCTATTTCCTCTACTAGAGTGGAAACTCCTCAAGGGCAAGAGAGGGTGTCGTTTTGATCTCTAATGTATTCCAAACATCTGTTATATATAGTGAGGACTTGATAAATACTTGTCAAATAAAAAGTTTAAAACCAAATATTAAAAATAATTAACCTTTTTAATTTTTTAAAGAAAAAATACTCTCCATAATAAAGCATTTGTTTTTACGTCCATCAGTAGCCAAATGGAATTTGATATAAACATTTCCAATATACCAACTTTGGATAAATGCACAACTTAGAAAATAACTCAATAATGCATGCATCAAGATGCTACCAACAAATTCATTAACATCCAAGATTCATTACTGTATGTCAAAGGTCATCCAGGGTTAACATTATTTTCATTACGATGAACTGTAAAATTCCAGTGAGAACTGTTTGCCTGAATCAAACTATTTAATCTCTAAAATCGGAACCTAGCACTCTCACCACCCACCCAGACCTCCCTACACTCACACACATGCACACACACTTAAAAACTGCCCATTAAGGCATTATAATGGAAAAAGAAAATAGAAACTGAATGAGCATTTGTAAACGTGGGATATCATTTAGACAACTGTATAAAGTAGGCAGAAAATCCTAAAAGTGTACATAAATAAAAGCCAATAAATGATAAGCTACAGAAAGCCACATCTAAACATTTTAAGATAATCTCACTACAGTAAACAGATTTGACAAACTGAAACACTAGAGCCATGACTATAGGCCTTGCTCCATTCCAGCACAAACAAAATCTCTAACCATTTTAAGAACAGATGAGAATCCACATGCAACAAAGGAGATATAAATTACTTTTAATTAAAAAAATGAAAAATATAAATCCTTGTTAAACACTTCATTTAAAAATATGCAGCTTTATTTTAAAATGTGGTAATGCTCAAAGATGGCAGTTGACTTCACTCATATATGTAAAAATGTTCATAAAATATCAATACATTGGTTTGTAAGTTATGTACTGCCCTCCAGCTAAACTTTTTTCCACCAAATTCTCAAGTAACTGTTTAAAAAAAGAGATCTATGTTCTAAGCCCACCATTATACTAATCATGGTTAAGTTCCAGAGCTAAAGGTGAACCATTCATGAAATAGTTTTGGATGTGATGGAAGTCTCATGAGCACACAGATGTAAAAACAACTAAGTGATAAACCAGCAGTGGCTTTTTTTTCTGTTTTCCAGGTGTTAAACTAATTCACTCTAAATTGTGCAACTGTTTGGGAATTATAAAAAGTGAAAAGCTCACCCTTCTTTTCCAACCTATAAAGAGAAATAGAAAGGTGATGATGAAATTCACTACTAATACAGTGTTTCACACATTCTGTTTAACACCTAATTCCAAAATACAAATGTTTGAAATGGTTTTTGAAGAGAAATATCTACAATGTTAAGCTTGTCTATGCTAAATAAATGTAACCGTTTTATTTACTTAGACATGTATTATTCTGATGCTAACAATATTTAAACGTCCATGACTGACCCACTGAATTGGAAAGGGCTCTCAATAACTGCACATAATCTGCATCTGTAGTGTTAGAAAGAATCCAGTCACTGTCCATTCTCTGATGTAATTTAACATTCTACAAATCCGTGATGGAAATACTAAGCTTAAAGGCCTGGAGAGTATGCCCAGTACAAATTTCATTTTTTGAAGAAAATATATACATGAATATACAGAAAAAAATGATTGTATAGTCACTAAAGCATTAATAATAGCTGTTTCCAGGTGGTGAGATTATCACTGAAGATTTTGTTACGGGAAACTATTCTCGAAAAAGCTAACTAAGAACCAAAGGGTATTACCACCAATGAAACTATTGTCCTTTACTGACTTTACATAACAAACTTTTAAAGCTACCAACACATGTGAATTTGTCAGAATGGCTACATACAGTCTGATATATTGTGTCGGCCAAAAAGTTCGTTCGGGTTTTTGGGTAAGATGTTAAATACCCGAACAAACTTTTGGGCCAACCCAATACTTGAAGAAGGAAGATCTCTTAAAAAATGGAAGAATACCAAGATCATGGTCATAAAGGAACAGATTTGCTCTAAAATTAAAAACAACTGATAATCATTAGGCTTCCTATAGATACATAATTCTATAGGAAAATCGGTCTCTAACAAGTCATCTTTAAAAGTTTTAAAATGTTTTCCTCTATTATCTTTTTTGCTAGTTTTTTAGGTACTTTTACCAGTTTAGACTGAATATTTATATTATTTTTTCCATTCACAAACATTTCTCTCTGCACTAGTAACAGCACTGCTAATCAAAACTTACACTTAAGCCATTTAAGACTAAGTTTTAGATCTGCGGCTAATTATCTGGCAAGAATAAAAGAACAAGAAAGTTTCACATTAGCAGCAAATTGACTAGATTTAAGGGTCTTGATTTTTTGTAAGCCTTTGGAAGCCTGCATGTTAAACACTGGTGATTTTTATATTCTCAATGGAAATGGTGATGGCATTCACTTAACCAAGCTAGCCCAAATTAAGAGTTGTGAGAACACGCAATAAAAACAAAATTGTCAGTAAATTCCTATTTTTCAGACATCACCAAGATCATCTTATAAATCAGAATAATTTTAGACTCCAGTATAGTTTTCAACCATACTTACGATACCTAAAAAGAAAAAATGTGTGTACACACACATACTTTTCATACCTCTTTACATTATATATTCACATTTACTTTAAAAAAAGTCACATGGAGAAAATGTAAACCTGAAATAACATTAAATTCTATTGTTACATAAATGATCTGCTTTATTTTCAAAACATTTGTACAAGCTACACTTTCACTTATTACCTTACTATGCTTTGTTGAAAGGATGTGCCTTACTTAGTCTTACTTAGTGCCTTACTTAGCTTTTAAGAATATTAGAAATTACAAGATTAAGTTCAAGTACACAAAGTCCTTTAGACTATTCTGGAATATCAATTTTTAAATGGCACAAGTCACAATGAGTAGATGAAGCTCCCCATATGTTGATGGCATACTACAGAATCATAAAGAATGGAAAAGCCACAAAATTGAAATCTGAGATATCAAATCCATTCTGGGGAATTATCTTCAGACATCTTAGTAAAAAAAATATATATGCACAATTTTTCAAGACTTGTGAACTTTTTAGGATTAGCATATTATTTAATGTGCTTGAAACAGGATATTAAGTGTTGACTAAGACACTAAAAAAGCTAAATGCCTCTCTCAAACATGAGTAGACTGATACTCTACTCCCAAACTGACAAGAGCCCATGTTTTTATATAACTGTAGGCTTTGAAGGACAGCAGGGAAAAAAAAAAACAACAAACCTTACAAAAACTTAATAATCACATTTGGCTGCCCATCATTTAAAATGGCAATAAATCTAATCAACTTAAATTATAAATATTAAATATTCTCATTTAATAAAACACCCACACAATGACAAGAATGAGACTTTAATCAGTTTTAAGTGGAGTTTATAACACTAAGAGATAAAGGGTTGTTAACAAACACAATAACAAATGGACATCTGATTGGTATGAGGCATTATCCTGTACACATCGTAATTTTTTGTGTATCCTCAGTGCATAGCATTTACACACAGAGCCACTGCTGCACAGCACAAGAGTATCTGAAGAGGCTGAATCAGAGTAAGGCTGTTTAACAGACTGAAATTTTTTAGTATATATATTCTATATGAAAACAGATTGAACTTTTGAACTGGCAGGGTAGAAGGCAACTCTGCCAAACACTGCAGTTAAAGCCCCCACTTTAGTGCACAGTTCCACCCCTTCCATCTGCATGCATAACACATTAACAGTATTTAAAGGTAAACGAGGCACTTTGTGGCAACCACAGCCATCGTTATGAACATATTGCACAAATTTTCTAGAACTAAACAGTAACTTGTACCCTACTTTTATTTTTTAAAGCTGAAACATTTGATGCTGCCAGTAAACTCCACTTAAGTTTATAACCTGTGCCACAGCAAAGAATGGTGATGCTATTTATTCAACTACCCTTTAATAATTATGGCAAAAAATGTTCAAGAGGAGCTACAGAGGACTTGGGATGGTACAGGGCCCAATTGTAAGCTTTCTTAAAAGTGATGCCTTCAAGTAACTTCAGACATGTAAGCGGCTGCACATCCAAAAAGTCTAAGAAAACATTCCAGAAACTCAAAGAGATTACCTACAGAATGCATTTCAGGCTAATCATGAATACTGTCATAAATAAAGTTTTAATTAGGACTCAAAAACCTTTCAGTCATAGCAATTCTTGTCAAATTCTATGGGCGTGGTAACTGAAATAAAGGAGAGTAGTATGTATAATATATATTTATATATATATAATATATATAATGCCATTTTTCCATTTCCAATGACTACACCATAAAATGTAAGCAAGGCTTCTCAAAAACACTGAAACATTCAAAATCAAAACCCTCATTCAGACCTTCACATTCCAAAGGAAAAATAATAACAGTGCAAAGCCCATTATAATGTCATTATTTATGACCTGGCCCTCCATGTTACATATTGGAACCATACAAGTTACGCTTTAATATACTGTGCCCAAAACTGTAACAAATAACAGTATTAATAACCATCTTCAAAACATGAATAGTTGATTTTCATTTTAGTCAACAGTTTTCAGCTTTTATGAAAGACAAGGTGACATATAAATTTCAATGATGAGATCTTAGGAATAGGTGTCTCTAACTTTACCAATTTAACTTATGAGCAGTCAATCAATTCTCTATATATCAATGTTTAAATATAAATGTGTAAATCCTAACAGCTTTGTTAAAAATTTTAAAATTTTATTTGTTGAATGAAACTGATGAGGTATGGAAAACATGTCAAGATTATTTACTAAGAATATTTTAGATGAAGTTCTGCCTAATCTATTTACCATCAAACTCTATAAATGCTGCTCTAGTAGGTCCTATGCAATTTGTATTTGTAAATTAACTAGGTCAGACCACAGCTAGTGAACAATCTCAGCACCAATAAGTTATTGAAAATGAGATTTTACACCATTAAGAAATAAATTGGCTGGATGGTCAAATGTTTCAAGGTCAAGGTATCATTTGAAAGATACCAAATTTCTGGGGGAAAAAATTCTTTTTAATCATATCTTCACATTAACTTTACAATAGTAGTTGTACTCTGCTTAAAATCGTATGCAGTCTGGGCATATCAAATATATGATATTTAAGAAGTGAAATTGAAGCCCTTGTCCTAACTCTAGCACTATGAAGAAATGATTCAACACTGCACATTTAAAAAAATCTATTCTTTCAATAGCAAATTGATAAAAGCATTATGTGGGACAATTTCTACTGAAAAAGTAAATGACATTATTTGTGCAGTGTTGAAAATTTACTGCAACTCTAATTTCCTTTTTAACACAAATAACGTCCTTTTAAATATAAACATTATATGTATTCAGTATTCAAGTAAAATTCCCTAACAGTTAATGACATTTAAAAAATGTGCAAAACTGCAAAACTCATTGTAATGAATGTGTAAGGTCAAAAGGGTGGAACGGCTGACATCTATTGGATTGAATAAGTGCATCATAAATCTTTAAAGGAAAAAAAACCGCTTACTGTAGAATCTCAAATTGAAATTTCCTGTGCAGCATTACAAAACATTTTATATTTAATGAGAAAAAAGAAGCTTTTAGGCAGCACATGAAGCATCCACAGCAGGTATACGATTGAAAACTAATAAAATAAATGTAAGTTGTTGACTGATGTAGGTAATAATAGCATCTGACTTTTAGCACTGGCCTTGATTACACAGGAGATGGAGCAGTCATTACAATTGAGAAAACATATTTAATAAATCATTGTCAATTTTTATAATGTTTCAAGCCCATTCTTTGTCGATAGCCTCCACATTTATATGGTTAAGTCATTGTTGCTGTGTTTCTTATCTATGACCACATTATTTTTATATCCCTTCATTTGTGGATTCTTAAGATGTTGTGGAAGGTTCATTCCTGTACCCCTATACAGATTCACTCCCTCTAGCTGCCTTTTCTAGCACCAATATGCTTAAAAAAAATAAAATGCACAAATAACAAGCAGTGACAGCGGCCAATTCCTCAAATGTCCAGATTAACAACTGTAGCATGCTAAAGAAAGGTGCGTGTAAATAGCTGGAGATGGTACATGGTCCAGAGTCCAGCGTAAAACATATTCCTTTCTGAGCATTCCCTCCATTCCCCTAACCCGAATACATGCATTAGAATGTAGCAAAACCCTTTAGAAACTCCTCTTAGCCAACTGCAAACTTATCTGTTGCCACAAGTGCAAAGGGGTAGGATGTGAACCTGTATATCACAAAGCTCTTTAGCCACTTCAGTTGGTGACAGAACACAAAATGAGAAATTCCTACGTATACACATCAGTCTGTCTCCACTTTTTATAAAACTGGAATAAAATGGGAAAGTGCCATCTTTATTTATCCTAATTGAATTTTAAATGTCCTTTTGACACAAAAAGGTATATACATGACACAGCTACACAACCTTTTTTCAACTGGACAACAAGTGTCAAAACCCTGTGGATGTATAGGGTAAAACAAGATTGGTCAGGAAAAGAGAATTGTTCCTATAACTGGTAATCTGACACAATGTCCTATTGCCATTAAAAAAAAAGGTCCATTTTCAGTTTATTCAAGTTTGTTTTCATGGTGTTTTATCCCTCTTGATAAAAAAAAAATCAGACTTTTGTAATTTGTGTATGCTGATCTTCATCAAAAGGTTCATTCTCTGGATCAGAGTCAGTGGTGTCAGAATATCTATAATGATCAGGTTCATTGTCACTAACATCTGGTGTTACAGAAGTTGAACTGCTAGCCTCTGGATTTGATGGCTCCTCTACTGTTTTTGTGAAGTACAGCTTCACCTAGAGAAAGAAGAGAAAGTATAAATGGAAAATCCATAAATCTGACTAATCTTAAATTACTTAAAGATACATATTTTTGACAGATTCATTTTTAAGTACTATGACACATATGATCTTTAAAGGGCCTTTTAAATGACCCTCTTCTTAAGATTTCCTACACTTTCTTTCTTGGTATATAATGAAAAGAAACTGGGATGTTAATATACTATATTTTTTAATAGGCATGTTATAAGCATTAACTAAATAATTCTGCAAAAGAAATGTATTGAGTTCAATAGTCCACATAATCTATTTTCAATCACAAAATTCAACTCACAAAGAGTTGCGTTCCAAAAGAATGTTTCACTTAACTACTTATCTGAAATTCAATGTATTTTCTGATACAAACAATACTAAAAAATACAGATACTACACTATGTAAAATACTAATTAACAATGATGTTTAGGATTCCATTCGCCCTAAAAACTTCACCGAAAGGGAGTAATAAGAAAGTTAATATCCTACAGTGCTCTTAACAGTGAACCAACAGCCTTATAGGCAGAGCTGAAATAACTGTCAAAACAACTCTAAGGCTTCCCTGGTGGTGCAGTGGTTGGGAGTCCGCCTGCTGATGCAGGGGACACGGGTTCGTGCCCCGGTCCGGGAAGATCCCACATGCCACAGAGCGGCTGGGCCCGTGAGCCATGGCCGCTGAGCCTGCGCGTCCGGAGCCTGTGCTCCGCAACGGGAGAGGCCACAGCAGTGAGAGGCCCGCGTACCGCAAAAAAACCAAACAAAACAAAACAACTCTAAACGGTAGGTATCTATTTTAAAAGAGAGAAAGCTATAGCTCAGAAAGGTTAGGGAACTCGCTAAAGGCCGCATATCTAGTAGGTAGTGGATGTGGGAATTAAATTAGATCTGACTTCAAATCCTTTGATCATTCTACTATATCTACAGCCCCTCCCCCATGATCCAAGAATCATTATCAATTTTTCTCCTTCTCTTACAACCAATACCCAATCCATCAGTAAATCCTTTTAGTTCTACCTTCAACTAGCCTCCCAGCTTTCATTCTTGCCCCTCTCGAGTCTATATTTTAAAGGAGGGGACAGAGTAAACTTTTAAAGACAAAATTCAGATTACATCTTTCCCGTGCAGAAAACATTCAACGTCTTCACACTTGGACTGATGTGCGTTAGTCAAAACAATTTCTTATCTATTACTCCTCAAATAAACCAAGCTCACTCCTGTCTCAGGGCTTCTGCACCAGCTTTTCCCTCTTTTCCCAGATATTTGTATAGCTCACTCATATGTTTACTTATAACTGAAATAGTCTTTATTTGTAATTACAAATATAAAACCTCTTGCAATATTAAAACAGAAAATAATAAAGTTAGAGGAAGTCACATTTTAAAAGCTAATAATTGAGTAAAATATAGACAGAGAAAAGAAAGTAAATGGAAACCTACGAATTCTAGAAGACACTACTGAACACTTTAAATATAAGCTCTAAAGGCACTTATTATTAGATATATTTTCACTTAAAACAGGTAGCCCCCCCTTTATTTTTATTATTACTAGCAGCAATATTCTTATAAGCTATGATTAGGTTTGCTACATGGTATAAAAATGGAATGAAGAGAGAATTTAAAAAGAGAAAGGAGGAGGGTATGGTGAAAGGAAGAGAGAAAAATGAAGTAGAATAGGCAACAGGAAAGGGGAAGAAAAAAATGGCAAACCACCATTTGGGAATGTTTACAAGTCAGCTTTTTAACCTGGAGAATTCTCCTCTACAAATATAAATAGAAATATACACATACATATCACATTTAGATAAAAGTAAAATGAACCAAATAATTCCATAATTAGAGGAAGCAGAGTTTTACAAAGAGAAGGAGAGGGGAGGATGATCAGAGGCCTTACAGAGCACATGAGATTGAAGCTAAGGTTAGAATGTGAGGGACAGCCACGTGAAAGGCAGGGAAAGGCCAAGGGTGGAGAGGTTCGGGGAGAAGGAAAAGAATTGTAAAGACCTGAGGCAGAAGAGTATAGCATTTTGAAGAACTGAAAAGAGACCAGGTCTGAGAGTGAATCGCAGGGAGAGAATGTGGCTAGAGTAGATGCAGAAGGTAGTCCTGTGCTAAATTATGCAGGTTCCTGCAGGTCACATCAAAAAAGCACAAGGTCTTTAAAAAGTATAAACAGGAGTGACGCAATCAAGTCATTTTTAAGATCACTCTAAGGAGTTGAGAATAAACTGGAGGGGACAAGAGTAAAAGCAGTGAGAACATTCCATAGGAGTCATTCCCAAAGGGCTGAGTTCCCTTTCACTTCTTTTTTCACCTATTCCTACTTCATATCCAACTTACTTAAATCCCCTCCCTAACCTATGCCCCAGATTTCACCAACTAACAAAGAATAGGGTAAGGAAACTGTAGCCTTTTGACTCTCTGTGCATTGGATTTCATTGACTTACTGCCAAATAAACAATGCTTATGAATATACGTAATTTAAAAATTAGCCAAGCAAGTCTTTCACCAGCTACACACCTAGAATAAAACAAACACACACGCAGAACCACTCACCAACTCCTCAAAATGTTTTTAACTGACCTTAAAATTTGGAGAAAAGTATCGGTTGGCCTTGTCTTTATTTGCTTTGTCGAGATCATTTTTTGTTAAAGTGAGTACTAGATATTCCTTGTCATTATCTGCACGCTCTATACTGCAAATACTATCAATTTCTTGATCACATAGACTTCCATTTTCTACTTTTTCTGAGGTTTCCTCTGGTCCTGGTATGAAGAATGTATTTACCCAAAAGTGAAACATTTTGTCCTAAGAAAAAAAAAGAAAACAGACATAAATTTTTTTTAAAAAAGACAATGTTACTTATATTCAACATTTGCCCTAAGAAGTGAACAAATTATGGCATGTGTCATTAATATTCTGAATAAAGGTAAACACAAAGACTAATACTGGGCAATCTGTGGGTTATCTGTTGCATCTAATTCACATAGGATTTTTCCCTTAATTCAAATCTAGACCAAAAATATAATTCCACAAGCTCTAAAATAAACTTACTTTAATACTTTAAGTAAAATATTTCCTTTTCTAGTCTAACACTAGCTTTTAAAAGTGTTGAGTTTATATGTATATATTAAAAAACCCAGAAATGGATTTAATTTTGTTTCAACAAGCTATTACAAAATTTACTTTATCAAAAGTTCTTAAAATGTCACTACAACTTCCCAAGGAGGCAAGGCAGATACATTTTTACTTCTACAGCAATACAAATATTAAGTGGCTCCAGTTTCTTGCATGACAATGTATGTCTGAAATTTTTCATAATACAATATGGGGGGGGTAAGAACTTCAACTTTTTGTTGTTATAAAATGCCTATTTTTTAAAAAATCACTTATTAACTAATAATGAGGTCTTGTAAATCAAAAACCACCAACATTACTTCAAACCTTTCTTGACCATTACTTCAAACCTTTCTTTTCTTTTTTTTTTTTTTTGTGGTATGCAGGCCTCTCACTGTTGTGGCCTCTCCCGTTGCGGAGCACAGGCTCCGGAGGTGCAGACTCAGCGGCCATGGCTCACGGGCCCAGCCGCTCCACGGCATGTGGGATCTTCCCGGACTGGGGCACGAACCCATGTCCCCTGCATTGGCAGACAGACTCTCAACCACTGCGCCACCAGGGAAGCCCCTCAAACCTTTCTTGATCAACATAGAAAATGTTCTCTTAATTAGTGGAACTGGCCTGTATGCATTATTTGACAATTAATGATGTACAACCCCATGACACCTTATCTGGTGCCTTAAACTGCCATTTAAATCTTTTATTTTAATTTATCTTCAAGTTTATTTTCCCAGGAAGATGGTAAGACCCTTAAGTAACTTATGTCTTAAATGTCTTTGTATCTTTTAACAGTACCTAGCATAGCAATTTTATATGTGGTAGCCTTTGAAAATATTGTTAATTTCAATCATTTTAGCAAAGTTACTGAGTTAGTAATAACCAGACACATATTTTACTTAGAGTCAGAAGAAAATAAGCTAGTAGAATTTAAATTTCAAAAAATGTAGATTCTGCTAATGTACTGATTATAGTAAAACTGTTCTTGTTTAAATCAGAACAAACATTTGTAACAGGCAAGGAAAACCACATAAAATGGAAATAAATGTAAAGTAATTCAAGATACACAAATTATTATAAATATTTAACTTAATCTTCAATTTTACATGTGTTAATATAATGTACAGGTGATAAGAACTAGAAGAATAAGAATTAGTACACTCCTAAACATAGAGGGAAAGTGATACAGGTGCCTATTTTTAAAAGCAAAACATAAAATCTTGTGTGGACCAGTCTTACAGTGAATAGAAGGAAAAAACTTACTTACCTTAATTTTAAAACATTTGTTAACACTTCTTGGATTATTGAAAAATATATTTTCAAAGTTACTGAGATATACTTAACTTTTATTTATACAGAACATGTAGGAAATGGGTTTCTGGTGAAAAAAAATCAGTTTTACATTTTGTGATTTTCCAGCTACCTGGATTCTGGATAAAGGAAATTATACTTCTTTTGACAAGTCAAAATAGAGGTTAAAACTTTTGTAGTAAATGAAGCTTCCTCTTATTTTCTCTCAAAAAAAAAAAAAAAAGCTAAAATTCAGGAAAATGAAATCAATCCTATTACAGAGATTGTCTAAAGATTAGCAATACACTATCTGGTATGTTTAAGGAGGCAGTAACAATATACACAGCTAATGTTTTTGCACCTTAGGTTCACCTTAAATGTTCACACTTAATATTTTAAACCAACACAGTTTGTTTTAAAATGAGCCCCTGCATTCTCTAAATATAGCTCAGTGAGATGCAAACCTCACTAACTTTCTAAACCTGCATATTTAAATAATACCACACTTTTTTCATTCTTTATTACTTCCTCTTCATATTTATTTCTCTCCTAACTAAAAATCAAAATACTCAGTAAATTTGAGGAAGCTAAATATAAAATGACCCAGTCTCAAGAAACATTAACCAAAATGGGGGAAAAGTGGTTTGTGTCATTACACAAGACCACAAAACAGATTTTATTTATACATACAGACCAAATTTTTTTTTCAAACTCATGGTCCCATGTTAACTTCTCAGTAATTAATCATCCCTTCTAAAAGGACTGTAACTCATTGAATGGGATATGTATGCAATCTTTAATACTTTTATAAAATTTATATGCATAACCTAAGTTAAGGAAAATTCATCTCAAATTATAATGCCACATGGCCGTTTCCTTCTAATAGGACTATTTACCATTAATAATGGCTCACCGATGGCATAGTAAGAAAGGCATGTGCAGATCTAACAGAAAATAATTCATGATTCATTAGATGTCAGTCATAAAATACATCTTATAGTCTCTCCTTACAGAAATGACTTCTGCCTAACTAAATGCTTTAAGCAAAAGATCTGAGGTTACTATTCAAGGTATGGCTATTCTGGATATTTTTCCCAATAAAAGTAAAATGCAAACCTTTTTTAGCATCTTGTTCTGTTTGTGGAAGAACTCTACTTTGATGTCACCACACACAGGCAACGGCTGAGGGAACTCAAAGTACATGAACTTGTCTTCCCGTCGTGTGGGTCCTGAATTGGAGGAATATATCTTCACCTTTAGCTGGCAGACCACAAACTGAGGATCTGCGTGGTCAAATACATAACTAGTATCACTTCACAGGAAATACCTTTAACTGTCAAACTGTCAAAAGCTATTTTGATGATTAATATCAGCAATATACACAAAGTAGTAATTCTGCATCTTTAACCCCTGATCTAAAACAAATCAGTGGATAGAAAATAATAAATGGATAGCTAAATAAATAAATAAATACATAAATAAAACAAATCAGCAGAAATAAACTAGGGCAAAGTAAAATCAATACAAGGTTTTCCCTAATTTGAGCCTTCAACATAAGGTTCTATTACTGGTATTAAAGTCAATTCTATTTCATAAATAGTAAGTACCAAGACTGGACTTCTAGCACTGTACAGTAATATCAAAATTTCAACATTACAATAAATGAACTGCATAAAAAGTAACTTTTAAAACAAGTATTTGCTGCAGTATTTTAAAGTCTCTACCATGGAATAAAAACCACAAAATACCAATCATTACACATTCACAAGAAGAGAATATAATCTATAACAAAGTTATAATATATTCCATAAGCACAAGTTTCAATATTTATAAAAATTTAAACCATAATTAATTTTACTTATAACTCATATTTTATTTTTAAAGGTATATAAAGCCACCACCACAAGAAACAGGAGGAAAGAGATTTGAAATGTCTGCAAAGAAATGCAACAGACATCAAGTACAAATTACAGCACAACCCCCCTTTCTCCAAAACACACTCCATTTTCATTAACAAGTACTTTGGCTTTGACCCATGTGTGTTTTAAAATAACTGGTAAAATATGACCTCTCAAGATGTATCATGCTTATATTAGCAACGCAACTAAAAGGCAGGTAAGTGTGAACAGGCAAGGATTATGTTTTTTATTTTTAAAAATCTACACATAAATACATTTATACCTAATGACATTAATGACAGAATTTAAAGTCATGAACATTAAGATCCTAGGACTTTAAAAACTTTAAGTTACCTAAATAATTTGACAAAGGATAATTTATTTGTAGTACACCAAGTTCAAAAACAAGAGTTCATTAGAAAAAAAAGTAATTAACCTGAGGAGGTAAGAAGTGGGTCTTGAAGTTTCAAAACATACCAAGATAATCAAGAAATAAAAACATAAGCTTGCATAAAGTGCATGAGAAATACATATATATAGACATAAATTTCTCAGCACCAAAGGCATCATCCTTAAAGACAAAAAAAAGAAGTATCACATTCTTTATCAATGTGACCAACAACTGAGGACAAGGCAAAAAGCTTATTCAGGCTAAAATTTTCCAGTGTAATAAACACCTGCTGGCTCATCTATATAATACCTAAAGAGGTATCATCAATCACATAATAAATAGTAGGCTTCATAAAAGCATGAGGGATTATTCCAGTATGGATTCGTGAGACATTTATCATGAGAAAAAGGAACTCTAAAAAAGGGAAACATTACACTAACAACCTGTCAATAATTTTCACTTCCTTGACTAAAGATTCAAAGTACAAGGAGCTATTTTACAAGACTTTATTTGATACTGAAAATTTCACTGGGAAGCCTAGTTTGAAGAAGCAAATAAACAAGGTATGATTTCAAAGCTGTGATAAAAATCAACCAGGAGGGAAATGCCTTGCAATCTTATTAATTCAAACTCCACTAATTCAGAATCTGATAATCCTGATCTTAGGACTTTAAAAAGCAAATTAACTGTGTAAGCCAGATTTCAATTAAACTACATCTAAAATGTGTACCTTCAAGAACTTTAGAATTATATATACAATTGATAATCTAATTAGAAATTAATTTTTTGAGGAAATATCTAAGCAACACTAAGCTAAAACATTTTAATAAAAGTAAGTAGAAAATATTTCTTCAAATCACTAAAGAAAATAATTTTCTTTACAGTATGAATTTAACATTTTAGATAGATAAGACCAAACTTAACAGTTGTCCAACATTAGTATGGTTCTTTTGACTTCTAAGACACAACTCTGAGACATATATCTCTGATATGATCGACTGTGTTCTAAAAAGACGAAATGAAGAGGCTGATACGTAGCAGACAAAAATTACAATTAAATTTTCTTGGATATATGCATATTGATATAGTATGAGAGAAAAATCACACTGGTCATCTTTTATTAACTTTTTCAACCCTTTCAGATACACAGAAGATAGTAACCTTTCCTTTATTTAGAAATATTAAGACAATACTCAAATAAGAAAATGGCTGTTGACCCCTGACAACTTTGCAGAAGATACTTTATTTTCACATGGTCTGTTTTCTTCACTGATTCCTCTTCCTCCTCCTGAACCCACACTGTTACAAATCCTATTGGTCTCAGCCCTCACCCTGTTTTCCTCTGAACCTTCCCGTCTTCTAGCCCCACGCCAAATTTACATGAAAGGCTTAACTGCTATGTCTCTTTCCTAATGCTTCTCAAAATATCAGGTATATCTCTCACCTAAGTTCAAATCCATACTTTCAAGTACCCACTAAATATCTTCATGTAAATAGCTCACCTTTACCTGATTTACAACATGTTTAAAACCAAAATATCAACATTCATGTCTCCAAGTCTCAGTTAGATTCCCTTTTCTGTCTTCCCTTTTCTGTGAATTATTCACCTGACCAGAATAAAAGCTCCGACAAAATATTTAGATATAAATGGCAAAAGAAAAACTAATCACACCTCATTTGATTGCCCAAGCAAAGCACATCTGGCTTAAAGCAAGTCACATAACTGCTTTCCTTTCCACCATTTTTCTCCCTCTTGCAATCACTACCTTCTACAAAACTATACCTAAATACAGCTTATTAAGCCTCTAGTATGACGACTGACACCATAGTATTTATCAAATCAAGTCCGATATGCCCATTTGGAATCCTCCAACAGTCAGCCACACATTCCGTTCCTATTCTATTCTCCATCTCTATATTTCTTGTCCAGCTCATTTCCTTCTGCTGTGCTTCAATTCAAGCTATTTCCTATTGCCTGTAATACTTTCTTTGGTTTTAAGGCCAATCTAAACTGTATGCTTTCTCAAATGTTCAATAAAGAGCTAGACTTCCTTCATGAAACTATTTGACAATCCCCACAAACTTGATTTTTCTAAATATACCATTTATGATTTATACATACAACCTCCCATTAGTTATATATTACTTATTCTACAGCTTTACTACATAGTATTAAATCATAGTGCATAAACAGAGAACCAGCAAATTGGTAAAGATTACAAAGATTTCAGTAGTAAGTTGAGAAGTTTAAATGTAATACACTGAGAGATCCAACACACACACACACACACACACACACACACCCCATTTAAATGTAGAGCAGAACTGACAGATGTTTGCTAGAGAGACCAATGTGAAAAAAAAATTATAGTAGATAAGATTATTGAATTGAATGTTCTCTCTCCCTTATTATTTCTCTAATATTTTATACCTTACCATTTGGCTCTTACAGTGATATCTAATACTATAGGAAGAGCGTGAGCTTTTTTATTTTCTTCCTTTTCCCTTCTCCACTATACATCTAAAGTTCCTGTGCCAATCATCTCTGATAGCCTAGTACCTTGTACTCTGGAGTTTTAAAAATTGTACTGAGATGACAAAAGCATCAGTGAGGTCTCTTAGAAGCCTTTCATATGCTGTGTTAATAGATCTGTGGTCTCTGATAAAGTTATTTGCCCTAAGAATACAGAAAAGATCTAATGAAGGTGATCACACCTATCTGACAAAGATAAACAACATCAAGAAATTAATTCCCTAGGTATAAATTAAGGTCAGAAAAATTTTAATTACATAAATACTGTCAAGAAGCAAACTTTAAGCTAAAAACTGAAACCATCAACAAATTGCAGAATATCACTGAAATATTATTAGAGGTATTAGAAAAAGTAATACAGTGGTATCTTATCTAGAAACTACAAAATTGTATTCTGAATAAATAAAACACAGTTCTTAAACATGAAAACATGACTGATTACTTCCAAGGTAGAAACTAATATAAAAAACTCTGTAACAGAAAAAAGCAGCAACAGTCTGGTCTTTTACAGGGCTGAACAATACTTCCTTCCATGTGTTCTCCCTTGACTACCTGCTTTGGGTCAAAGTATTAAGGTTCCTATCAGTTTAGCTAAGAACTCTGGCGAATGGCAGAGAAGCAGAATGGGACCAGGGTGACTGAGGTAGGCTTACAGACGTTAGGGTAAGAGAGAAATAAATTAGAGACAGGCATCAATGACATGATCCTTATTTAGTACTTTTCTAGGAAGTTTCAGATTTCAAAATATCTTCATATTGTTGATGAGCAAAGACAAAGAGAGGTAGATGATGTGCCCTCGGTTATATAGCACATTAAGGACAAATCTAGCACTGGAACTCCGATCTAAATCCAGGTTTTCTCTAATACTCCACACACACTGAATCTACCCTATTCATTCAATATACTTCAGCTTGTTGCCATCTCTTATCATCGTTTTCTTTTTCTTTTTCTTGTCCCTATCACCATTACTATTAATATCTAGTCTTACTAAGATATCAAGGAATTGGTCCTTGCCCTAACACCGGTAAAGGGATGAACCCCAATGCTACTCTCATGCTGACGGGACAGGTTATTTTAGTCATCTAGTCAGAATATAGGCTGCATTTGGTAGCTGCAGCACAGAATATTTCTTTCATAAATATAATTTGGCTTCAAAGACATTAAAACCCAATGGTCTTAGCTTCCACAGCCCAATGTGCTGAACAACTGAGCTAATTAATTAGTTTGGATACTTAAGAAATATACAAACCTGCATAAATTTTAAGTGTGGTAAATTTCTTTTTAGACTTTTATAATAAACTTCTAGCTATGTTAAGAAAAGTGTTCCAGTACATCAAAGGATGAGAATTTAGAGCACTTACTGCAAGTTCCGCCACTGAACATTGGAATAGTTTCAAACATCATCTTGTGAAACAACAATGCCACTGGTCTATAATCCAGATGATTCTTTAACAGGTAGCTATAATAATATACATAGCGCCTCTGACTGGGAATAGTTACTCCCTGGTGGACAGAAAAAAAAAAGAAAAGCCAAATTCAAAAGAAAAGTTCCATTATAGTTATTTCACTAAATCGTTATGGTAACTGGGTTGTATCCATTGAAGAACATATATACATTAGAAATTTGACCTTAAATGATTTAATACTTAAATCCAGCTCAGTAATAGAGTAAATCAAAGCAACATCAATATAAAGGAAACATCAGAATAACTTTTCTCCCTTAAAATACAATTATCATAACACCCCCATCTAGTCAATGGTCACAACAATCTCTGACCCATGTACCCAATAAGCAAAGGCCACTGCATATCCAAAATAACTGTCAAAGGCCTCTGCTCTACAGCTGTGCTCTTTACACGTAGGGTTCCCCACAAGCATGTATAGATTCTTATTCAACACAGAATTCCTCAAAAACTTGGATACCTATTTTCCAGGCAAAAGCATATCAGAATCAGCAAGTCAGATAAAGGCATATTGCCTTTAGGAGGCAGAAATAGCAGCAGCAAAAAGTGATGCTGGCTTTAGAACCCAACAAAAACAAGAGTATGCAGTTGACATAAATGTATGCAATAGTTTGACAACAAAGGTACTTAGAGATGTCCCTGAGCTACATACACCTCTTTGCATGTAACCAGGGAAATACATAATGTTTTAGAAAAGTTGAGTATTACAGTGCTAAAAATATATACAATTCATGTGGTGTTTAAATGAGGACCCTGACTTATCTCAAAAAAAAAAATCTACTGTGTGCAGCAATGCACTCACTAATGATGCTGAATAAGTGAGGTATTAGGGAACTTATCTAAGGTTTCTTTTCCTATTACATGATATGACTTCAGAATAATTTAAGCATTTAACTTAGAATTTGCAATATTTCTCTTTTGGATGTTATATTGGCATATAAATATGCCAATGTGTTAAAAACTCTGGACATAAAAACTTTTCTTTCCCCAATGAAAAGTAGAAAGTACATTTACGTGAATTTAAAGAAAAGCATGTTGAATGGCAGGTATATAGGTATTTGTTTCAGTATTCTTGGTTCTTTTTTAAAGGTCAGTATGATTTTATTACAATTTTAAAAGTACATAAAATGCCAAATAATGGATAAAAGCCATTTCATGGGCTTTCCTGGTGGCGCAGTGGTTGAGAGTCCGCCTGCCGATGCAGGGGACACGGGTTCGTGCCCCGGTCCGGGAGGATCCCGCATGCTGTGGAGTGGCTGGGCCTGTGAGCCATGGTTGCTGGGCCTGCGCTTCTGGAGCCTGTGCTCCGCAACGGGAGAGGCCACAGCAGTGAGAGGCCCGCGTACCGCAAAAAAAAGAAAAAAAGCCATTTCAAATCAGGACTAATGATCTAAGATTTTGGCTATAGTACAAAAATCATATCATCAGAAGACTTGGATTTGAATGTTGACAGTCAAAACACAAACTTTGTTTCTGCAGGAAAATGAAGACAATACCATCTTCACAGGATTCTCATGAGGATTAAACACTAAACGCAATTAGACAAAAGCATGCTAAAACAACAGAATGTTACAGAAATCTGAATCAGCAGTTTGAGAAATTCACCTACATTTAAGGTATAATTTTGGAATTGCTGGATTTTTAGTTCTACATATTTTTTTAAAGAAATGGCAATAAAACAGTGTTGCTTTGAATAGCTGCTACAAACACTAATGCTAAAAATTATCATTAAAGTTTAAAAAGTGTTTAAACTTAAAATTATTTTTATACATTATTTAATGCCATTTCAGCAAAAAAACTTATTCATATGTATCAAGATAAAATACAGAACTGCAAAGCAGGTTGGGGGAAACAGCAGACAGAAGATGGGTGGGTGGGAGGGAATCTTTTTTGAACCATGTGTATTTATAATCTAGTCTAAAAATTAAAATTAAATAAGATTTTAAAAATTAAATCAATGGAAGTCTACTAGACGACCAAGCTGTCAAGTTATTTATTGGGGTTTAGTGGAATGATAGATGATATTTTTTCTCTTTATCTCCATTCTTGGTGTAAGTTTGCATGAAATAATTAAAAGGTTGTCAAAACTTTAATTTTACTCAAGTAGCAAGTGACTGGTAGCGTATCTATAATGCAAGTGTTTATACACCCAGTTAATCCTTAACAGAAAGGCAAATGTGTAGAGAAACAGTGTTATGAATCTGTAAGTTCTCACCAGCAGATTAATAATTAATGTGTAAATACAAGATGAATCAAAATTATTGACACAATTCAAAGAAAAATGGTGAAAAACATAATTGTAAATTTATTATTTTACTATCAAATTATGCATAATTAGTCTTCTGTACCTTAACTTTGCAATCCTTACCTACCTGTTAGCTTACCGGCACCTCAAATTCAATGTGTCCAAATTAACAGAAATTAAAAAGCTGGGGAGAAATCAAAAGCTTTACAGACAAGCAAAAGCTGAAAGAATTCAGCACCACCAAGCCAGTTTTACAGTTTTATATTAGATCTTGATATCTGGTAATGAATAAACTCTTGTTTTGTTTTCCTTAAAAAAAAAAAAAATTTGGAAGGCCCAAATGTGTATGGACCATAGCCCTTAATGTGTTGTCCTCACTCTGTTCTCATCTCTTACAGCCATCATGCACACTTACTAAAATTTAATTAACAATACAATGTATTGTACAGAATACACTATAATCTAAATGAGTAAAACTTCCACACTAAGTTGACAATGTGATTTGTAACACTTCAAATATATTTCCTGAATGCATACACTGAAAACAATGATTCATGTGCATGTTTTACATACAGCATCTTGAATATTAAGATTAAATTTAAATATGTATCTTTTTAAAAATCTGAGAAATGAACTTTTTACTGATTTTCAAAAATTCTACATATCTGAAAAGAGGGCTGACCTTTAAAGCTCTTGAAGATTAAAAATTACTACATTCTCAAATTTTCCATTATTTCAGTTAAATTAAGACTAATAAAAATCAATTCTATTCTTGAATCAAGAATTTTTAAGCTAAACTGATCTATAAATATATCCCCCAAATATAGTTCTATTCTCTACCACTAATTATTCTCCTTTTCCTACTCTAACCGTGAAGAAAAATACTTATATTCTTAACTTTTTTCCTGAAGTAAAACTTTCAAAACATTCTAATTTTAGCTAAACTTAGCATTCTTCAGATTGACTTAGCATCATGTTCCTGGCCATCTTCTCAAAAGGCAGCCATTGCTTCTTCAATTCCCTTATATTCACAGACCAGGAGGATATTTGGTGTTCCTCCCACTATTCCTTCCAATCCACTTTTCCACTGTCTTTACTCAGTCTCACCTACTCCAAATCTGTATCATTCAATAACTCTCTTCTGTTATGCACTTATTAACACTTGACTATAATGATTTCAGCATTTTAAAACCTCTCTTCCTGTCCTGTCCTAAATATCATCCTCAAAGAACTAAGTTCCCATTTTACTGGGAACCCTGAGGTCACCTGATGTGAGCGCCCTCAAAATTATTTTCTCTCGTCTTAAAATGTTTTTAGGGGCTTCCCTGGTGGCGTAGTGGTTGAGAGTCTGCCTGCTAATGTAGGGGACACGGGTTCGAGCCCTGGTCTGGGAAGATCCCACATGCCGCGGAGCGACTAGGCCCGTGAGCCACAACTACTGAGCCTGCGCGTCTGGAGCCTGTGCTCCGCAACAAGAGAGGCCGCCATGGTGAGAGGCCGGCGCACCGCGATGAAGAGTGGCCCCCGCTTGCCACAACTAGAGAAAGCCCTCGCATAGAAACGAAGACCCAATACAGCAAAAATAAAATTAATTAATTAATAAACTCCTACCCCCAACATCTTAAAAAAAAAAATCTTTTTAGTTCTGATATTTTCTAACAGTGTCTCTTCATGTTCACATTGGTTCCATTTTTGCAAGTGTTCTATTAATTTTCTCCTCTCTGGCTTTTGCCTTTATTCTCTCCACCTGTCTCCTCCTAATGAAAAAGCTCAGGTAACGCTTATCCTTTATCCAAAACAAGCAAACAATTCTAAGACCAAAGACCCACACTCTCCCCAAAATCTTGTATCTCTTTCAAACTATCATCTTCTCTCTATATATAAACTCTTGAGAAGCCTCTACTCCTTAACTCTTGGAAATCTGTTATTATGAGGCTGATCTCTTAATGGTCATTAGTTCTTAATGGTCATTAATGGTCATTTGCTACTGTTTTCTTATTATCATTGTGGCTCATTTTTTAGCTGCCATTTTGAAAACTCCCTGTTCCTTCCATAGGATACACTCTCTAAAGGTTTTCTCCTGGGACTTCCCTGGAGATCCAGTGGTTAAGACTCCCCGCTTCCAATGCATTCAATCCCTGGTCAGGGAGCTAAGATCCCACATGTGGTGCGGTGTGGCCAAAAACAATAAAATAAAATAAATAAATAAAATAAAATAAAATATTTTTTAAAAATAATAAAGGTTTTCTCCTATCCTTACCAGCTATCTCTTCTCTTCTTGTCCCTAAATGCAGGTATATCTCAAAAAATTGATCTCAGCTATTCCCTCTTTATATCAATCCTATCTACTCCACTGGTTTAATTATGTCTTACACATTAACTCCAAAACCTGTGTCTCTCAATATGACTTTGTTCCCAACTCCCAGTCCAGAATTTCCAGAATTTCCTACACTTGGACATTTCTAGCTGGAAATCTCAGAAGCACTTAAAACACAACATATCCCAGAACTGAAGCTTTCACATTCTTGCACGGACCAACCTCTGTTATTTGTCGTTATACTCAACTCACTGTCTTCTCCAGCATCTGAGCCGAAAATCTATTCTAATACCATCACCATCGTTGAGTGAAGGAAACAATCTGAGACAGCAGTGATATACACAGGGTTATAGTAAAGAGAAGTGCGGGAACCCCAGCACTATGGCAATGGTCCAGGCAGCAGAGTCGAGGCAGAGATTGGTATATCAGTCAGCATATCAACTACCTGGCATATATATATATATATATATATATACACACACACACACACACACACATACACACACACACACACACACACACACACACACACACACACACATTCCATGCAAAATGGAAGGCAAACCAGAGGTTAAGCTTGTTTAGAATACTCATACTCATGATTCCTTCACGTCTATTCAGATGTCGAAATCCAGATTTTTTTCTTTTTTAAAAAAATTTTTATTTTATATTGGACTATAGTTGATTTACAATGTTCTGTTAGTTTCAGGTACATAGCAAAGAGATTCAGTCAAAACCCAGATTTTGACTTTGAAATGCTTCTCAAAATACCAGTTCTGGTTTTCTGTGGCCTTTCTATTCAGTCGCCTCCTGCAATTTTGCAATAGCCAACTGATTATCAGCCTTTCATTTATCTAGTCTCCAATTCATTTTTTATGCTGCTTTTGGATTAATTTTACAAAAATATAAGATTAATCACATTACCAAATAATTCAAAATGTTAACTGGCTTTCCAGTGTCTACCCAAATAACAACAAATTTATCAAACACTATAATTCTTTAACAACCTGAAAATATAGCCTAACCTCTTTTTCCACTCTTATCCCTCACAACTTCCTTCCACGTACTCTTAACTTTTCGCCAAACCATTTAATTTCCCCCATATTATACTTTTTGGTTTTAAAAACGTTATCTTTATCATATTGAGGTAGAAGGGCTATGCAAGCAGTCATATGGGCAGTTTTACATACTTTCTAACACCTGGACCAATTTAAATAACATAATTATTTGATGCTTCAAGGTCTGATAGCAGCCATCTGAAATGCAATTCACATCAGGTACTTCTTGAGGGCTCCTATTCATTTTCACTCTTGGATGGTCTATTCAGATTTTGGATTTCATCTTGAAGCATTTATTTTCCATTGAAATTTTCAAATTAATTAGCATATACCTGAATATAATTTTTAATGTCACTTCCACACTGTAGTTTTATCTCTTTTCTCAAACTTCCAACATCTGATTTTTTGTTTTCCCTCTCTTTTCTTTTTCCTTTGATTGGCTTAAAAAGAGATGTATTGATTTTATTGGCATTTGTGTGTGTGTGTGTGTGTGTGTGGTACGCGGGTCTCTCACTGTTGTGGTCTCTCCCATTGCGGAGCACAGGCTCCGGATGCACAGGCCCAGTGGCCATGGCTCACGGGCCCAGCCGCTCCACGGCATGTGGGATCTTCCCGGACCGGGGCACGAACCCGTGTCCCCTGCATTGGCAGGCGGACTCTCAACCACTGCACCACCAGGGAAGCCCTATTGGCATTTTTATACAGTGTTTGGATTTATTAGTTTAAATGGCTTACTGTTTGATAATTCATACATTTATATTTTCATCTTTATTAATCCATCTATTTGTTATTGTCTTAATAATATCTAATATAAATTTCTATTTCTTCATTGTCCAAAAGTTATTTAAGTAAGTGGCTTTAAATTTCCAAATGGTTGATTTAGTTTGATTAAACTTTTTAACAAAATCTCTCATTCTATTGAATTGTAACCAAGGGATGAGGTTTATATATTTCTACTTGGAGGTGAGATTTTATGGTTGGCCTAATGAATTATTAATATTGATAACTGTTTTGTGAATGACAAAAAAAAGAAATACATTTTATGGGCTTGTATTATATTATTCAAGCCATCTATATATCTTCTTATTTTGTACCTTCCTGATCTTAAAGTACATTAAAAAAGATTCCTACTAGCATTGCTATCAATTTTTCTTAATTTCTTCCAGTTTTTGCTTAATATATTATGATGTTATGTTTAGCACTAAAAAGTCCATAACTGCTAAGTCTTCATTGTGGAGTGCACCCTGTGTTAAAATAAAATGACATTCCTGATCCAGTTTTACACATTTTGCTCCATATCAATACTCTCAAATCATCTTCTTTAAGATGAATTCACAATCTAGATTCCTCAGTTTAAAAAGTAATTTTCTACCTCAGTAAACTTTTCACTGGCACTTCTAAACTCAGAAATAATGTAGATGTTTTACAATGATAGTGTTTGCTTGAAGCTTGGAAATCCATGTTTCAGAGTGATCACAGCAAGATTATTACAGGAAAGTAATTCAACAAAGGAAGAAATGTGGCTTTTAGGAATGCCAGTTCCTACAATGACAACATATAACAGTAGTTATTGGATATTAAGCGGCATGCCAGACATTTTACATATATCCCTAAAACTACCACCACTTTACAAGATAGATCTCCTCTATTTTAAGGATAAGAAAACACTCCTGGTGCACATAATCACCTTGTTCAAAAACAAGATTTGAACCTAAATATGAGTCTGATTCTAATTTTTTTTACTCCTACGTCCTGGGTTTTACTAACAGCACGCATACCAACTATGTAACCTGAAAGATTCACAACCTCTCTGAGCTCTTATTTTTCCCACCTACAAAAAACCTCCAAAGCTTAGAGTATTACAGTGCTTCAGTTCTATGAAACAAATTATAAGTAGTGTATTAAATAGTGGTACATGAACCATAGAATTCTTGAGAATAATATGAAGCAGAAAACTGATATTGTTATTATCCTTTCCCCTTTGGGATGCCATCTCTCCCTGTGGTTTGGGGGAGGGGGAGGGGGGCCCTATTCTTCAGCTTCAGATATATGGCCCAAGCCTCTGGTCAGAATGTTTGGTTCAGGGATGGGTACATGCCCTAATCCAGGTAAACGAGAACCTAAACTAGAAATTTTTGCTCAAATAGTAGCTCTCTTGCCATCGCAGTTGCTAAAGTAGACAGCATGTAAACCTGGAGCTACTACCTTGCCATTACTTGTAGAGTCTGCCTAAAAATAAAGTATATAAAGACAAAAAAAAAGAGAGTAGAGAGAGAGATTTCTGACATCTGTTAAGCATCTAGACTCAGGCCAGAGTTTTAGGGTTATATAAGCCAATAAATGTCTCCTTATGTTTCAGCTATTTTGAGTTGGGTTTCTGTGACTTGAAACTGAAAGAGTTATAATACATTATAACACAGTCACTTATTTTTTTCCTTTTTAAGTTTCTATTTCTACTTTGGGGATCAAAATAATAAAGAAAAATAATTTGGACAGGAGAACATAGAACCGTAGAAAGGATACTGGATTTGAGGTTAGGAGATATGGTTTTGAGTTGTTACACAGAGAGATTAAATGACCTAGGACAAAATGATCTTTGCAGATCTGTTTTATCATTTATACTAAAATGGGTCTGAAATAATTGCTAAGGTCCTTCAAGGTATAAACTCTTAAAATTTTATGAATATACAGATTGGATAACAGGCTTCAATACCATGTATTAGTGAAACAGTTTAGCCCAGGAGAATTAATGTGTTAGAAAAAATAAGAATGTTATATTTGGAGGTTTTTTTAAGCCAAAAAAGAGGATAATTATAGCTTACTTTGTTTGTTTGTTTGTTTGTTTGTATGCACTTCCATGTTTATTGTAGTTCACGATAGCCAAGATACGGAAACAACGTAAGTGTCCATCAACAGATGAATGGATAAAAATGTATATATACATACAATGGAATACTACTCAGCCTTGAGAAAAAAGGAAACTCTGCCATTTTCGACACCACCAATGGACCTTGAGGACGTCATGCTAAGTGACATATGTCAGACAGAGAAAGACAAACACTGTACAATATCCCTTATATATGGAATCTAAAAAAACAAAACAAAACCAAAAACTGAACTGGGAAACAGTAGAATGATGGTTACCAAACGCTGGGGGTGGGTGAGGGGATGGGAGAGATGATGTTTAAGGGTACATACTTACAGCTAGTAGATAAATAACTTCTGGAGATCTAATATAAAGTACAGGGATTACAGACAACAAAACTACATTATAAACATTAAAAACTTGCCAAAAGACAAGATCTTATGTGTTCCCACCACTAGAAGAAATGATACTTCTGTGGCACAACAGAGGTTAAGGCTACAATGGTAATCATACTGCGATATAAATGTATCAAATAAATATGTTGCACATCTTAAACTTACACACTGTTTTATGTCAATTATATCTCAATAATTAATCAAGGAATAAATTAAAAAATAAAGCCTTAAACGGTTTTAAGCCCTACAGTAAAAATGTACCCATTCATAAGTGTGTCCTTATCTCCTTAGATACAATTTTAGACAACAACATTCTTAGTATCCTAATTTCTTTTAAGTTTTAAATGCTTCAGAATTGAAGGCTTCACATAAGACAAAGTTTTGTAACAAATAAATATTTGCAGAGCTGTTCTCAAGTGTCCAGCTATCCTGGCGTGGCACAGCAGAGAGTGCATATGTACTAATTCAAGTGTGTACTCTCAAACACTGCTCTTCCCCTGCCACCCAGTAACAACAACAAAAAACAACCAATAAATTGTCATGAGTTTGTCAGGAAAACCAGAAAGAAGTCATAAATACATTTCTTTTCCTGTTACATCTACTTCGTTTGTTCTTCCTTACTTTGTTTTAAATGAAAAGAAAATGAGAAAATTTCATTAGGTTACCATATGGGGAAATTTAGTAAACAGACTAGAAAAAAATAATCTGATTATATATTAGAACATAAATTCATTCCTCAGAGACACTAGAAAATTTCCTCTTCTTGTTATCACTTAGAATAAAGTTAATATTTATTATTTCTAGAAGATAGAAGTCTTCATTAAAGGTAAGCTAATGAACTCACATAGAGAGATCATAATACATAAGAAATTTAATAACTGCTTCGAAAACAAACCCCCCTCCAAAAAGAAAATCAAAGCCTCCAAATTTTTTCCTGAGAGTTTAATCAAAGAAAGTAAGTATTAATGCTTACTTTACCTGCTACCATTCTAGAAGCAGGAAGACAAGAGAGAGAGAGGAGAGATTCTGGGTAAGTTTGTCATGTAATAGAAGTTTCTCTCTCTAAATTCAGAAATTTTGGGAATCTTTCCAAAATATACACTTACCCCTACTGGTAGGATGTTTTAATTCTTTATTCATAGTCTGTAATAAATATTTTGAGTTATCTACTTTAATTCTGAAGCATAAGTACAAATACAGACAGTGTAAGGCATAGATTAGATAGGAAGCAACCCTAGGAGATTTATTGGGGTGGGAACCATCGACAGTTCATTTTAGAGTAATTTGCCACGTGCTCATAAAGCAAAAGATCAAATATGCAAAAAAATGATTTCTAGAGAAGTATAACATAATTGCCTTCTTGTAAATTATTGAGTAAGAAAGTCTTCCCTCAAGTAGTTACACCACTCTCAGAAAACTTGTTTTTTAAATAAGAGGCATCAGTTGTACTTCTCTGCAACATTCAAATCCTGAAGTATTATTTGGGTATTTTACTAACACAGCTGTACATCTTATGGTCAGTTGGCACCCACCACTCTGCCATCTAATTTGTACCAAGTCTGCTGAGAAAAATGTCAAGACTCTACCAGGTTAATTTGAGGAGAGTCTCTTCAAAGTCTATAAATCTTCACCAAAAACATAACAACTAGCTCCTCTTTCTTCAAAACAAGAGGGAGGAGGGGAAGGTGGCGGTGGGGGTGTGGGGGGGGGCAGAGAAGAGAAGGAGGAAGAGAAAGAGGGTGGGGGAGGAGGAGGAGAAACATTCTGCTCCTATAAAAATGTCACCAGAACACAATTTTCTTCAGCTTCTTAGTGTTTCTCCTTAGTTAAAATTAAGGCTACAGCAAAAGAACATTAAAGACATTTCTAATAAAATTAATCCTACACAAACTGATAAAATGTACGTATCTCCTATAATAGTGGTTCACAATTACAAAAATGCAAATCTACAGACACAACCTAAAATACTGGTAAGATAATAAATCTCTCTAACAGATATTTCAAGAATAAAACTACTTTGGATAGTCAATTATATTTATTATCAGATAACTTATTTCTCTGGAAGAATTCCACAGCTGTATAACAACAGCTCTACCATGCTCAGCTAAGTTTTCTTATGATAAGTTATATTCATTAAAGGTTTAAAAAATATATATATATATATATATATATTTTTTTTTTTTTTTTTTTTTTTTTTGCGGTACGCGGGCCTCTCACTGTTGTGGCCTCTCCCGCTGCAGAGCACAGGCTCCGGACGCGCAGGCTCAGCGGCCATGGCTCACAGGCCCAGCCGCTCCGCGGCATGTGGGATCTTCCCGGACCGGGGCACGAACCCATGTCCCCCGCATCGGCAGGCAGACTCCCAACCACTACGCCACCAGGGAAGCCCTAAAAATATATTATTATATACATTATTATTTCACTAGTACTCTTACCATTAGGTAAACGTGATTTATTTGAAAATTCGTAAGACAAATTCCAAAGATTTGAAGGAAGCCTGCAGCATTATATTTTTAACACCAACAAACTCAAGCTATCCTTATTCTACTTAATCAGGGGTCTTTACTGCTCTAGAATCTACTTTTAAATATAAACTGAGGAGCCTTGTCAAAAGAGGCCAATTTCATCATCATTATGTGACCTTTCAGGAGAGCTTGACTCTGTGCAGAGATTAATTCTGAAGAGCTTCAAAACTCTTTTACAATTCCAGGATTTATGGACTTGATATTGTAGAAAGAAGTTCACCAGTGTGTCAGGGGATTCAAATTTTACTCTGAACACCGTCATTAATTGTTTGGATAATCCTGTTCAAAGCACTTCATCTTTCTGGGCCTCAGTTTTATCATCTATAAAATAAGAAATACTCCTGCAAAAAAAAAAAAAACAAAAAAAAAAACCTCATAATCTTATGACTTTTATCTACTCTGTCTCGCTTTCTAATGCTGTTTCAACCTATAATGGAAACAACACCGTTTAGTAAAATACAGCTTTGTCAACAGCATCTGCCCATAAATGTCTTTTTGCCTTTTAAAATATACACAAGGATAAAGGTAGGAGCACATTAGGATACTCCTTTAGAGCCTGTGAATAATTCATCCAAAAAATAGTCTAGGTATATTAATTAATCATGAGCTAATAAAATAAGCCCAGCAGATCTTAATGATTTACTTTGACTTCAAGATGCTAAAGTGATCAATTTTGGCCAAATTACATAACTCTGAGTTTTAATGTCATGTAACAGCTAAACATAATTTTACTGAGTACATCCTTAGTAGTACATACAGAACTCCATTTTCTATTAACCCATCACTTTTCACTTGGGTGAGATTCTAACCTGTGAGAGGACAGAGAATATGCTGTGCCTGGAACAGTTCTGCTGATGATGTAGCTACTATTATTCTACCACATGACACTACAGGCTTTGCATTTTATTTTCATAAATACTTCTCTTGCTATCTTTTCACTCTGGCCCCTGTTTCACAACAATATCCCATGGGGCTTGCCATTTCATCAAATCTCCTCTCCTCTCCTCCACAGAGAAACAGAACTGACAATTGTATTACCAGATTGTGATGACTACAATATCTTGCCATTGAAAATTAAAATATGGCCTCATTTTTCATTATATAGACATCTCTTGAATCTAACTTAAACAGAAAACAGAGAAAATAAAATACAATAAAGTTTAAGTATCCTTAGGTTTTACTTTTTCCTTGAACACGATGGGACGGAATATCCCAAGTGCTTCTTATATGGCTAGTTCTCACTATCAGAAGCATTCGGCCAACTATCCTGAAGAAGCACCCACGTCAGACAGAGTATATATTCACATATGCGGGGGTGGGTGGGTATAAGAGAGTAAGAGGGAGGGAAGTATGACGGGAGTGGGAGGTGTGTGTAAGAACATGTGAGAGCACAGCTTAGTTACAAAGGCTGGACCATTACAAATACCTTATTTGCCCCCCAACTCAAAATTCTTGATTAAAGTAACCTACAAGGATACTGTAATGCCAAACAAACAAAAAAGTCACAGTGAACATGGTGAAGGCAAATATCTTAGAAATGGTCAAACATACTTGTAGTTTGCAACAGAAAAGTAAGACTGTTGTAGTATCTCTATCAAACAGTTTTATCCATTCCAAAAAAACAGACATTTTTTCCTAAAACTATGAAGCAGGTCATGAAAGGACTGGAGATACCACTTCTCTTCAGCATATGAAATCTCAGTTTAGCCAGCTACTAGTTTTCATCAAATACATGCATGGTGACACAAACAATAATTCCTATTTTGGAGTCCTTTTTGGAAACTTCAGCAGACAGTAACATTTTCAAAACGGTGACGTTTCTCTGCCCAAAAAAAGTCCCCTGAAGAAATCTCAGTATTCTGTAGACAGAGTACACCTTAATGCCTGGCAAAACATCTGGTTTTGCTGCTTTGGTAAAGAGAGAAGTTCTACACGTCACTGTGACTCCATGCTTTGTTCACCAGTATGCACTGGTGTGTAAGACTCTACCATGAATCCCGAGAGAAAGCTTAGCTATTGTTGTAAAAGTATTCTATGACTTCATGAGAGCCAAGTCTTGAATCACAGACTGTACAAGAGGATTTGTCATGAAAAAATCTACTGTTGTGAAAGTTGCCAAATTCAGGAAAGCCAAGACTTTCAATCAAGGACTTAAGAGGTTTTGTCAAGAAGTGGGAGCAACTATGCAATTCTTTGCTATACATAAGTTCACTTGCTTTAGGAAGACAAATTCTATAGCTAGAATTTTACCTGCATAAAATACAAACTCATTAACACAGTTTAACTCTTCAATATTAAAACTAAAATGTGGAGTCATAATTTTTTCCTTCAAACACAGCATTATGCCAGAATCTTGCCAAAAAATGATCTCAATAACTAGAAGGCAAAGAAAATGATGCAACATGAATTAATCTGAAGAGTCTTATAAGAATTCTTATTTCTTGACACAAGCCTACTTTCATCTGGCAAAAAATTAAAAAATCTACAGAGTCCATTTGCTCTTTCATTCTTTCATGAGATGGGGAAACAAAGTCAAAACTAATTAGATATCAAAAATGACATAAAAGTTGCCAAGTCAAAGACAATGGCATAGTTTCAATGTGTTCTTTAAAAGCTAAATAATAGTAGCCCTTTCAGGAAAATTTACTACTGAGCAGAACTAAAGCTTAATTTTGGTTAATTTGTACCACTTGGATTTATTCAGCAGTCTCAAGTAGTGGCCACTGCCTGGCATAAAAAAAGAAAATGAGACATTATTCTTAAAGTATTTTTTACATTCTTTGTTAAAAAAAATAATTTTCAGTGCAATTAAATACTATAAGCAAAATATTCTGCTCATGTACATGATGCACATTTTTTGTGGGAGAATAGAGTTTTCATCATATTTTTAAAAGGTATATAACAGAAACAGTTTAAGAGCCCCTAACTTAAAGCTAGTTCTGGCTGAACATTATACAACTTTTCTGTTTTTATTTTAAATTCTTTTTACCTGATTTCTTTTTGATTACCAAAATGTCTGCTGCTCATCAACCCTGTTTTAAATTTCTACCACTGCTCCTGTGACTGTATTTTAATTTGAGCCATCTCTCTAGGTTTTCTTCTCATTCAGTCTCTTTTCCCTGTGCTGCCCTATGTTTATTCACTTAAGTACAGAAAAATTTACCTTCTATATTTTTAATCAGTAAAAGCAATTGTTTCCCTCTAAATGAAGAAAGGATGAACCAAAGAAAACATCTCAGTCCTCTGCTCTGGAATTCATTCTAGTGCTATCATCCCAGGGTGCACACAGTATACAGAAATGTATGGCAAGTTGTTATAATCAACACTCACCAAAATCATGCATTAACAATAAGATTCAATTTTGTAAACTGTCACCAATAAACAGTGCTTTGGCATCCTTAGATATAATTCAAAAATGTAACAACGACAAGTAAAACAAGAAATGAGGAAGGAGTAAAGGAACCAGGAATCAATGCCATTATCCAGCTGAAAATGATGGCTATGATCACTTATGTTTCTGTTTTGAAGTTAAATTAAAAAGAAATTAGCTTAAACTGTAAGAGAACCTTCCTCATTGTGAAAATTATTAAAACTAGAATAAATTTTTCATATAAAATTAGGATGTCTTCCTCAATAGAGGTCTCTAAATGAGTTTTTCCATCTATCTGAAGTAGTTTGGTGTTTTTTCTTTCCTGGAGACAGAAATGTACAAAGTCCATTTGTAAGAAATGTAAACATGTTTTGCCATACTTAGTATCCAAAGAAATAAATCCCTTGAAAATCACTGTAAAAAATTCTCCCAAGAGTTCATTTTTTGCTTTCAAATGTACTACACAAATTAAATTTGTCAATGATTTTCAGCATAGTCTTTAGTCTTCTGAATAAGAGAAGAACTCTTGATTAATCTTAATTATAACCACACTAATGAGTATTCAAATCAAAGAATAATCTCTATGTATTTTAAAAGTAAAGATCACACTTTACTAGGTAATGGCATCCAAATTATTATCCGAAGACATTTTATTTTCAAGCAAGCTTCAGGAGTATCAAGCTTACTTTTGATCAATGTGCTGCTTTTTTAAATGCTTTGTAAAGATTTCATGATACCAAATATGCAATCCAGTTAATGGGTAAGATTTGCTAGCACGACATGAAAATGCTAGAATGAACAGAAAAATTGAATGAATCTGTCATTTGCTCATGTGAAAGTTAAGGTAGTATACTAATTTAAATGTTTAGAGGAAAGAAAATAAGGGTTAACAACTATCTTTTTAAAAATTTATTTTCCAATAAATTCTCAGATCTAGGAAGAATAAAGAAAAAAACATCAAATATAACTTACCTTTTTGTCTCTGGTCCTTACTTCCCCATAGAAATCTAGGGCCTCTTGTGCCTTTAAAAATTTGCCCCGATGTAACAAATATGCGCAAATCATTACACCAGTTCGTCCCTTTCCAGCTTTACAGTGAATTGCTGCTACATGATTGTCATCTTCACTTAGCCATTGGTCAAGATCTTCACAAAAGGGTTTGATAAGTTCTAGCTGTGGTGGATTATGGTCTTCGAAAGGATACTGTGCAACTGTGGTAAAAAGATAACCTCAAATAAGAAAAAAATCTCTCCTGAATTGCTTATTAAAAGTAGGTTAACTTTAGAAATGTTGCATATAAACTTAACAGAGTTCTTCAAGAAAAACTGAACTCCAGAGAAAAATAATTTGTCTCATAATTTTCTAATTTTTGAATAGAAAATAGTCTCTCAACTCAAATTTATTCATTAGACAGGGAAACCAGGTATTATTTTCCTCACTTTATGAAGGAGGAAACTTTGCAATAGAGTAGCAAAGAAGTATCAGAGGTCACAATATATCAGAGGTGGAGGTAAACTCAAAATTAAATGTCACAGGAGCCTCTTATCAGGGCTCTCAATACATTTTCTAACAAAAGGAATTGTAACACTTATAATATTGCATAATCACAAAACATATATTCCAGAGAAAGTACAGATCACTAACAAATCAACAATGGAAAAGACTGCATTTTACACTTCATATAATAAAAACGTCAAACATGTTATTTTAAAGATGGTCTTGCAAATGTTAGTGTTGTATACACATGACTTTAAAGACATTTACAAAAGAAATTGAGAAATAAAAACCCCAAGCTATAAAATGTATACAATTGTAGTAAAGTTTATCAAGCGAAGTTTCAGGTCTTTTCACATGAGTTATAAGAACTCAAAACTTCTCTGTTCCCTATAGTTAGAGTTGAGGTTTTTAAAAAATTTTTTCTAGAAATAGGACTTTAAATATATCACTACTAAATTTTATCTTATTGGTTCCACTCTATTAAGATTCTTAAAAATGCCGACTAACATTCAATGTACTTATCTTCTGTGTTATCTAAATATGTGAAAAGTATGTCCTTTATATCTTCAACCAAGTCATTCATAATGGGGTACAAGATACACTCAATTAAGCCTTTGGTGTGACAGAACAGCTCTTCAAGTAGACAATGACTACCATTACAGGGAATCATCAGGACAGCTTTTACTTAGTCATCTGCCCAGCTGTACCATCATTCCATCTTCATTTCCCCAGTGGCATACAAAAACATCCAGAAAAACCTGTTAAAGCTAGATAAACCTCGAGTAAAACACTCTTTGACCAGTAAGCAGTAGCCTAAATCCACTAAAAATGAAACATTCTTAGTAAATCTATCCTGGCTCTCACAGCCATTAGCACTTCTGAATTCTCAAACCAACTGTTTGGAAGTCCATTCTAAACATTTAGGAGGGATCAATGGCAAATATATCAATCTGTCAAGGCACCCACTTTCTCTTTTTGACTATCACGGCAGCATCTTGCCAAGCTTCTCAACTCTTCAGGTCTCTCATGGTTCAAAGCATTCCACAAATAAAAATGAAAGTTTCTGTGGGCTCTGAGATAGAATTTACTACACCTGGAGAAGAACACATTTAAATCAACTCCTGCTCTCATCTATCAGGCTCCTCTTATCCATATTTCATTATACCCTTTTCCACCACGCAGGTCATGTTCCTCGATAGGAGTTAAGTTGTTGTTCTTTCTCCCTGTAATCTCTTACTGTTACACCAAGTGCATCAAACTGTAGGAATAACCCTCTCTTTATTCTACTGTTAGTCTAGGAATTTCTCCTAATTCTCGGTCTATTCTACAATTTAGTCTTCCTAGTACTACTGGCAGGTTTATATGATACTTGTTTCCAAAAACACAATAGCAAAATTAAATTTATTTTTCAAATTTTCTAAGACCATCTTTAAGATAAATATATCACTTAATAATTGAGATTATTCATTATTGGTATGACAGTAAGATTTAGACTGTTGGCTTCAAGTTATCAAACATAATACAGTGTATTTATGCCTACCTCTGCAGTTAAATTTGGCGGTATCATAATGTCTTTCAGCACATCTAAAAGAAAAGTTTAAATGTGATATAAAATTATCTTTTGCACTTGAGAAAAAAAAGTATATTAGTAGCAAACATTTTCTGAACCTTTATAATGTACCAAGCATTATGTTAAATGTCTTACATTAACTATTGCTTTTAATCTTAAGACTCCTGTGAAGTAGGTACTGTTATTATCCACATTTTACAATTAAGGAAATCAAGGCTGAAAATGTTAAGTATATACAATCAGAGCTTATATGTTTGCTTACAAAACTTGTAATGCCACTAATATACAACACTGCAAATTCACTTGCATCTATACCTTCACATTCCTTTTGTGAAAATTATATATGCTAATGGTCTTTATTTTTGATTTCACAAGATATGTGTAAACAACTAACTAGCTTCAATTTTATCTCTGCCTTATAATTGAGCATACACAGTTTTCTCAAACTATTACTACAAAAGATGTATGTTAAAAACAGTAAAATTATAAGGGCAAAGGAAAAGTAAAGAATAACTGAATAATGCTAATCTACTCAGACACAACACTTAACTACATCTTTTAACCAGATCTTTCTCTCTTTAGAGAAGCCAAAGGTCATCTTTTTCAATAATCTCTCAGGTTATAAGTTTTAATTAAAGTCTGAGAGTAATGAAAGACTAGTAAGTAAAATCAATATAGAATACAAAAAAGTAATGTTGACTTAGCATTACTTACAGCATGCTAAAATTTGTCTTTTTAATAGTAGTCACGTTTGTTATCATGCACTGGCTGACTCATGATTAATAGGCCATGTTTATAAACATTAATAGGCTCAGAAAGGGATTCCATACATTAGCTTGTGGTCAGCAGCATTCTGGTACGTTCAACTACTAACCAAACCAGATATTTAAAAAATTATTTAAAATAAAAACTTAGCATTTTAAAACAAATAAAGGTCCATAGCCTCTGAATTTACCATTCCAAAATCCCCAAATTTTGAAGCATCTGAAACTTTCTCTTAACTGTATGGCAAACTCAATTGCAGCAGAACTTGATCTGAGTTTATGAGAATGTGTACTCCTTAATTAATAGGAATACGCTTACAGCAAAGAGTGAAACATTTTATCCTAGGTACTGTTCCAAATCCCACTGGGGTGTTATGCAATACAAAATATATGCTTCCATGTTACCTTTCTAAAAACTGAAAAATTCTGAATGCTGAAACACAACTAGCCCAAAGAATTTCACATAAGTGGTTATGGACCTGTGCTTTACATTTAGAAATCCTGAAATATCTGTAGAGTTCATCTATTTTAAACAATTTCTAAACTCAAATCCACATGAAGGTTGGGAATTCCCTGGTGCTCTCACTGCCGAGGACCTGGGTTCAATCCCTGGTCAGGGAACTAAGGTCCAACAAGCCAGGTGGTGCGGCAAAAATAAAAAAAAATCCGCATGAAGGTTGAACTAATTATAAGCAAACTGCAACCCACTAATTTCTAACTGGTCAGACCTGAAACAAATCAGCTTCTCATAATATTGCTGAAAACAAAGCTTTTCCATTTTAGCATACTATAATTTAGTATATTGAGTTTTGCTAGAAAGAAAATTTATTTAACAATGACATATGCACATATATGCATCCTTGCTAAATAATTTCATACTTGCTTTTATTAAAAAAAAATGACAGGCAGAAAGAAGAGAACTGACCAAGAAAATAGTAACGTTTTACACTTTCTTTGGTACAGGTTAAAGAGGAGTATGGTCAATAGAGAAGAATCCTTAATGGAATATTTTATAAGGAATCATGTAAAATAGGGCTTACGAGGTGAGGGGAGAGGTATATACCAGGAAACAATTCTAAGAAACTGGTCTCATAAGAGCACAACAAAAAATAAACATTTTGAGTTTCATACAGCTTCAGTTATCTAAAATTCCTGTACATTTTTAGCAGCTCAAAATGTTTGGCTTGATAAACACTGCTGATAACTGCCTTCATACACTGATTCTCAAATATTATTAAGAGGAAAAAAATGGAGGGAAAGTGAAAATAATGAGCTACTAAATGTCTATTAGATGTGCATACCTTACAAAGTTTCCATGTTGTTAAATTCATCCTCACAATCATTTAACAGTTAATACTGTCTCCATTTTATGTATGAGAAAGCTAAAATTTAGAAGAGCATTACAAAACTGGCCCCAAACCACGACAGGTAAATGGAAGAGCCCAGCACCTCTGATTACAAAAGTCAAACTTTTTTCAGTATTGTTCCATACTCCACGCATAATAAAAAATATAGAAGTTTAAAAAACAATAACAAATTTTAGTCAAAGTCAGCATTCCAACAAGAGCATTATTTGGCATAAAAGAACCAACAAACAGTGATAATGAAAACATGAAAAAATTGTGAAAATATCTACAGGTATGGATAGAGAGTATGTGAAAACATATACTGCGCCTGGTAGTGATAAAAGTGATCTGGGGAGTGGTTGGTCAGGTAAGAAAGAAGACTCTCTTAATTAAAACCTTCTCTGATGGGGCTTCCCTGGTGGCACAGTGGTTGAGAGTCTGCCTGCTGATGCCGGGGTCACGGGTTTGTGCCCCGGTCCAGGAAGATCCCACATGCCGTGGAGCGGTGGGGCCCATGAGCCATGGCTGCTGAGCCTGCGCGTCCAGAGCCTGTGCTCCACAACGGGAAAAAGACTCTCTTAATTAAAACCTTCTCTGATGGGGCTTCCCTGGTGATGCAGTGGTTAAGAACCCGTCTGCTAATGCAGGGGACACAGGTTTGATCCCTGGTCCAGGAAGATCCCACATGCTGCGGAGCAGCTAAGCCCAGGCGCCACAACTGCTGAGCCTGTGCTCTGGAGCCCACGAGCCACAACTACTGAGCCTGTGCGCCACAACCGCTGAAGCCCTCATGCCTGGAGCCTGTGCTCTGCAGCAGGAGAGGCCACGGCAATGAGAGGCCTGTGCACCGCAACGAAGAGTAGGCCCCGCTCGCCGCAACTAGAGAAAGCCCACGCACAGTAACGAAGACCCAACGCAGCCAAAAATAAATAAATTTTAAAAATTTAAAAAAACAAAACACAAACTTTCTCTGATAACTGCACACACATACACACACACACAGAGTCCCTTGTAAATTTATGGTATATTAGTGATAAGGCAAGTCTTTCAACAAACCAAAATTAAAGATACATGAATGGTAAATGGGATCTGACTAAGACAAGTGTATTTATACTTCCTTATAACTAGAACTCAAAAGATATCTTTTTTTAAATCATCACCTCATATTGGCTTATATAAGACAAGAGAAATAAAGATGCACTGAAAGAGAGCTTTTATGAAGCAGTAGACAGAAAGTGAAGAAAGGGATAAGATTAATAGGAAATGCTTCCAGAGAAATGAGACTCGTCATAGAATCAGCTAGGCATGTAGGTCTCTTCTTTACTCTCTTCAATGGAGCTATCCCTATCTTACAAAATAAAACTTAATAGATAAAAATTAACAACAGCTGAAGGTTTACCACAAATTGATGCATAGCTGTATGTCAAATAGAATATACCATGAAATATAGTCAACCTTTTAAAAATTAGTATCCAGTGAACATTTAACTTCCTCAAAGGCAAGAACTATAGTATATCTTTATACCCTATCTCCCCCCTCCTCCCCTTACCCCCACCAGAAGACAGATTACAGAGGAAAATACAAAAATGAAGTACACACACTTGCATAAAACGAACTGATTAATGTACTAAGTAATTCACCAAGTATACCTGAATTTGGTTAATGATATGAGGCTAATTTTGTCCTTTCTTAAAATAACTTACTGAATGCCTGATAATAGAGATATAAAGTTACAGTCAATTATTAGAAAGTCCACATTAAGAACTCTTCTTCACCCACATATGTCATAGTTGCCATAAAAAGTTTAATATACTATTAAATACAGGTATGTCAAGTGCAAATATTTTAAGATCTTTCCATTTACATATGTTTGCAAAGACATACATCACATCTAATTAATATCCTAAAAATAAAAGAAACAAAATAGAAACATCTGCTACTTATAAGACTCACTTACCCAGAGCCAGAAATATAAACAGAGGTAGAAAAGTAAAGAAGACTGAAAAGTAACATCAGAAATCAAAACATACTACAACTTGGTAGTTCTAGAAACTTTTGAAGAAAGTAAAATTTGGGGTGATTAAAACAAACAAACAAAAAAACAGAAAGGGAATACTGGCATCAACAGTGGATGGTCTGCTACCATATGTACCTGTGTGACCCTGTTCAACTCACTTAACTTCTCTAGGCCTCAGATTCCCCATCAGTAAAATGAGAAGGTTGGACTAAATGATCTCTTTCAGGTACTTTCCAGTCTATGATTCCATTAAATGGATGGGGGAATAAGGGAGTTAAAATATGTGCACCGAAAGCTACTCTCAACTAATAATGAGACAGTTCATTAACTTGGGGGTCCGATGTTTGGATATACAAAAACAAATAGGCAATCAACTCTCCAGGCTAGATACCAATGCCAACTTTAACCATAATAACACAAGTGACCCACAATACTGACAGTACAAACCTGAGCCCTAAATTCTAGAAGCAGGAAGCCATTGCATACAGGAATGAAAAGAATTTCCTTTCCTTTCTTTGGATATAATGTTAAACTCAAATAAAGTTTTGAAATAAGGCAGAATCTGTCTTTAGTATCTTTCTATCTTTAGTAGAGAGTCTGGGACTCTCTACATGCCCAGTACTAAGAGTCTAAGCCTGAGGTGACTCATTTAGTGGACTCCAGCTTTTGACAGTTCATGTCCTGTTTGGTTTTTTGCTTGAAACTTAACTTCTGAATCCAGTTGTTCAAAAACTACAAAACTTTGTGGTTTTTATTTTCCTCCACAGAAACACTCTAGCACCTGTAACAAGAGTTTTTGTAGGAGAGGTTAATCCAGAAAAGAGAAAGATACTCGCACAGATCATTTGTTAAGTTGGAACCCACCTAAACTTAAGTTTCTACAGCACCTTTTACTTTCTTTCATCTTGCTTATTACTATACCGTACACACACACACACACCAGAATCTGACCATAATGGATTATCTGCCATATTCTAGACAATATTATTGCCAACAAGCTTCTTACACACCATTCTCTCTGCCTGCACTGCCATTTCCCCTCCTCCTAAGCCTCAGGTCAACCTCTATGATTCTTTTCACCCCAGCTCAAACATGCCATTCTTTATGAAGCCTTCCCTACGGGGTGCAATGCACTATTTTGACTGTTGTCTACACAGCTCTCTTCTATACAAGAGTTACCTCTTCTATAATACTTTGTCTACCTTTCACATTAGACTATAATTACCTGAGGAATGGAACTACATCTTATTCACCTCTGCACTAACAAAATGTTGTAAAATGTCTAACATGTAGCAAGCCCTCAATAAATGTTTGCTTCTTTGTTCATCTGAGGAAATCAGTGACAACTCACTAAGAGATACAATACTAGTGTCTACTTCACTCTCAGGTCTTCTGAAGTCTTATCAGAGTATAAAGATCACTAAATTAAAGATAAAAAAGCAACATCCCACAAGCCAATAAGGCACAGAGAATCTTTCATTTTTTTGGTGAATATCTGAAAGCCCACTGAACGCAGAAAAAAACCTTGTTCTTACATTTGATAAATAAACTCTACAGAAATTATAACACTAAATTAGCATACGTAACTTTAGATTAAAATTTTTTCCATTGCATAATTTATACATATCACATAGGAAAAATAAAAGCCAGGTAGAAACATAACATATTTTATGAACAATTTGTTTTTTTAATTAGAAAATGGTCAATATTTTGGGAAGGAAAAAATGGTCAAGAGCAAAAATGATAAGATATTTTCTTCACACTTTTCTTTCCTTCTTCTTCTATTTTACACCTCTACTCACAAAGTCAAAAGAAAAAATGAAAGGTTAAAGATAAGGTCAGCTAGCTGAATCAAGAGGCAATCCTTACATCGCTGCCCCAGACAAGAGAAACCACCCAATTCAACAATTTTAGTTAACTTATTTATTTTATATACAGTTAGAGAATATGCTAATAGCTTTTTCAATCAATTGACCTAGAGACACAGAATAAAATTATGTCTACTCTAGAAGCATCCCTCCATGGAAGATGGCATTAATGCTTTAGCAGAAGCTGTGTGTGAATTACACTTCAAGTTACCACATGGTTATGGGCCCAAAGATGGGCTAGATGCCAAGTCATTTAAAGCAGATCAAGTAACATGAATCTGTGCCAACATTGTTTTACCTCATCATTACACTTTCTAAATGACCTAACAATGCTCTCAATCAGACTTCTTGAACTAATTGTTTTAGGAATACAATTCTGTTAAAATATATCTTTACCTCATTCTAACAAGGAAATAACTTTCACTCAATAGTTATTTTAGAAGATATTTGCAAGCATACAAACAAGAAAACATACTTACAGATTGTATATCTTGTAATGGTTTTTATGCTTTGAATCCAAAAACCTTAAAACAAAACAAACAAACAAAAAGCCACCATTAACAAAAATGAGCTAACATTTGAAATTACATTACTACTATTGAGAAAAACCAAAAGACAGATTCTATTTTTCCTAATCTCAAATATCATTTAAGAAAAATAAATAAACTCCAATAAATAGTCTATCCATGGATTTAAACTAGTAATCAGGTCTTTCTTAAGTAATTATTACATTACACAGATTTATACAATCTGAAGTAAAGCCAAAGCTCTTCATAAAATGAATATTTTCATAATCTCTCTTCAGCCTAACATAATGAGATTGAGTATTAAGAAATAACTTCTTTAAAAAGCAGCATTAGCATTTAGCTCAAGTTTACCTAGCTTATACAGTTTTGTGAGAAATAGTCACATGCAATCAAGAAATCTTAAAAATAATCCTGGAAATTCAGACATCGTTTTCTTTCAAACTAAAAACTTTTGATATTTGAAGGATGCAAGTAATAACTATTAGCTCTGTACAAAGTTTATTAAGTATTTTCACATACATATTCTCATTTGATGCTCACAAACATCTGAGAGGTAGGTATCAAAGAAATTACAGGACTTGCCCAAGGTCATACAGCTAATACGTCAAAATAATACGTCAAAAGACCAAAGACCTCTCCCCTCAACAATTAGTTAAGAAACTAACAACAACAATTACAGCCAACACTTACTATATGCCAGGCACTATTTTAAATACTTTATGCATACAAATTTGTTTAATCCTGTAAGGTAGGTAATAGAGGGGTTAGAAAAGTATAAGGCTGAGGAAATAGAATAAATAGAAGAACAAATGGAAAACAGAAGAGAAGATTTTAGAAGATCTAAAGTCTAGGAGATTCAACATATGAATAGGCATCCCAGAGAAAAAAACAGAAAACACAGGAGAAGAAATCCAAGATATAATTCAAGAAAAACACCCAAAACTGAAGGTCATGAATTTCCAAACTGAAAGGGTATAATGAGTATTCAGCAATATTAAAACAGACCCAAATAAAGGCATACATATCTCACTGAAATTTCTGAATGCTGAAGACATAAACATAAGATCCTAGCTGCATGAGAGGAAACATGTTTCATAAAATGAATCTGGAATCCGAATAACATCATCCTTTTTAATGGCAATACCAGCAGCTAGAAAACAACTGGGCAAAACCTTCTGACTTAAAATTATTCCCAGCCTAGAATTCCATACCAAGATAGACTATAAAACAAGTGTGAATACATACATAATAAAGGCATTTTAAAATAAGCAAAGTCTCAAATAATTTTGCTTTCCACATATTCTCTCTCAGGAAGTTACTACAAGATGTGTTCCACCAAAACAAGGGTGAGAAACCGTGCAAGAAGATGACAAGTTCCAGAAACTGAAGAATCCAACGCATGAGAAGAAAAAGGAGAATCCCCAGAATGAATAGTGAATGGACATCTTGATTAGACAGTCATACAGCAAGCCTAGAGAATGACTAATCCAGATTAGGGCAGACCGGAAGGTTCCTGGAGAAGATGAAATTAATATAATAAAAAATGTGCTCAAACATATATAGAGATTTATACAACTAGGAGTAAGTTTAGGGATGAATTAAAGTTAAGAATGTAGAAACTAACCGAGAGAGAGAGAGAAAGAGAGAGAGAAAAAAGGAGGGAAGAAGGGATGGAGAGAGGGAGAATTGTAAATCCAAGGAAAACAAAATGTGTAGGAAAAACCAGTTATAATATACTATACTGCTTAACTATGAATGACATTTATTTAGTCATAATGACATAAAAACCCAATATTGATATAACCAAAATTACAATATACTACTGGAAGAATGGGAGAATGAAAATATGTGGTTGGGTTAAGAGGGAAAGAAAAAAAGAGTCCATAAACTTGAATGTGAAAAATTGTTACACAGTAATACAAGCAGTACTTATAACTTTATCACTAACTGATATGTCATACTACAGTTGATGAAGATATCAAAATATTATTTACAATCAACACTGCAAAAATTAAGTCATTAGACCTGCCAACAGATTTGATTTAAATGTGTTAATAACTATTATTATATAGATGTTTTAAAATATTTTATAACAATTATAACCAAAACTAATATAATAGGCACATTTATAATCCTATGAATTTTATTTTATGGATTTAAAATCATTTTAAGAAAGGGTTCATAAGCTTCACCAGACTGTCAAAAAGGTGCATGGCCTAAGATTAAGAACTCTTGCCACAGGGCATAGTTTGGAAACAAAGGAAAATAACTACCTTTTTTTTTTTTGTGGCAGTGGTTGTTAATAAACCCTATAGAACTATTTGATTTTAGTATTTCATGTGTACAACTTTTTTAAAGTAAATATTTAAGGTATGTGTAACTTTTTATAATTCTTTGCTTTAACCCACTACTTTAACCAACCCAGGACGCACTGATTCTGCTACAGACTTCTACTGAGCTATAAATATATTACAGGAAAAAGTGGTTTGTTACAGACCCTTTCACTCCTGTCTGTTCTACCCTCTTTATCTTCTATATTCCTGTACCTTTTTCTCAATTTTTACTTTTGGACTTTTCTTTAAATTGAGGTAAAAATTTACATACAGTGAAATAGACAGATCTTAGGTGTACAATTCTATAAGTTTTGTAACAACCACTCTAATCAAAATATAGAACACTTCTACCACCCCAGAAAATTCCCTCATGCCCGTTTTCAGTCAAGCCCCACCAAGCTCTCAGGTAGCTACTACTATTACCATATATTAGTTTGGCCTTGTTCTTTAATTTCATGTAATTGTAATCATGTAATATGCATTCTTTTTAAACTGATTTCCTTCACTTAATGTTTTTTGAATTTACCCATGTTGTTACATGTATGGATAGTTCATTCTTTTTATTCTATTATTCCACTGCATGAACATAACACCATTTGTTTATCCATTCTCCTTTGATGGATATCTGGGATGTTTACAGTTTGGGGTTATTATGAATAAAGTGCATAAACATTCTCGTGCAAGTCTTTTGGGGGACATATGCTTTCATTTCCTTGAGTAAATAACAGCTAGGAGTAGAACTCCTGGGTCACAGAGGAGATAGGGTGCGTGCATATTTAACTCTATAAGAAACTACTGAACAGTTTTCAAAAGCAGCTATACCATTCTACAGTCCTACCAACATTTTAAGAGTTCCAGTTGCTCCACAGTCTCATCAATATTTGGTGTTGTCAGCTTTTTAAAATTCTAGTCCTTCATTTGTTTATTAGCCATTTTTACACTTTCTTCTTTGAAATGTCTGTTTAAGTCACTGGCTCATTTCTTCCCCCAAATGGATTATTTGTCTTTTTTATTACTGATTTATAGGAGTCTTTTATATATTCTGGGTATAAGTCCTTTGTCAGTTATTTGCTCCTTGTGTATGACTTGCCTTTTCATTTCCTTAATATTGTGCTTTGAAAATAAACAAATTTAAATTTTGATAAAATCCAATATATCAAATTTTTCTTTTGTTTAGAACTTTGCATCCTCTCTGAGAAATCTTTCCCTACACATAAAGAATTCATAAAGATATTCTCTATGTTCTAGAAGCTTTATACATACTTTTAGACTTTTCTCAGTTTCTATTTTAATTTGGTTGGAAATTTAGGTAAATATTATGGGTAATTAGAATAACCAAAACATAGACAAATGATTTGAAGGACAGTGATCATAAAATTTAATAAACAACAACTCATTGCTACCTGCCATATCTTCCACCATAGGTTTCTTCTGAGAGAAAATGAATAAGTAAAAAATGATCTACAAAATACAATTTTCTCACGGAAAGCCTACAATGTAAATGTGAGCAGAGGGGGGGAAAAGGTATTTTGGAGAATTAACAGTTCATTTTTAGTTCATTCTGAGTCTGGTAACTATGTTTTGAATCTAAATACATAAACCAATACTATATTAATAGGTATGTACACATCCCATTGCCCATCTCCAAGGAATACTATTCACATGTGGCAGCCCTTCGTACACTTCAACTGGAGTCTAAAGGACTGACAGAACACATACCAAAATGATCACAGTGGCTATCCTGGGTTTTCAGGGAAAGATGGAGGCTTTCATGATTTACTTTCAACAATTTACTTCTACAATTTTGTTGTTAAAACATAAGCACATACTACTTTCAAAAGAAAAAAGTTTTCTGTCCTAATGTATTTTCCCAAAAAAGTAAGAACTGATGAAATTATATCACACTATGTTTTACCTCCAAAAAGTGAGCTTCATTAAAAGTCTAGGTTCTTTTAAACAGTATTTTTTAGAGTTTACATAAAATTAATATTTTCATATACTATTTTTAAAGTAGAAAAAACAAGGATCAAAGCTTTTTTCAATGTGATAACAGTCCTCCTTGAGAAATAATTAGTTTTAATGATTCATTCAATTCCTATTTATAAAGACTCATGAGGTTTTTCTTAATTATATTTTCATTCATACTGAGCCTGTCCTGAGGATGTTAAAAAAAAGAAATTATTGGCACACACTGTATGCCAAAATCACAAATCTAACATCAGTGAGAAATGATGTCAACAAAACAGAAACAATTCATTAAAATGCTGGTAAAGTGTTATCTCTTTAAATCCCTCCTAGAGGCTCCAGCCATGGAAAGCCTATTCTTCAATTTCATCAGGACACTTCATATGTTACTTTAGCTAGGTGTCTAAAATGTATGTTCAAAGCCAACTTTTATCCTCTTTTAACTTTCAAGTATTATTTATTATGGGCACAACTGCTAAGAATTTCTGCTTCCCAATCCTTTATTTTTCTACATTCCATTCAGGAAGTACTAAAGGCTTCCTAAATAAACAGCCTCATTTGATGCCTTATAACACACATTTAAAAATAAAATCACTTCACTTCTAGAAAAGAAAAGTATCTATTAGGGTAACCTTTCATTAAATTAAATATCCCACAAAATAATACTGATTGACCTAGTAAAATGGAAATACATTAGAGATGGTAAAATAGGTGTCAAACTAGTAGTGGCTTGTTGAGGGGCAATGTTAAGGCTATTAAAACAGGTTGGAGACTGGGAAAGAATATCTGCCATTAGTGAGGGAGAGAGAATAAAATAAAAATTTTCACTTTATTTGCCATTTCTAGAGAACATCAATACAAATATATGGGTAAAATTCAGTAAAAAGCAAAATTTGAACATTATAAATTATTATACAGTAGCAAAGTTATTGTAACCAGATTAAAGTTCTTTTATGAATAGGCCTTAAATAACTTTGTTCTAAAAATCTTTTTTTATACTGGCATTCAATATAAAGGGGCCATCTCTTAAAATTTTTCTTACAGGAGCATGTATATACTTTTGACCGTTAAAGAGTATCTGGTACAGGAGTTTTCCTCTTGTAAATAACTGTAAAACTGGGCAAAATGTATGAGGCACTAAACAAAAGGTAGCATAGGCTTATGATCCCTAGGGAAAAAGAAACATGAGGTTACCCCGTGGCTGCCTTGTTTTCAGGTTGGAGACTCTTCTGACACAGCAGAAGGAAGCAGCACAAATGGAACAAAGGTTTCACTGAGGTATACAGGCAGAGATTGGAGTTGGGTGGTAAAGCAGCTAGAGTTTGTGGAAGAGGGTAGCAGAAAAAGGAGGATGAACAGACAGAGGGACTTCGAAGTGTGTATGGAAATTCACCTCAGGGCCTTGGCCATGGGTTGGGCTGCATATGTGCAGAATCTGGAAGCATAATGGAGATGACACCAGAGATAGCACAGCTCTAGGAGAAGGAGTTCTGGTCCAGCCAGAGTGGAGAGACCTCACTGAGGAACTCACGTATTCAGCTGAGAACCCAGAAAGGCCACACGTTAGGAGTAAGGATCATGCCCTGAACAAAAGACAAAACTAAAATAGGCCTGCCTTAACAAAGCAAACCAAACCTGATAATACAAGAAGATTAACCATTAATTTAAATGCCTGCCAAAATGAAACTCAGCACCCTTAAATTAACATTCAGACTCCCTACAACATATCACCCACAACATTCATCATACAATTAAAACTTATTAGACATGCAAAGCAGGAAAACATGACCTATGACCAAGGAAAAAAAAGCAGTCAGTGGAAACCAACACCAAGACAAACCAGATGTTAGAATTAGCAGACACGGACTTTGAAGCAGCTATTATAAATATATATGGGAATGTAAAGGAAAATGATTATAGCAAATGAAAAGCCAAATCTCAGCAAAGACACAGAGACTATAAAAGACAGAAATTCTGGGTCTCAAAAGTACAGTATCTGAAAAGAAAAAAATCTACTTGCATGGTCTTAATGGAAGACTGGGAACTGCAGAAGAAAGATGTGGCAGATTGTATTTTCTAAGAATGACTACATCTCCCATCCCACATGCTCTTCATACAACATAACCTTAACACTGTTCCTATCAAGTGATGGGGTCTATGGTCCCTCCCCCTTGAACTTGGGCACACCTTTGTGACTGCCTCAACCAACACAGTATGGGCAGAAGTGACATAAAGCTATTTCTAAGGCTAGGTCATAAAAATGCCATGCACTTTTACCCATGCACTTCATTCTTAACAAGCTGCCATGCTATGAGGAAGCCCAAACTAGCCTACATGGAAAGGCCAAGTATAGGGGTTCTGGCCAACAGCCCAACTAAAGACCCAGATAAGGACTGCATTTCCCAGACATGTGAGTGAAAACACCTTCAGATGATTCAGCCCCCAATGTGCCAACTCATCTCCAGTCACTGAGTCTTCCCAACTAAGGCCCCAGACACCGTGGAGCAGAAATAAGCCACCTCCACCATGCCTTGTCTGAATTCCTGACTCACTTAATCTGTGAGTATAAAATAAATAAATGGTCTATGCTATTTATGTTTAGAGGTGGTTTGTTATGCATAAATATTAGCTGGAAAATAAAGATATGAATTTGACCAAAGATTAGTAGTAATTATCTAACCTGAAGAACAGAAGAAATTGAAAAAAATTTTAAAGACATTACAGCCGGAAATTCCCCACCCATGGTGTAAAACATTAACTTAGAGATACTAGAAGCTCAATAAACTTCAAGTAAGACAAATATAAAAAGAACCACACTATGCATATCATGATCAAAACCACTGAAAACCAAAGACAAACGGAAAAAAACAAAAGGAGTCAAAGAAAAAGACACATTATGTATAGGAGAATACCAGTCTGAATAATGGCTGACTTCTCATCAGATCTAATGAAGTGCTGAAAAGCAAAAAAAAAAAAGCCATCCCAGAAGTCTATATCCAGCAAAATGCCCTTCAAAAACAATCAACATAAGCTGAGAGGATCTGTCGCCAGCAGACTTGCCCACAGGCTGAAGGGAACTAATTCCAGATGAAAAGTGAGTCTACAGAAAGAAACAAAAAGCATCAGAAATAGTAAATATAGGAATAAATATAAAAGGACATCTTTTTCTTCTCTTGATTCCACTGAAAGACAACTGACTGTTTAAAGCAAATAAAATAACACTGTATTCTGGGGTTTATTACATACATAGATATAAAATCATACCAAAAAATTGAGGCAAGCAGAATTTTACTGTTGTAGGGCTCTTATATTTTAATGGGAACTGTAATAAGCTAAGAATGTGTTCTATAATACCTAGAACAAACTCTAAATATATATATTTATACATACAAATAAAAAGTCAATAGAAGAATTTAAATTGAATACCTGAAAATATTCTATTAACCCCAAAGAGGACAGAAAAAGAGGAATGGAGAGAATGAGAGTGAAACAGGAATGAATGAACAACTAAACACAAATAGAAAGATGTTGGTCTTAAATAAAACATATTAATCATTATATTAAATATAAATGGACTAAACACTCCAATTAAGCAAGTTGGTGATTGGGGATTTCCTTGGTGGCTCATTGTTAAGAATCCGCCTGCCAGTGCAGGGGACACGGGTTCAATCCCTGGTCCAGGAAGAACCCACATGCCGTGGAGAAACTAAGACCGTGCACCACAACTACTGAGCCTGCGCTCTAGAGCCCGCGAGCCACAACTACTGAGCCTGCGAGCCACAGCTACTGAAGCCTGCACACCTAGAGCCCATGATCCACAACAAGATAAGCCACCGCAATGAGAAGCTCGCACACCACAATGAAGAGCAGCTCCCACTCGCTGCAACTAGAGAAAAGCCTGCACGCAGCAACAAAGACCCAACTCAGCCAAAAAAAAAAAAAAAAGTCAGTGATTACAAAGCAAGTTCAAAACTGACCTTCATATTTCTTCATGAAATATAGTACATATAAATGTTTACATATACTTGCTACACAAGTTGTCACTCTCTACAAATTAATATACTATGCAATGTTCAACTCTGAAGAAGACAAGATTACATAAATCAAATGCAAAACTCAATCTAGATGCTCTATACATTAACACCATGCTACTGAACTCATTGTAGTAGAGGAGAAAAAATCTAGATTGCAAGATAAGCTTTATACTGACTCTTAGAAGGCATAAGAAACTCAGTTATTACTTTGAAGTTACTGGTGGTCCAGAGTCTAACCCTCTACCTTTCAGGGTTAGACTTGATCCTGTTAGTATATTGAGTGGGTTATTTCCCCCCCTCCCCAGGGACAAATTAAAACCCATATCATATGACTGATGTATAAATATCAAAATGATCATAATGGCAATATACTAATTTATTGAAAAATCCAACTGCCATAAGAACTAAATTATTCATATCTTTATGACCATATCTCACCATAAGCAGACCTGAGAATTGAAATCAGAATGTTGCTGAATAAATGTGGAATCAAACAAGAGAAGTTAGTTAAATGAAGCAATTTTTAATAGACTAAGATATTCTGATGTTTCCATCTCCACAAAAGGAATGGTTTTGCCAAAAATATCTAAAGTTCATTGGCTAAGGCTTCCTTTCTCTTGGCAGTGCTTTTTCCATGTTTCAATAGCTAACCAATCCTTCTTTTCACTGAAAGGCTTTATGTTGACAAACTAAATATACTCCACTGCATTAAACTGAAGTCTTACTGTAAGGCCTGAGAGTCATTCTGTTTTTTAAAGGTGAACTGGTATATTTCTGCTTGGTGCCAGTACTTACTGATATTAAGGTCTATATTATTAGAGCTGGGAACTGATAAAAATTCATCCAACAAATATTTATTGAACACCTGCAATGTGACAAGCACTACTGTGGATACATTGGTAACAAAACTCCAAGTAGGAACAACCACAATCATAATAACAATTGCTCCTAGCAGCTTGAGAAAAACCCATCAGCAAACCCCCTTTCAAGGTATCCCATTCAGAAAATAGCCTAAGAACACTAGATAGCTCTTACTAATTCAGAAATAGGCTAAAAAGAAAAATAATTACTTATTTGCTACATTTTTCTGTAGGTGAGTCACTATTTGGTAACCATTTTTAATTCATCTGCTGTATCCATGTTGAATCAACATTTGCCCTTAGAACCCTAATATACCTACAATTACTACTGCTACTACTAAAACATGAAATTGGATTGTTGTTTTTCTTTTTAACACATAAATTATATCTGCCTTAATCCCATTAACACAGGCAAACTGCAAATATTCTAGCCCTTGACTATTTTCTTCTAGTCATCTTCAGGTTGTCAGAATTAAAATCAGTCACATATCAGACACAAGGAAAGTATCTTGTTGAAAATGTACTCTTCACTCTTGCCTGCACAGTAGTACTTTCTCCTACATTATCTCAAGTTAAATAGAAGAGCAAAAATAAGAGCTTTATATTATATTCAGGTGAAAGGTAGTAATCCCCAGAACTAAAGAAAATCTATTCTATCTAAAGAGGTATAAAATTAGAAGGAAAAGAAATAAACAGTGTAGTAAGTAATCTATAACCCACTGAAAAAAATTCAGAAGGCTATTAAAAATATTATGAATAAGAAACCACCAAACATTTCTCTGAAGAAGTTGTATCATTTTGTGCTTTTACATGGATAAGAGTTCCAGTTGATCTACATCCTTGCCAACCCATTAGCCCTTTAAGTTTTAGCCACCCCATTAAATATGAAATAGGATCTCACTGCGTTTTAATTTTCATTTTCCTGATGATTGAGTTTGAATTTTTCATATGCTTATTGATCATTTATAAATCTTCTTTTAAAAAGTTTCTGTTCAGATCTTTTGCCCTTTATGGGGTTGTCCTCTTATAAATTTGTAACAGCATCTTTATACTGTGTTGAATTCAAGTCCTTTGTCAGATATATGCACTGCAAATATTCCTCCCAGACTGTGGCTGCTTTTTTATTCACTAATGGTGTCTTTCAAAAAATAGAAGTATTTAATGTTGATGAAGTTCACTTTGTCAATTTTTTCTTATACGGTTAATTTTGTATGTACTAAGAAATCTTTGACTAAACAAAAAGTCACAAAGATTTTCTTCTTTGGTGTTTTTATCTAGAAGTTTTATAGTTTTACATTTTCTTTTATGTTTCCATCTATAATCCATTTTAAGTTAATTTATGTGTACAGGCATACCTCAGAGATATTTTGAGTTTGGTTCTAGATGACTACAATAAAGCAGATATAGCAACAAAGCAAATCACATGAAATTTCTGGTATCCCAGTGCATATATAAAAGTTATGTTTGCACTATACTATAGTCTATTAAGTGTGCAATAACAGCATTATGTCTAAAAAAAACAATGTACCTACCTTAACTTAAAAATACCTTATTGCTAAAAAATGCTAAACATCACTTGACAACTCAGGGCTGCCATAAACCTTCAATTTGTAAAAAAAAAAAAAAAAAAAATGCAGTATTTGTTAAGTGCAATAAAGTGAAGCATAACAAAATGAGGTATGCCTGTATGATGAGAAAGGCTCATTTTACTTTTCATACTGACTTACAGTTGTTCCAGCTTCATTTGTTAATAAGCCTTTGTCAATTAATGTATATGTGAGTTTTTCTGGAATCTCTATTTTGCTCCATTGATCTACACTATATGACCCAGCAATTCTACTCATAGGTAGCCAACAGAAATGAAAATATATGTCCACAAAAGTCTTGTCCATGAATACTCATAGCAGCTTTGTTCATAATAGACCCAAACTGAAAACAACCTGAATATCCATCACAGGGGAATGGATAAATAAATTATATCATATCCATAAAATGGAATACCACTCAGCAATAAAAAGAACCAAATTACTAATAAAAGCAACAACAGGGATGAATTTCAAAACTATTATGCTAAAAGAAAGAAGCCAGACACAAAACAGTACATACTATATGACTACATTTATATAAAATTCTAGAACAGGCAAAACTTATCTACAGTGAGAGAAGACAAATTTAGAGATTGCCTGGAACCAGGGCTGGGGACTGATTGCAAAGGGGCATTAAGAAACTTTTTATGGTAATAGAAATGTTCTAAATCTTGATTGTGGTGATGTTTACATGGGCATATATATGTCAAAACTCAGTGAAGTGTACACTTAAAAAAGGTACATGTTGCATATAAATTATACCTTAAAAAATTGGTTTTTAAGAGTAATATGATTATAAGCATCAATTTATAAAATGCAACCCACCTCAAAAAATCTCAAATTTATTTTGATTAATAGCAGACATAGCAATAGAAGGAGCACATCATCTTCAGGAATTAGAACTTTTTTGAATGAAAAGCAAAATGGCACTGTCTAGAATAGTAGTCCAATAGAACTTTCCACAATGATGGAAATGTTCTATATCTGTGCTGTCCAACACAGTAGACACTAGCCACGTGTAGCTACTGAGCACTTGAAATGTGACTGGTGCAAAGGAAAATGAATGAGTAAATTTATTTTTAATGAATGTAAATTTAATCATAATTAGCTACATGTGGCTAGTGGCTACCATATTGGATAGCATAAGTCTAAAAGATGTATCTATGAAAAAATCCACTGGAATACAATGCACATGCTTCTTAGAAAGGAAACAGAAATGGGTGTATTCTTGGGATAGAGAATAAAATTGAAACAGAAGAAAGATACAGTAATAACTGGGGACTTCACAACTGTCAAAATATCCACTGAAAAAGGTATTTTCAACTATATGCAATTTTCTAACAAATTCTTGATATTTTTTTATTAATTTTCTTTTATCAGTAGACTAATAAAGAAGGGAACTACAATTTGGACACATTTCTAACCAAGAATGAGGAACAAGTTTGAGTGGAAATGCCAGGAAACAGGGAGAAAGTGTTCATATAATTTTAGAATTTACGTCAGACAAGGAAGGAAATACTGGCATAGTTAGATATGATACAGATCAGTAAAACGGATTTCAAAAGCTTCATTTAAATAACAGGCTATGAATTCATAACTCAATATCTAAAAGGAAAGACCATAGAGAGGCTTTAAAAACTAAAATTCTGTATAAACAATTACAAATGACTCTAGTTTAAAAAAGACAAAAGAGGAAAAACAGAAATTATCTAAGACCAATAAACAAAGCTTCAGAGAATTTACCCACAACGTTATTTTAAAAATAAACAAACAAATAAATACATATCGCCAGAAAAAAGGAGGGAAATAGTTATAGATGAACATAAAAGAGTAACGTATATAAAGGAACATAAAAATGGAAAAGACGAAAGAAAAGGCTTGGAGTGCGGGGCAATGTTTAGACTAAAAAAAGAACAATAAATAAGGTAGAATTCCATGAGTTAGACAGCTGTATAATGCTAGAGGTAGAAAAAAAGCAGTAACTCCTAAATCTCCTTTTCACTTCTATCTTCTCTGTCCAAGAGAATATTGCTCTGATTCAATAACTCAAGAGTGATTGGTACATGATATTTCTCTGGATTAAAAGCATTTTTTATTTGCAATTTAAGCAAGGCTATCTCTTAAAGAACATTTCTTAACAAACAGCTATCAACAAAAATCTCTGATATTCCATGATTATACATATTAGTAGAGAAGACAGTTAACAATAAATAATTCAAACAGAAATAATCCACTAAGCTCTTTATCACTGCTTCATCTGAATCTTGTAGTTGTAAAATTCAAATGGCAAGAGTGGCATAGCATTATAAAAATGGTCTGAAGAAACGGTACCACTAATTTGCTAATTTTCAAAAAGTTCATAAAAATCATTAAGAAAAAAAATAATAATAGGGTGGTATACACAAACAAACCAAGGAAAAATCTGTTAAGACCAATAAAGATCACCAAGTTGTTTAACCTCAAAAAGAAATGCAATCAAAAATCAAATTACAACAAATAGTAAAAAGTTTTAAGTTTCATAATATTCAGTTCACCAAGACTGTGAGAGGGGCAAGACTCATACATGTTGGTGAGAATATAAAATGATACCATTTTTTAGTTTAAACCATGGACCCACTGGACCCACTGCAAAGAATTTACCTTAAGGATTATAAGTACTTGCAAAAGGACACCAAGATAAATGTGTGAAGCTTTTCATTAGAGCACTGTTTTCAATAGCAATAACTGGAAATACCGTAAAAAATGTATCTGGGCAGGCTGTTTATTATGGTATGATCATAAAATGGAATAAAAGACAACCAATAAAATAATCAATTATATCTCCACACCAATATGGAAAATTCCTAAGTATGTTAAATGAAAAAAGAATATGCAGTATGTTCTCATTTGTAATTCTTTAAAAAGTGAGTATAAGATGAAAACAATTTTTTAAAGAATATGTGAAACTTTTAATTGTAGATATCTTTGGGAAGAGGGTCTGAGGGTGGGACGTGTAAAATAGGAGAAATCTGTAGGGGATATTTGCCATCTCTAGGCTGCTGAGCATCCAAAACCATTCCATTTTGGAGAATTTCAAGAGATGAGAAGCAAATACACCCTTCCCCATCTTGCTCGCATCACATGTACAACGTCTAAGATCAGTTATGTCCTTGTGTTCTGAACACTGAATCCCGGTAGTGAGAGCAAGGTGCGGAGGAGTCAGAGATTATTCAGAGAGATCTCCAGAGGAACTTAAAGTTTATGAGCACAGCCACCAATATCCAGTCATGGTGGCAGTATCTGGGACAGCAAATATCCAAGCAGCAATGTCCTCAGCATAGGATACTCTTATTATAACCTCTTGACTATGCCCTGCTTCTCTTAGCTTCTGAAAATCTTCAAAGTCTGGTTCTCTAGCTATGAGCTATCTAATATTTTTCAAAAAATTGTCTTCTAATTAAGCTAATTAGAGTTACTTTTTGTCATGTGCAACCAAGAACCCTGACTGCTTTCTTTTATTTTCCTATAGTTTTCTTTTCTTTTTTTTTTAATGAGGGTTGGTGAAATCATACACATACTTTTTTGTGTGCTCCCTTTAATATTTGAACTTTACTGTAATTTCTTATCTAGCACTGTGGGCAACAGTGAGACAGGCAGGAGAATAAACAATCTATTTAAAAGAAAACATCACAGCATTTTTTTTTTAAAGGAGGGAGGGTAAGTTCTCTCAAAGAACTTGAATATTACTTAGGGAAACATTCAGCATGACTGTCCCTCCCACTTCCTCCTCTCTCCTCCCAAGGATTTCATGCCCACAATTGGCTCATTGCCTTATAAGTCTGATACAATGGAAAGGCGGAAAAAAGCAAGAAAACACTTTCCAAAGGGAAATGGGAAAATTTAATTGTGGATACTTGGAAAGTTGAGAATAAGAACTTAGACAAGAGCAGAGAGGTAATACCCTCAAAACTTAAAAAATCTTGAATTCAAATCTCTCTAATTTCTATACCTTATTTCAAATAATTTCATATATATATAAAATCTGAATTCATTAAAGACAGTTGTGAGAATAAACACTGTCTTATTTTTTAAGTCTTTCCTTTCCTCAAAGAATTCCTATGAGATAGTTCTAAATAAGCTTCCAATGTGCAAAATTTTTAAAATTATTTTTGTCAAAATAATATATAAACATATATATTCCAAGAGATATAAAAAGTTTGTAATAAAAAATTACTTGAGTGAAGATGGCAGAATAGGAAGCACTAGGAATGCATCTCCCCACCTAGACAAAAATTGTACTGGCATAATCTGTCTGATGTAACTATTTTGGAACTCTGGAGTCTATTCAAAAGCTTGCAGCTTCCAGGAGAAGGCCTGGACAGTAAATCACAGTTAATTTCAATTTCAACTCTTGGTGTGGTAGCAGCTATCCACCCCTCATCCCCTCCCAGCAGGCAGCCATGGATGTATTCCTGATGGAGCTTGTGGGACTTGTCCTCCAAATATCAGAGATCTGTGTCTTGATCCTTGACTGCTGCTTCTGATTACGATTATGGATGTGCAGACACAAGCAGGCTGCCATTGTTGCAATTCCCAACAATTGAAATGGCTTCCAGGGGATTTAGAGATCCAGAGCCTATTTTTTTTCCCTTTTCTTCTTTTGGGAGCCAGACATTTAAGAAGTATGACATCCATGAAAAGGATGAACACTAAGTCTTTCTGTGTGAACATTAGTCTTCAACTCCTTCGGGTAAACAGCCAAAGGGGTGCATTGCTTGACTGTATGGAGTAGGTGTGGTTTTGTAAGAAACCACCAACTGTCTTCCCAAAGTAGTTGTACACAGCGTGCTGTGGAGTTTTCATATACTGCCATATTGAATAGGAAGAGAGTTTCTGTATGCTACATACTGGATAATTCTACCTATAATACATTCTGGAAAAGTCAAACAGAAGCTTTACAGTGGAGACCGTAAAAACATCAGTGGTTGCCAGAGGCTGGGGAGAAAGAGGGATGAATAGCCGAAGCACAGACCACTTTTAGGGCAGTAAAGCTACTCTGTATGATACTATAATAGTGGATATATATTTATAATGATAAATTTGTCCATACCCATGGACTGTACAATACCAAGCCCTAATGTAAACTATGGACTTCACATGATAAAGATGTGTCAATGTAGGTTCATCAATTTTAACAAATGTACCACTCTGGTTGGGGACATCGATAATGAGGAAGCTATGCATGAATAGCAGGGGGTATATGGGAAATCTCTGTACCTTCTGCTCAATATAGCTGCAAATGTAATATGGCTCTAAAAACTAAAGTCTATTAAAAAAAAAACAACAACACTCCACAGCTAATATGATATGCTATGGTAAAAGACAAAGTTTTTCCTCTAAAGTAAATAACAAGGCAGGAGGCCTGTTTTCGCCACTTCCATTCAAACATAGTACTGAATGTTCAAGCCAGAGTAATTAGGCAAGAAGAAAAAAAGGCATCCAAATTAGAAAGAAAGAAGTAAAATTATGTTTGCAGATGACATGATCTTATATATAGAAAACTTTTAAGATGCCACAAAAAAATTGTTAGAATAAACAAATTCAGCAAAGTAGCAGCATACAAAATTAACATGCAAAAATCAGTTGCATTTTTATACAATAACAATGAACAATCCAAAAAGGAAAATTAAGAAAACAATTCTATTTACGATAGCATCAAAAAGGATAAAATATCTAGGAATTATCTTAAGCAAAGAGTTGAAATACTTGTACACAAAAAGCTACAAAACACTGTTAAAAAAAATTAAAGAAGACCTAAATAAACAGAAAGACATCTCATGTTCCTGGATTAGAAGACTTGATATCGTTAAAATTTCATACCATACTATGTAATCTATAGATTAATGCAATTCCTATCAAAATCTCAACAACTATTTTCTTTTGCATGAATAGAAAATTCCATCCTAAAATTCATATGGATTCTCACAGGACCCCAAATCGCCAAAACAACCCTGAAATAGAAGAACAACGTTGTAGGACTCACAATTCCTGATTTCAAAATTTACTTTGTACAAAGCTACAATGTATGGTACTGGCATAAAGACAGACATACACCAATGGAATAGAATACAGAGCTCAGAAATAAAACCTTGTATATATCGTCAAATGATTTTTGACTAGTGTGCCAAAATTATTCAATAGAGAAAGGAGAGTCTTTTCAATAAATGGTGCTGGGAAATGTGGATATCCACTTGCCAAAGCATTAAGCTGGACTTTTATCTTACATCATATACAAAAATTAACTCAAAATTGATCAAAGACCTAAAACTATAAAACTCTTAAAAGGAAAGACAGGGGAAAAGCTCATGACATTGGATTTAGCAATGATTTCTTGGATGCAACACCAAAGACACAGGCAACAAAAAATAGATACACTGAACTGCAACAAAATTTGAAACTTTTATGTATCAAAGGACAAAAGCAACATAGTAAAAAGGCAACCCATAGGATGGAAGAAAATATTTGCAAATCACATATCTAATAAAGGATTAATATCCAGAATATATAAAACTCAACAACAACAAAAAAAACATCCAACTCATAAACAGGCAAAGGACTTAAATAGATATATCTCCAAAGAAGATATCAAAATGGTCAATAAAGCACATGAAAAGATGCTCAACATCATTTATCATTAAGGAAATGCAAATCAAAACCACAATGAGATACCACTTTACACCCATTCGGATGGCTATCATCCAAAAGAAACAACCAACCAAACAAAAAAACCCCAGAAAGCCCAGAAAATAGCAGTGTTGGCAACGAGGATGTGGAGAAATTGGAACATCTGTACATTGCTGGTAGGAATGTAAAATGATACAGCCACAGTAGAAAACAATATGATAGTTCCTCAAAAAATTAAGCGTGGAATGACCATTTGACCCAGCAATCCCACTTCTGGGTGTATACCTAAACAAATTCAAAGCAGAGACTTGAACACATACTGGTAGACCCATGCTCATACCAACATTATCTACAATAGTCAAAAGGTGGAAGCAACCCAAGTGTCCATCAACAGATGAATGGATAAACAGATTGTGGTATATACATACAATGACACATACCACAATATGGGTGAACCTTAAAGAAATTACACTAAGTGAAGTAAGTCACAAAAAGATAAATATTAAATGACTCCACTTATCTAAGGTACCTAGAATGGTCAAACATATAGAAACAGAAAATCGAACAGTGGTTTCCAGGGGCTGGGAGTAGGGGGAATGGGAAGTTACTGTTTAAAGAGTACATTTCAGTATGGAATGATAAAATAGTTTTAGAGATGGATAGCGGTGATAGTTGCACAAGAAAGTGAATATACTTAATGTTACTGAAACTGTACACTTAAAACTGGTTAAAATGAAATTACCTTATATATATTATACCACAATAAAAAAAATTACTCATTTCCATCTCTTTTCATCCTCAAACCCAAATTTTTCCCCCCAAAGCAACTACCCTCAAGTACTGGAATTCCTTTTCCTGGTATTTAATTCAGCATTTCTACATAATATACATAATAATGCTTTTTGTAGATTTATCAATTACCTACATATTTTCTGCCATGTTAGAGGAGGCTTACAAAACCAGTAGTACCCCCAACACAAATATTTCATTTCTCTTAATCCCCTTCAAATGGCAACATCACAATTTTGGGTTAAATAAATCAAATATTAAATTTAAATTGCTTCCTGTTTCTAACTCACCTAATTTCCTAAGAATCTATTATATTTTCTCCTAAATATTTCAATATCCACCTATAATTTCTTTCCCTGCAGCCCTCTGTCCTACTGCTCTAATCACTACTGGTTACTCTTCAGCTTTGTGGCACCGTTGTCACCCTGGGACTTTCCTTTGTTGTTTCTGAGTTGTATTCTCTGTTTATCGAAGCCCTTTTCTTTTCTTCCATGGTTTATTTCCCTGTTTTGCTAGGGCACATCTTTTAGTAATCTCCTAAGATATGTTACAAGGACAAATTGTTTTTAGTCCTTGAGTGTCTTTTTTTCCCTACTCTTGCACTTGATTGATGGTTTGGCTAGACACAGAATTCTAGGCTGACTGCAGAACATCTGAAGTGCTGTTCCTCCATCTTCTATCTTTAATTCTACTGCTGAGAAGTTAGATGCCACTGATATTCCTAATCCTTTCTAAATGATCCTGAAAGCTTTTGAGAAATTCTCATTATTCTTGGTATTTTTAATTTCAAAATAATTTGCCTGGTATTGGCCTGTTCTCATTTATTGTGCTTGGCACTATATAGGTCTTTTCAATCTGGAGACTCAAATCCTAAAGAAATATCTGGTATAATACCAGAAACGATTTTCTTTGATGAGTTCCCACACTGTGTGGGGACCAACACTGTGTTAGGCCAAACAAAGGACATCAACAAGCTAGATGAGCCCAAGAGTTTCCAGTTTTTGTCCTCTGATATACAGGATTTTATGGTTATTAAGGAAATCAGCTTTGGAATCTGACATACCTGGACTCAATCCTCAGCCTCAGTTCTTACCAGCTGTGGCACTTGGGGAAGTTAGCTTCTTTTAAACCATCTATGAAATGGTGATCGGTTTACTGTAGCAATTTAATAAGATGACGCATGTAAACTGCTTATACAACAGTAACACATGTATATAATAAATGTAAATGTTACCTATTATTAAAATATCAAAAATTGAATTGGTGCAGATAATTTAATCATTGTCAAATCCTTCATGGCTTCACTATTTGTAAAGAATAAGACTAACAGGGCTTCCCTGGTGGCGCAGTGGTTGAGAGTCCACCTGCCGAGGCAGGGGACACAGGTTCGTGCCGTGGTCCGGGAAGATCCCACATGCCGCGGAGCGGCTGGGCCCGTGAGCCGTGAGCCGTGAGCCGTGAGTCATGGCCACTGAGCCTGCGCGTCAGGAGCCTGTGCTCCGCAGCGGGAGGGGCCACAACAGTGAGAGCCCCGCGAACGGCAAAAAAAAAAAAAAAAAAGACTAACAAAAGAAATGGGAGGCAGCAAATGGGGACAGGGTTTTCTTCTGGGGTGATAAAAAATGTTTTGGAACTTGACAGAGGTGGTGGTTACAAAACATTGTGAGGGTACTAAATGTAAGTGAATTGTATACTTTAAAGTGGTTAATTTTATGTTATGGGATTTACACCTCAATAAAAAAAAGGAAGCAGGAAATAGAGAGGCAATATGAGGGAACTAGTCGAAAGCTGTTGGAAAGGGAGAGGGAACTGATATCCTTTCCTCTAAATTATTTTGAAGCTTTCCTCTAAATAATCTCTTTTCAACTCTTTTTCACTGAATAACCAATAATGGTAATGTTGAGATGACAAACACCTTTTTTATTGAAAATCAACATAAAATTAAGGTTGATTGAGAGATCAGCATGTGATTAAGAGAAGTTTTTTGTTTGTTTGTTTGGTGGTACGCGGGCCTCTCACTGTTGTGGCCTCTCCCGTTGCGGAGCACAGGCTCCGGACGCGCAGGCTCAGCGGCCATGGCTCACGTGCACAGCCGCTCCGCGGCATGTGGGATCTTCCCGGACCGGGGCACAATCCCGTGTCCCCTGCATCAGCAGGCGGACTCTCAACCACTGAGCCACCAGAGAAGCCCAAGAAAGAATATCTGAAATTTTTCTTCGGGAAGAAAATGTATAAAACAGGAAAGGGGAAGATGAACTTTTGAATCTATAATACAGCTGCTTATATATGGGTAAAAAAGCTGATAGTATACAATATAATGAATAAAGGCTTTTTTCAAAAATCACTAAATATCAGGAGACTGAGCTCTAAGCATTTCCTCATAATAAATACAGAAATCTTCCCACATCTAAAATCTTTCCAATAAAAGAGGAGGAAGTAAATTATTTCCTACTGACAAACTAGAGGAAAATATTGTTATATACATCTTTTTTCATTTTCAACATTTCCCAAATTGTGCTCCATGGAACACTATTAGCACTAGAGAGATGCTATTTACTATACTACAAAAGAAAAGAGAGATAGAAGGGGGAAAGGAGGGAGAGGAAGAGAAATGGAAAGAAAAGGGAAAAAAAAAAGGAAAGCAACATATTAAAATTTCATTCTTTGGAGATTTACAATGAGTAATAGCACATTAAAGCTTCTGCAGTAAGAAAGTCAGTTCACCTCTATTAAACCTAAACTTTCCTGATTTATTAGGTACAGAACAGTTCTCAAGCTATGTCTGTTAAACATATGAAGCATCAATTTGTTAAAGATTGCCTAGATTTATACCAGATAACATGTAAATTAGATAACTTCAATATTAGCCTGAGGGATAAGATTAATACACACACACACACACACACACACACACACAAGATTAATATACATATCAAAGAATAATCAATCACCTGAATAAAACATTGTTTCATATTACCAGCTGGTCACAGCAAGAATTTAGTGGCAAGAAAAAACGGGGAGAGAAGGCAGTATTAAGAAGAAAAAAAAATCTGGGAAGAGCTAGTTCTTCAACTTCCCTTCTATGAAATGACCCTGTCCTGTCCTGTCAATTCTGATCGCTTATTAAAGAAAACATTTGCAGTTAAGATAGTAAAAAATTTCAACTTGGTTCTCTTTTTCACCTCTTTTTATTTTTTACATTAAATTCCTGATCCCAGGAGGTAACTTCGAAAGGAGAAGTTAAATATCTGTCACAGAAGTATTACTTTGAGTACCTCAAGTATAAAATCTCACGTTGCTATAATAAACCATATCCCTAAACGGTTAAATAATTTAAGCATGAAGATATTTGTAATTTGATTTTATTTTACTCAAAGCAATGACGTACAGCAACAACCAAGTCTGAATTCTGTACAATATTTCCTGCTTGGGGGGAAAAATCATAGGGAAAATATGGAATTAGAGAAGAAAAGGTAATTTTAAGTATTCTTTAGACATCCCAATGTCTAAATCCCAATGTTTTCTTTTTGTTAACAGAAAAGATATAAGAAAATACATTTTTCACTGAGATGTTATCATCTTTGAACCAAAAAGGAATCATTACTGATTAGTACTAGTGTCTCCAATATAGTGTAAGCCATTCAAGGAAATCAATTATTTAGGTACTAGAGACAGTCATTTCCATGGAGAGGTTAATCCTAACATGCAATCTACTTAGGAATTATTTATTTTCATTTGACTTCACAGGAAAAACCACATCTTCCTTCCTGGTCACTGTTCATCCTTTCTCATAAACTAAGGGGGGCGGGTAACTGAGGCCAACAAAGCCTTACTGGCCATTTATCCACCAATCCAAAACAAAAACAAAACAAGCACAGTGGGCTTCCCTGGTGGCTCAGTGGTTAAGAATCCACCTGCCAATGCAGGGGACACGGGTTCAAGCCCTGGTCCAGGAAGATCCCACATGCCGCAGAGCAACTAAGCCCGTGAGCCACAACTACTGAGCCTGCATGCCACAACTACTGAGGCATGCACACCTAGAGCCCATGCTCCACAACAAGAGAAGCCACCGCAATGAGAAGCCCCCGCTCGCCACAACTAGAGAAAGCCCCGCGCACAGCAACGGAGACCGAATGCAGCCAGAAACAATAAATAAATAAAATACAATAATAAAATAAATTTAAAAAAAAACAAGCACAGCATAGCTATTATGTTCAGTTGATAATTTTTCATTTTTATGTGCTATTACCATTATCACTGGGGTGACAAGATCAGTTGGCTAAAGTAACCACTGGCTAAATAACAATCCATACACATAAAACTCTTTTCAAGAGTGACATTTGAAAAAGTCAAAAGCTAGATAAAATAAACTTTAAAGAAGATAGAATAAATTTCAACCTTTGTTCCTGATTACAAGCTAAATGTGTGAATCTTAATTCAGAGGCATAAAAGCAGAGGTTATGAAGTCAGAAGATGACAGATCAAAATACTTCCCAGCACAGTAGTTGCTTGATGACGTTATTACAACCTAAGATCTGATAGTCATACGTATAGAACCAGAAACTGGACTTTATCAGTAATCTGAAACATGATCAGTCAGCCTCAGTAAATTCAGTCAAAAGGGACTAATTCACATTCAGAAGAGGACAATGTAAAAATTAGGATAATTTATCACAAGGATATCCTTACAGTGATCAGAAAACGCATCCTCTGCTCAGAGTACTCATACTCCTTTTCCGTATAAGTATTAACCTGACTTGGTTGAATACAGAATTATAGTAATGTGAAGTAGACAGACTTCAGAGATGTTTCGTCTAGGCCATAAGGAGGCCTGATAAACACTCCTGCACCACAGCAGCAAACACATGTTTGATGACTGCACTGCTCATTTCCCAGATTCTCCATCTCTTGAGTCAAACTTTACCTCTCTTATTCTTTTTTCTATCATTCACTTTATTTTCTGTAGATGGGTATTATCACTGACTAAGCCATATCAAGCTGTTGCTCCCATGGATCTGCGATATTACACATTCTTCCATCGTGTCCTGCCCAACTATGAGAAGGCAAATTCATTTCCTATTTTCAAGTTCTTAAATAGTTCCTCTGACAGCCTCATGCACCATCTATAACCGTAACAGAAACTACAAAGAACTCTGGGAGTTTTTTGTAGATACTGAAATTTAATTCTGAACACAATATTACAAAAATCCAATTGGATACAACTCAATACTGCAAAAATGTAAATATACTCTGGCTCAAAGCAAATTGCTAAAAATTAACCACTTAGTAAAACAACAATGCCTAGCTCATGTGAGAGTACAGATAGTCTTATATACTAAGACAACTATTTAAAAAGGATTCTACATCTGCAAAAAGCTTTACAAAGTGTTTTCCTGCGCATTATAACATTTAATTCTCATAACCACCAAATATTTAAATTGAAAGTCTCCAAAAAAAATACTTCTGAGAGTACAGGGAATAATCCAAAATTTTAACTTTTAAAAGCCAATTAAAGTTCCTACTGACATTTTACAGTTGATTTATTTATACACATATTTTTTGCTCTGAAATTAGAAAACATATTGACTATTTACACAGCAGACAAAAATTCCTTCTCTCATAAAATATATTACATACTCTTAGGTCATAAATGTATTTAAAATTATTTAAATGAGCCTTGAGAACTACTGTTCAGAACTGAATGATAATTACACTTAGAAAATTATGCAAAATTGTAAAGCAAACACTTAGGCTTTGGTATGCCCAGCAACTCCTTTCTAGATCCCCTGTACCAAATACTTCTTCAGGTCCTTGGTACACTTATGCCCCATTATAAACTGCTCTATGTAAAATTACATGGTACCAGGTACCTACACCTTAGCATAAATAAATTTAAGTGAATAAATCCACTCAGGATTTTAAGGATAATACCCAATTGTGAAATAAAAGACAAAAATCATAGTGTAATGGAATCCAGACATTAAACTGGTGAGGGGCATTTTATGGAGTCCATGAAATCATATCACATACACCTGATTATGTAAAAGGTCAGTTCTTATCAAATGAGTTTTATCCCATTGAGGCCGAGTAGGTACGTGAAGCAAGAAAAAAGCAGTTATAGGTCACCAACATAATAAAAATAAAGTTTACATCACAATGTACATCTTTTTCTGTGGTTTAGAAATCTTTTTTAAATGAAAATACAACACGAATATACATCAATATTTGAAACAGAAAATTAAAGAGTTCTTACCTTACTACATCATCAATATTGTTCCTGTATACGCCTTCAAGTCTTTCTGCAGGAAACCCCATGGCAATAATGTTTGGATAAATATCTGAGTACTTAAGTTAAGGAAATATGCAACAATGCAAATTACATGTACACATTTTAAAACATTAGCTGACTGAAATACACAACAATGCAAACTACCATGTACACATTTTAAAACATTAGCTGATTGAAATACACAACAATGCAAACTACATGTACATGTTTTAAAACATTAGCTGATTATAAAAAGAAGCTTTCCCCACTACAAGCTATGCTAATAAAAGATTGTCAAATGTATTTACTTATAAGCCATCATGTGTAATTAAGAAATACAGGTAAATACATTGATCCCCCAAAAGATCCTCAAAGCAATTATACGACAAAACAATTTTTAAATCCTTCTGCTCAGTATATTTAGAATGCACCTAAGGTAAAAGGTAACTTCCATATTTACAGTCCTAAAGTATCAGGACAAAACTCAAAATAAAAATAAAACAAAAAACAGCGTACAACTTCTCATTTTTCATGGTTGTAAAAGGTACTACAGTATAGAGAAAAGTAGATACAATTAAGAGTTACAAAGTCAGATTTAAGAATTGGCTATGCCTCTAAACAGTTGTATAAATTGGACAACTCAACCTTTCCTATTCTACACAATAGTTAGGTTGAGAAGACCACTATGATCTCTTCTAGCCCTTGGTATTTATGACTTGATAATGCTGAACTGAGGTAGAAACTTATTCTCATTTCCAAACAAGGTAATCAATATTTAGCATGCCCATTCTATTAACTTATGTTATATATTACAGTTGCATAAAACAAACTTCTACCCTCAAAGATTTGTATCAGATTAACCATAAAAAAGCACCAATAATCTACATTTCTATGCATTTTGTCCATCATACTAGCTCTCATTCTTGAGCTCTATCAACCCTCTCTAATTTCATGATTTTCTGACACAGAAACCAGCCAAGCTAATCTGCCTTAAGCCACTCAAGACCATCTCTAAAGCTCTATGCCCACCTACTTGGACCCATTCATCTTCCAAATACAATTTAAAATTCACGAAATCCAGTGCCCTTTTAAAGATTTTTTTTCTTTATTTCTGCTGCATTCACACTATTGAGCTTATTTCAGTATTATTTTCAATCTAAAAATAACTATTAAATTACTAAAAGCTTTCACTTTGATATATCATTATAATTTAAGAAAAGATTATATTACTATATGTTCTACCTTTATGATTACTAGTACTGCTTGGACAGATCTACAGAATATTTTAAGAAAAAATGTGCAGAACAGAGTATATAGTATGTTACCTTTTGTATAAAAGAGATATTTTATAAAAGAAATATTTATACATATTTTTGTTTGAATTTGAACCCTCCAACACACACACACACACACACACACACACACACACACACTGATAACTGAGAAACTAACAAAAATGGTTGCTTCATAGAGAAGGGGAGGGGAAAGAGGGAAGCAGACATTGAAACAAATCTGATTAAATATCAAATTGGTAACCAGGAGAAAGGATTTATTTCAAGGGTTATTTGGACACTAATTTTACTGTACTTCTGGGCAGGAAGTATTCTAAGAAGGAAGAGAGCTAAAAAGAAATTTTAAACTTCTTCTGATAGTTTATTTCTAATAATATCAGTATTGATACCTTCAATTTTTTCCTTATATTATAGGAAAAAACAATGAAGTTATGTTAATGACTTGAAGATTCATGATTATTACTGTAAGAGAAAAGAGATACCATTATAAAATCAAGAACTCAAGTAATAACTGAATATATTAATGTGAACTCATGTTTGTAGAACTCTATATTGTTTAGGTCTTTTCAAAGAAATGGCTTAGAAGTATGTCACCTTAGCAGTAGTAAACACTTCTAGAACCCGATTTCATCCCTAATATCATAATACACTAAAGGGTACCAACTCCTTGGAAAACTGGTTGATGTCAGATCTGGGGCAGGGAAGGTACAAGGTGAGCCTGGGATATCTTTCTGTGCCAAAAAGCAGGAAGGCATAGAGATTAGTGGTCTATATCAAACAGACATAGGAGCTAGCATGAAGGATATCACAATGGCTCAATGTGTGACAAACTGAGTATCAAAGAAAAATTTTAAATGGTAGTAAATTAAAGAATCCTGAATAAAATGAAAATCCGTGAGTCTATAAAGATATTCAAAACAGAAAAAGAGCAACTAAATAAAAAATTATTTTCATTTATAACTTGATAAAAGTGGCTATTGGAATAGTTCTTTACTTTGAAATTGGTGAAGGGGGAGATTAAGGATTTATCCTACTTTTCCTGTAGGAACTCTGTTTCAGGGAAAGCAAATAACTCCATTTCATAAAGCAAACGCAACAGAAAATACCAGTTAATAAACATAAAAAGACAGAATTAGGAAAATCAAACTTTGCAAGCCCTAATAAAATTACTGATTTAGGCAAGGATCAACAAATGGTGCTAAACCAACAGGTATTAGATAATGAGGACCTGAACTTTCGTACAGAGCCGAAGTAACACTGCACAAAATATCTTCTAATGTAAGAAGACAAACATAATTGAATAATGGGCAGAAAAGACTGTCATCACCCAATTTCAGTGGTCAATCTCAGCACTACCAAGAAAGTTAAGTAGAGATCACATAACTTTTGATGTGCTGCAATATGAAGAACACAGCATCATCTATGATAGCCAAATCATCTTCAAGCTGCAAATCCACCAAGCACTTAGAGATATAAATTTTAACTTACAGACACTATATGAGATAGAACAAGCTAAATGACATTATGAGCATAAACTGGACAAATTCAAAAGGTCTGCCAGACATGATGCAGTCTCTTTCAAATTATCTTTTTAAAAAGTCAAATATCATTTTAAAAGGTGAGGAGGGGAGGGATGGGTAGTTATCCTTGATTTAGAAAGACATAAGTGTTCTAACAGTCAAGTTCACTGGTACAATCCTGTTCTGGTTACTGTTTTAGACAAACCAGCCATTAAGGACATTTTAAGAAATTTTAATATGATCCGAGGATTGGTTGAGATGAAAATTTACAGAAATAGAAGAGTAGACATTATTGACTGAAAAAAAGGTTTCAAGAGCGAAGGTACAGTGTGACACCATTTTGATAAAAGAAAACATATACAGTATACCTGTATACTTAATTAAATTATGTAGACAAAAAGATTACAAACTAAAGTACTAAAAGTAATAATCTCTAGATGGTAGGAATATATATTTTTTCTCATTTTTGCTTGTTCTGTATTTTTGGTATGATGCACCTGTACTATTTCTTTATCGGGTTTTTTGTTTTTCTGTTTTTTGTTTTTTGCGGTATGCGGGCCTCTCACTGTTGTGGCTTCTCCCATTGCGGAGCACAGGCTCTAGACGCGCAGGCTCAGTGGCCATGGCTCACGGGCCCAGCCGATCCGCGGCATGTGGGATCTTCCCGGACCGGGGCATGAACCCGCGTCCCCTGCATCGGCAGGTGGACTCTCAACCACTGCGCCACCAGGGAAGCCCTCTATAACGGGTTTTAAAAATTATGTTTGTTTTATAATTATCTCCAAATCTATTTACTAAGTGTCTTGACAAAATATTGTCTTTCCCTATATGACTTACAATCAGCTTTGTATGTAGTTTTTTAAAATGCTGAATTTCTTTAAAAAAAAAGTATAATAATAAAAGTATCTAAGACTTAAATAGCTTTTACTATGGGCCAGGAACAATTTTTGTCACTTTAAGAATACATAAATTCACCCTCAACCTCAAAGGGTTCTTCTACTATAAAGACTCCAAAAGAAAACCGTTAGGATTAACATTTTTAACATCACGAATATTAGCTGTCATCTATTATTCTCACATAAGAAAGTAGCCCCACTTAAAAATGTAGCCTTATTCAATTAACAAAATGTTTTAGCATATTGTATCCACTCACACACACACACAAAAAACCAAAACAGGGCTCCCCTGGTGGCGCAGTGGTTGAGAGTCCGCCTGCCAATGCAGGGGACACGGGTTCGTGCCCCGGTCCGGGAAGATCCCACGTGCCGCAGAGCAGCTGGGCCCGTGAGCCATGGCCGCTGAGCCTGCGTGTCCGGAGCCTGTGTTCCGCAACGGGAGAGGCCACAACAGTGAGAGGCCCACGTACCGCAAAAAAAAAAAACCAGAACAGAGGCTCAAATTAAGCCTAAAGCAGTACAATTCCTGAAAATGAATCATCTTTACTTTTTAATTCTGTCTTATAGAGTAGAAACATAAGAAAATGGGAAATAACAGTCAGAAGAAAATGAGGCAGCAGTAGGGAACCCAAAGCAGTGGCAGTTGCCACAAATCTGGAATTCCTACCTAAAAAATTATAAATACATTTTAGTAAAAAATATAAATTGAAATAATGCCAAGTTTTCCTGAGCAATGCAACAGAAAATTTTTTATGTAAAAAAATTTTTATTACTACTAACAAACTTACCTAACCATTAATTTCTGTGAGAATGCTAGTAAGATTCTAGCCTCATAGAAAAGCATAGAAGTGGGGGGAGGGATAAATTAGGAATTTGGGATTAACAGATACACACTACTATATATAAAATAGATAAACAACAAGGACCTACTGCACAGCACAGGGAATCATATTCAATATCTTGAATAACCTATAATGGAAAGGAATATATATATTCTTATAATCATATATATATAAAACCGAATCACTTTGCTGTACTCCTGAAACACTGTACTTCATTCAATAAATTTAAAAAGAAAGAAAGAAAGAAAAGCATAGAAATATAAAGCCCCTTGAAATGCAGTCATTTTAACAAGGACTAAACTCAAATTTATCCGTGTACTATGAATACTAACTAATAAAGTAAATAAGGCTGGAAAGGGCTTGGTTAACTTACTTAAGAAAAATACTTATCAGTAACTACACATAACTGGGGATGTTATATACTCATTAAAGTAAATTCAGTCAGCCCCCTCCTTTATTTACTTAATTAGGAGGGGGCCGACTGAATTTACAGATTTCCAGAACTGATGTCAGCAACTAATAATAATGTCCAAACACATTTTGAACATTCAAAAACACAATGAACATTGTGCAAGGGGCACTGAGAACATAAGACTAAGTAAGCAAAGATTACAGCACTCTAGGAGTTCCTATTCTATCAGGGAAGACAGACGCACAGACATACAACTATGCCAAAGGCCCTATTATATATACATAAGATCAAGATATTTTAAGAGCCAGAGAAAGAGGGATTAATTCTGTAGAGGCAGAGATACAGCTTCACAAAGTAGGTAGTAGTATGTTAGATAATCCTTAAGAAATAGGTCATACACCAGTAAACAGAAGAAACAAGAACAATTACAACATTTCAAAGAGAGGGTAGAGCAGATACATGGAAATACATAAAATATTCAGCAAAAGTGAGCAGTCCAGTATAGCTCACACACAAAGCTTTATGGAGAAGGTGGCAGGACTGACAGAAGATTAGGTCTGGTTTTAAGGATGCTGTGACAGGAAGTTCAATTCAATCAGACAGATAAGGAGTCAAAGGCCAGGATCAACATGGGAGTTTCTTGCAGAGCAATAATCCAATCCTTCCTTTAAATAGAATCTAGGAATTTAGCCTTCTTAAGGTTTCATTTTTCCTCAGACTCCCAACTTCCCTATTCATACAGTTTGAGATTTTACCCAACACTTTGGCATCCATCATAAATTAGAAAAACAGAGAACATGTCCCAGACAGTACGCCAAATACATTCTCATTTAATCCTAACAATCCTATGAAGTAACATTACCACTTCACAGATGATGAAATTGAGGGTCAAAAAGATTGGTCCCAAAGCCAGCAAGTAGTTAGTTACAATTCAAACCCATTATGTACGTAACTCTAAAGCCCAAACTTTTTGTACCATTCTGCCTCAGAAGATTAAGATTTTCTATACTTCCAAATCAATAGTAAAAATATAAAATTTTCAAAGGGAGCATATTCAAATGAAAGTAATTTACTAATCACACGTTAAAACTAAAAAACTTCTAAAAGACAATACAAAAATCTACTGGTATTTCCAAAACTGATGTCAGCAACTTACGAATGCTCAATTTTGAGGCAAACATTTCTCATGCCAAGAATTATGTCAATAAATAAAACCTTTCTAACATATGACTTTTTTGCTTCCCATTAAAATTTTTATGACATACTTTTTTAGACAATTTAAACCAAATAGGAATAACTGAGGTGGGGGGGGAAATATATATATATATATGACTTCTAATACAGAATAGACTTAACTTGCACTTACTGGATATTATTTTGAATAATAAAAGTGGGCTAATAAAAGTACCTATCATATAGGGTTGTTATAAAGATTAAATGATTTAATATATGAACAATGCCTAGAACACAGTGATGTCTATGAACTGAACAAATGGTATAACCATAGATCTTAAGAGCCCACCGCTATTTGGTTGGTTTTCAATGACAATGACTTGTTGAATAACCTAACCCTTCTAAAGAACATCAAAACCCAACAGAATCTTTAACTCTTTAAAATCTTTACTGTATCAATTTGCCTTTTTACTTAACTTAAGAACATATGCAAAATATAACTCCAAAAGGAAAAAAAAGCCTTCTTTCCCAATGGCTCCTGCACATGCAACAAGGAGAGAGTAAGAAATGCATACATGGTACTATCTTGCCTAGGTCGGATGCCACCATAGCTACAGGAGATCTGATATGCACTGGACAGTCTTTCCCCACTCCTCCTCCTTCAAGTAAACATGTTAAAATGTGTTTTGTTTTCCTTTAATTGAGGTATAATTTACATAAATACACAGATCTTAAGTGACTGGTTTATGAGTTCTGATAATTATATACAGTATACCATGTTTGATTCAAGTGCTACAACAATCCCTTCACACCACAGAACACTGTCCCAAAGAAAATAATGAATAAATAATAGTTAAGTTCTAAAATCTGTGCACAGAAGTTGATTCAACCCATAATATAAATGACCTATTATAAAATAATGTGGCTACTATGAGTTAAATAATTTTTTATTGGCTGTTCTAAGCATCCAAGCATAACTTAAAACACTAAAAATATGTTCGAAGTTACCTCTAATTAACAAAACATCTTTCAAAAAACATGTGACTTGAGATCTCATGAGTCTACCTTATCTCAGAAATTTATTTTAGCCTAAATTAATGGGGTTTAAACTATAAATTTACCTTGAATTTTCAAATAGAGGATAACAACCAAAAATAGCTCCCTAAGATACTTTGTTTTACTACTTACCATTCTATTGCACATTTTATTAAAATGACAAGGGAGGGAAAAAATAGCTCCCTAAGCTTTATTTTATAACAATGTGTTCCTGACACAGATTGAATCTTATTTTAAATATGATAATTACCAGGGGCTTCCCTGATGGTGCAGTGGTTAAGAATCTGCCTGCCAATGCAAGGGGCACGGGTTCGAGCCCTGGTCCGGGAAGATCCCACATGCTGCACAGCAACTAAGCCCGTGCGCCACAACTACTGAGCCTGCGCTCTAGAGCCCGCGAGCCACAACTACTGAAGCCCATGCGCCACAACTACTGAAGCCCGCACACCTAGAGCCCGTGCTCTGCAACGAGAAACCACTGCAATGAGAAGCCCGCTCACCACAACTAGAGAAAGCCCACACACAGCAGCGAAGACCCAACACAGCCAAAAATTAATTAATTAAAAATAAATAAATATGATAATTACTAACAGTAAAGCAGTTCTGAAAAGTTTCTCTGTAGTACTCTGTATAGTATATAGATATACTTATCCCTTAACTTATAAACTGAAGTGCAGTGCTCGTATACAAACCAATAAATACTTATTTTTCCTGCCATAATTATTTTAAGGAAAATTATTTCCACAGACCACATAAAAGCTATTTTTAGAATTCTAGTTAACTGAAAGTTGTACAATGTGAAGCTATAGCATACGTGGAACACGACAGGTCAAATAAAAAGTGACATACAGATTTTAGAGAGGTAGTGATCAAAAAGTTTCAAAAGCAAATCTCAAGTTGCCTGGCTCACAAGAGGAACACTGAGCTAAACTGGCAGCGGGAGTAAAGGAATAAAGTCAGACTAACAAAAGACAACAAGAATCAAAGCATGTTAGCAAATACCAGGACATCACCATTTAATTTCATTTTCGAGGAATTTCTGGAGCTTTTCCCCTGATTTCTGTCAGTGCTTTCAACTCACAGACACTTAAGGCTCAGGTGAGAGGAAAAGAAATTCAGCCACTCATTCATTAACTACATCAGCTTTACATTTCTTTCAACAAATTTTAACAGGTTTAAATTTAACAAATACTTTCCAAGTATGTCACAGTTAATCCACATTATCAACTTTTATAATCACATTATGTTTTAAATACCACCCATGCTCATAGACTTCTATGACTTTCTCATTTAATAAAAGATTTTATATTTCTTAACTAGATTTTATTTTTCCCTAATAAGTGTGTTAAATGTTTGGATCTGGTTTCTGATGATTCTATTGGGAGGAAAGCAGAAATAGGAGTTCCTTGAATTTCCCAGTTGATAAAGTGTTAATTGTTCAGAATTTAAGATCATCTGCCCTAATATACATCATATAATCATCCCTGTACAGACCAAATTAATGCAGCCTAAAATTTTATTTTCTAAAATGAAAAGGGTATGTAGATACAAAAGCATGAACTACAGAAATATGAAGAGAAAGAATGCTCAAAAAGATGGGAATTTTAAGAATAAAGAAGAAATGTCCAGGAACAACACAGGACACAGGAACTCTAAAATATTTACTAGATGACAGGCCCTGTACTAAGTACTTAATGCATACTGTCATTTAATATAGAAAACCAGAATTCCATTCTTAGCTTTGCAACTTAAAAGCCTAGACTTCAGATTAAGTTAATCTCTGAGCCTCAAATATTTTTGTTTTTCTGTAAAACAATGATAATAACACTTGCTGTAACTTCTTCACCGGTTGTTTCAAAGATCAAATGCGATATTGGAAATATCTTTAAATCTGTAAAACTGCAAAGGGGTCTACAATTGTAAATAAGGGGTTGTTATTATTTGAGGTTGCATAAGTTAGAAATGTCCTGTTATTTTTTAGTTTAAATGTCTCATTACAAGGCAACTCAAGACAGTTTTCATAAACAAATTATATTAACTTAAATTCACATTAGCATAAATTTTAGGTTCCTTTTAACACTTTTTAATTATCTGCTAGCAGTGCCAAACCAGAAAGGAAAACTGACTGCCAAATCACTTAGGAACTCCACTGAAGTTTTCTACTTCTCCAAGCAATTTGAACCTCACAACTTTCTTTGATGTTTTTATATTATACCAACTCTTCTTGACTGAAAAGTTTACACAAGTTTATATCTCACTTTCTAAATGAAAAATTACATTCTTCTAAGGTAATATCAAGAATTGCTAGTAATTCTTCCACTTAGAAACAATACTATAAACTGGTTCGTTTGGCAAGAAATCTGCAATCATGTGACTTCCCTGGTGGCGCAGTGGTTAAGAATCCACCTGCCAATGCTGGGGACAAGGGTTCCAGCCCTGATCCGGGAAGATCCCACATGCTGCAGAGCAACAAAACCCATGCGCCACAACTACTGAGCCTGCGATCTAGAGCCCGCGTGCCACAACTACTGAAGCCCGCATGCCTAGAGCCCGTGTTCAGCAACAAGAAGCCACCTCAATGAGAAGCCCGTGCACCACAACGAAGAGTAGCCCCCACTCGCTGCAACTAGAGAAAGCCCGCGCGCAGCAATGAAGACCCAATGCAGCCAAAAACATAAATAAACTAAATAAATAAAGGAATGAGCATCTTAAAAAAAAAACAAGAAATCTGCAACCTATAGAGCCATGAAACTGCTGTATCTTTTATTCCAACAATCCCACTCTAACAATATAATCTAAAAAAACAAACCAAGGAAAAAAAACTATACAAAGATTATTTACAATAGTGCTGTTTAGCAAACCACGATATTTAGCCTGATGAAATATTACCTATATAGCTATTAAAATAAGTATCCATCGACAGATAAAAATCTGTGATAAAAGAGAACACAGAACAGTATGAAAACACTGATTACAAGGATCTAATTATGTTCATATGTACATTAACAAACAGGGAAAGATAATTTCCAGTGACAAATATCTGAAATAGAAGTAACTTTTTTCTATTAAATTGTTCAAATTTAAGAATCATTTTGAAAACATTTCAAGCTAGATATATTGATTACACTGAGGTTAAAAAAAATCTTTTTAAAGGAATAATCAAGGCACTGAAATTTATTTAAATTTAATCAAATTAGAGCCATGGAAAAATATCAAGTCACTGATAATGCAAGCAATAGTCTAAAATCCAAAGTACAATTTTCTAGTGTATTAGCTGAGGGATTATTAGTCCCCTCAACTAACTCAATCAATTCTTCTCCAGAGTAGTTTGTTAATTATGAAATAATATATCCACAACTGTTCAAGCCTACATCTGTGAACCTCTAAAAATTTAAGTTGCCCAACTAACTGGTTTTAACGAGTATACCAAACAATTACCTTCTTCCTAGGTCTCTGGATGAATACGATAAGACTGATTTCCTGTTTCAGAACTCTGCTGCTGTTAAAATACACACACACACACCCCTCCCTAAAGTGTTGCTCCCACTAAAAAACATCTAAGATTGACTACCAATGACAAATCAAACAAATTATGGCTGTAACACATAACAACTTTCAAAAAGATTATCAGTTCAACAACATGCATTAGACATACTTATCCACATTATATACCTGAACCAAGCCAAATGTAAATTCTAATTAGTTTTCTACCATAAAATCTTAATAAAGCATATTAAAGACTGTAAAAGTTAAAATTATATCAATCCATCATTACTCTGAAGTACATAAGAGGGTGTCTTTTATGCTCTAATATTCATATTCAATGTTAGATTTATAAATTACTTCTGTAATATCATTCTATTATAAAAGCCATTCTTTTATCATTTATTTTAATAGAAGTGACTACCTAAAACATTAGTTTTGGCTACTCTATAGCTATGCAAAAAGATAAAAGGCCATTAACTTTTACAGAAAAAAGACACTCAAAGAGTTAAGGTACAAGATGCCAAGGGATTTGTCAGTAGTTTGACAACAAAGGCCAGTAACGTTTAGTGCCAATTCACTCAATATTAGCAAACTGCATTCTGGAAGGAACAAAAAGATTCCAAGATTTGTAACTGAATTGATCTTTTAGATACAATCATGAACAAATTTCCTAACATTCAAAAACTACCACACACACACAAGGTACTAAGAAAACACAGTTCTAATACAAATGTGTCTCCAACAAGTGGATTTTCTTTTTCCTATTAATTTAGCCAAAACTGCAAGATTTTTAAATTTACTTCTAACAGTCAAATTTACTTTTCAAAGAAAGTCCTGTTAATTTGAAACATTTTAAAGGAGAAAAGCTCCAAACAAGTGTGTGCTGTTTCATGTTATATTTGACTTTTAATATTATAAAATCAAATCTCTTTATTCCATATCTTAAGTCAGAAAATCATCTGGAAATGACTTTTTTCCTCAATTAGCAAAAAGTTTTGCCTAAGTGTAGTATTTTAATCTGGATAAGAACAATATAAACTAGAAATTCATATAGATTTTAAAATATGAAGGCACACATACTGGCATTCATTACTCTATTGGTAAGAATCATATTACTGATTTTATGATAAGTGCCTTGTTCTAATACTACTGTATAATATGATTCATATTCCCACTGATGGTATTTTAATTATTGTATCAATTTATAACTGCTTGAATAAGTATATTATCCAAAAGATCTGAAATTACATATACTAAAATACTAGTCAAAATTCATCTTAAGATTTAATAATATGCAATTTTAGAATATACTAACAGCTATGAGAATAAGGTACATTGCTTGCTTTGAACTGATAACACTTAATTTTAAACAGCATGTTCCTCAAGGGATACCATTATTAGTATGAATCCAATATTGCAAATGGGGGAGAAAACACAATTACTGATCACGGTTAGTTGTGGAATCTTCATATTCAAAGGAGAACACAGTAAAAATCTTGGAAACTAATTAGACTGAAACATTAAAGAAAAAACTAACTTAAGGGCTACTAACTTTTTCAACCAGTAAATAAACTTTTAAAAACATAACGTTTGGGGCTTCCCTCGTGGCGCAGTGGTTGAGAGTCCGCCTGTCGATGCAGGGCACACGGGTTCGTGCCCTGGTCCGGGAAGATCCCACATGCCGCGGAGCGGCTAGGCCCGTGAGCCATAGCCGCTGAGCCTGCGCGTCCGGAGCCTGTGCTCCGCAACGGGAGAGGCCACAACAGTGAGAGGCCCGCGTACCGCAAAAAGAAAACAAAAACCATAACGTTTAACATACAGAAAAACAAAAATACCAAGTTAGACAGGAGGGACAGAAATGAAAAGAGGGGAAAGGAGCTCTTAACACCTCACACCATTTAAATACTATTAAGTAAACAGAACAGGTGAAGACTTTTACACTTTTAGTATTTGGATAAAAAAATCTCACCTACACATGCACCACACTTCATGTAAGAGATATAATTTATGTACACACTATCTATCCAAAAAGGTACACAAAGGCAACATTCTGTTCATGGCCTACAATTCAGGAATGAACAAAATCTATAAACTGATGTTAGTAAAACAATCTACTTTCATCAGACATTAATTTGAAATTGGCAAGATGTTTCTTACACGGAAAATAGAAACCCTGGACACAAAGTTGAATTTGAGAACATAAATTCAAAATGGTATCTAAACTGAAATATTATACCTGATCATATTAATCACTTGGCATGGTAACAAACTTCTCAATAAAAAACAATGTCAACATAATAAATAAAACAAAGTAGATTAAAATTAATCAGATCTTATTAAGCCCAATATGCAATTTTAAAGACTTCTATGCAACTCGGCAAGATTAAATTCTTGGGGGTGAAAAGAAATTAAGTTATAGAAACAACTACTGCAGTGGTTCAAAATGCAATAGCAAAATTTTAGGGGAAACTCATTTACTAGCATACAGACAAGAAGTGAGTTATGGTAGAAGAAAGAAGAGAACTTGAAAAATATTTAAGCAAATCTTTAAGGAATACTTATTCAATCAGATCCTTGATTAAGTTCTGTAATAATGAATTCCTATATATCAACTCTTAGGGAAACTACAGTTTAAAAATCTTGTATAACTACAGTATCAAAATATTGTATAACTTAATACCTCAAGTTAAAACACGATGTTTCCACTTAAATATCCAAACAATCTTCTAAAAGTAAATGACTAAAAGCCAGGCTTTCATTACATAATCTTTAGTTCCCAACTGCTATCTTTGTATTTTAGTAGAAAAGTATCAACACTGGCATAACCATTAAGTTTTATTTTTGCAAAAGCTTAAAATTTTCTATTAGTTTTTAAAAATTGTAATTAATAGATGATTCCAAAAAGAGAAGTGTCAAAACCACTTATATCACTAGATTATCTTAACTTTTTCCTATATTTGTGTTACAGATGGCAAACCTTACTTTTTGGACACTATACAAAAATCACAATCTGTGTGACCTTTTCATTATCAAGAAGAATCCAACTAGCCTTAATAACCAGTACCTCAGTGTATTTTACAGTATTAGATATAAACTTGCTCACACTAGACAGAACCTAGATATGAAAAATTGTATACTTTCCGTATACTAAGTTATTTATTTAGATTTCCTACCACTAGTCCATGAAAACTATTCATATATTAGATTGCTTCTTGAGTTTTAAAAAAATACATATATTTACTTACAAACAAAACATTTTTGCCTTCATTATGTTTTCATCAACACCCAAGAAGGTACCCCACACCTAGATTAAAATTTCCTTATGTTTAAGAATTGAAACAGGGCTTCCCTGGTGGCGTAGTGGTTGAGAGTCCGCCTGCCGATGCAGGGGACAGGGTTCGTGCCCCGGTCCGGGAAGATCCCACATGCCGCGGAGCGGCTGGGCCCGGGAGCCATGGCCGCCGCTGAGCCTGCGCGTCCGGAGCCTGTGCTCCGCCCGCGTACCGCAAAAAAAAAAAAAAAGAATTGAAACAATTTTATCTCATTTGGAAAAATGTTACTCTAACAAGTAACTGTGTTTAAAAAAGAGAAAAGTTTGTTTCTTCCACAATATTTTTTTTTCTAACTACATGAATAAATTCATTGAGAATTATCATTTGGCTAATAAGGTTAAAATTATTTCCATGTTTTAGTAACTGATACTTAAAATTAAAATTTGATACAAACAAATGCAATTTTTTACCACAAAAATTAATATTGATTATAAATGCAAATGCACATCAAACCTGCATCAATCACTATTACCAATTACTATCACCAAGGCAACTAAGCAAATATAAACTGTATCATTCAAAATATGCTCTACGGAACAGTAACATCATAAGTCATACCCTTTCTGATTAAAGAGAGGACAGCAACAGGGTTATAACAACTTTAGTATAAAGTGATGTGACAGTTTATTCAAATTACTTCTATATCTACTTTAATTTCAACACAATAGGATTACTATTGCTATTAGTAATAGGAATAGAAAATAGCAAAAGAAAATTTGACAGATCAAAAGTGTTTACATACATTTTATTTTGCCTCACTTTTACATAATTAAAATATGCTTTTAATTTTAAATATGCGATAACTATCCTATAAGTAAATAAGGAAAAAAAAAGCTTCTAGACTTCAAACTTCAGCTATTTTTTTGTGTAAGAGACTATGATTTTGTGAATCAAAATCATGAAAACCTTTTCTAATATTTAGGTCAGCTTAAATCCACACTGAAGAAAATCTGAAAAGGGCAGGAAAAAAAATTGGCCAAATACTGGATAGATGTTTAATGTATAACTACAGAGAAACAAATATTTCTGATGACTTCGCCATTTAAAATAATTAAGGTAATTATGAGGTGCTTTGGAAATTGTTAAAACACACACACACCTCTAAGTTCACTATGAAGAATTATATTTTAAAATAAATGCATATGAACAAAAACTAGAAGCTAACATGGAAATATGAAGTTTCAGAGAAGTAGGACAATGAGTAATTTTTTTAAAATTTTAGTTAGTTTTTATAAAAAAAATATTCTTAAGTACAGTAAAGCAAATGGAATGTTTTATTCATATACTGAAATAAATACCATATTTATTCAATTAAATTACAATAATAAATGCTACTTGTTTTTCTTAATAAATGTGAAGCTATCACATGATTAGCAGTCCTGGTTTTAAAATATTAGTATCTCTATCTCCTGTAATTTCACAAAGAATCATAACAGTCAAAACTTAAATTTCATAAGGATTTTTAAAATAGGCCTTGACATTTTAATCTGCCTGTGCAAAGTTGAGAGGCAAAGTAAATTGTAATATCAAGTGAACAGAAAAAAATCATAGCAAACAATCAATTCCTAGAACACTTTCGTAATTATGTTTGTCTGCCCTAAAAACAACACAAAATTCAGAATCCACTAAGCTACCCCCTTGGCATCTTCTCATCTCTGGACTAGTCTAAAACTCCATCCCAATTTTTTTCTAAAACTTTCACACACTAACGCAAGTTTTTAATGTAGATAAATACAGCACTTTAATTCAACAGGCTGACATAGCAAATTTAGGGTCTAGAAAAGAATGTAACACATGCATCAGAGAACCTTAGAGTTGGCCCTACTTCATCTGGAAAGATATGAGAAATTCTTATAACTTGTCAGAAATTTGCCATTTTACATAAGCAGATTTAACTTTACCACATCTGACTGTAACAAAAACAGCTTTAGGAAAAAAAAGCAGAAGATTAAAGAATGAATTAAACAGCACAAAACAAGTATCCTGTGAGCAAAGTAACTATTAATTACATACCTAAAAGAAGCAAGCTAAGAATTACTTTTAAAACTAATGGCAATATAAAAATGAAATGAAAAATGCTTTAATAAAGCATATCCATCCCGTTAGAGTTCTATGTAACACCCTTCTGAATACCTCATGTACTGCAATATACTCACGTTTATTGAAAACATCTTCAGCCTTTTCTGACAGAAGTTCAAAGCAACACCTTCACAATCAGTCAGTCACACATGAGCCTTCTCCAAATAAACCCTTTTTTGTTACCAGGGATATGTTTTGTGGAAAAAGTTATTATAAAGAATACTGGCCTAGCAGCAGTCAGAAAAAATAGATATTAAAAGCCTAGCTCTATCATTTATTAGCAATTTCACCTTAAATACCACAACCTAAGGACAAAGGTACTGACTTATCAAATATTATACTTATTATATACCAGACACTTACACCTCTAAACCAGAGTTTCTCAACCTCGGCAGCGTTGGCAGTTTGGGCTAGGCAATTATTTGTTGTGGATGAGGCTGTTCTGTGCACTGTAGGATGTTTAGCAGCATTCCCGGCCTCTACTCTGAGACAAATGCCAACAGCTTCCGTGCTTTGACCACCCCCCCACCCCCGGGGCTGTGACCACCAAAAATGTCTCCAGACTTTGCCAAATACCCAGACAAGGTGGAAGGAGATCACTCCCAGTTGGCAAACAATATTCTGAAAATATATTCTTCTAAGACACCTAAAAAGCACCCTACAAGTTAAGGGTTTTTACCATGTTAGAGATGTGAAAACTAAGGTTCACTAAGGTTAAGGAGTTTATCTTTTATTACATAACTGATAAGTAGCGGAGCAAGGATTTAAGCTACACTTTAGGTCTAGCTGACTCCCAAATCTATGCTCCTTCCATTCCACTATGCTGCTTTTCTAAACTCACTGCCTCGTCCACAAAAATCAGGGTAACATTTGCCATGCTGAGCTACTTAGGGTTTACAAATCAAATGATATAATGTATGTGTAAATTCTATTAAACTAAAAGAGATAACACATTAAGGATTTGCTTGACAGGAGATAATATAACACAGTGATTCACAAACTGTGATCCCCAGACTACCATCATCAGCGCCACCTGGGAACTTGTTAGAAATACAAATTCTGGGGCTTCCCTGGTGGCACAGTGGTTAAGAGCCTGCCTGCCAATGCAGGGGACACGGGTTCGAGCCCTGGTCCAGGAAGATCCCACATGCCGCAGAGCAACTAAGCCTGTGCGCCACAACTACTGAGCTGCACTCTAGAGCCCACGAGCCACAACTACTGAGGCTGCGTGCCACAACTACGGAAGCCCGTGCGCCTAGAGCCCGTGCTCCGCAACGAGAAGCCACCGCAATGAGAAGCCTGCGCCCCGCAACGAAAGAGTAGCCTCCGCTCGCCGCAACTAGAGAAAACCCACGCACAGCAACAAAGACCCAACGCAGCCAGAAATTAATTAATTAATTTAAAAAAACCAACAAATTCTCAGGCCCCAACCCAGACCTAATGAGTCAGAAACTCTGGAGGTGGGGCTAGTAATCTATGACTTAAGCCCTACAAGTTATTCGAATGCCATCTAAAGTCTGAGAACCACCGATGTAACATAATGGGAAAAATACTGCACGAGGTACCTAAAAACCCTGCATCCTTCTTTGGACCCAATCTTCAGGTAGCCTTTAACAAGTTACTGATTTTTTTTTTTTTTGGAGCTACGATTCCTATACTACAAAAAATGAGGAAAGTAATGCTTGTACCATCTTTTTTTTTTTTTTTTTGCGGTATGCGGGCCTCTCACTGTTGTGGCCTCTCCCGCTGCGGAGCACAGGCTCCTGACGCGCAGGCTCAGCGGCCATGGCTCACGGGCCTAGCCGCTCCGCGGCATGTGGGATCTTCCCGGACCGGGCCACGAACCTTTGTGCCCTGCATCAGCAGGCGGACTCTCAACCACTGCACCACCAGGGAAGCCCTGTACCATCTCTTAGGTTGCTCCTTTTTTCTTTGCAAAATCAAATGAGCTAATGATTAAGAAAAGCCTTTGTTAATGAAAAAATACTAAACAAATATAAGACACTGTTAGGGTATATACTAGCTAATTCTATTAATTGAAAAAAACACTTCTGACTTAAGTCCTCCCTTTTTCATCTTTCATACTTCATAAACGAGTAAGTTAAAATGTTAAATAAATTTTACAAGGCTAAGTTAAGCCTGGCAAAGTACTTTTTTCACATTATGAAAGAAAAAAAAGTCCAGGCATTCCACTTTCACTCTGATGGACTCAGAGTAAAGTAATTGATAAATACATTACACCTAAATATCAAGCTTGGTAACATTCCCCAAAGTTCATTTTTCTGTTTTTTTTTTTGATTTGAAGAGAGTTTAATGCAAGGACCGCTTAAAGGCAAGGTAACCAATAAGGAATACTGAAGCATCACAGAATTTAGCAATGGTGGTAAGCCTTGTAAACCATTTTCACCCCTAGGCCTAAAGGGACAATGGAAGGCAGCCATTATCGGAATAAAGAGCCATAGAAGAGGAGCCATCATAAAGGAGCTATAGTCTTAGTGCCCAACAGCAACCCCTGCCAACTCGCCCTCTTCCCTCCAATATTCTGCTAGAGCTTCCTGGGGACTGAATCCAAATGGAAGCCAGAGGATAAGGGAGCCTGAATGAGCCATCTAAGGATGTCAGTCTACCAGGCCTCAAAGAAGGGTGGAGAAAGGCGGAAAATGGATCTTGATGGGCAAACAGAATATCCAGCACTGTCCATCCCCCACCCCCAAAAAAAGTAATAACACTGTTTCATATCCAAACAGGTACCCAAACTTCATTTTAAAAGTAGAGAAAAGATTTAAATTCTATTTATTTAATCTCCAGTAAGTTCCGAGTAACTAGAACACTCAAAAAGAAGAGTCTCACTAAATTCATGAGAGCAAAAGAATTTTAAATGGAAAAAACAATTGCACACATTTTAAAACAAGGAGTTGTTTGCAACTCTGAACAAGTATGCTATTATATTTATAAATCACTTTAGGAATACATATGATTTAAAGAATCAGATCACAACCCATTTCATAATACCTTAAATAATTACAGCCTCCTTAAAAGATCAAAAATATTAAACATATAAAATTAGCAGAGTGCAATCCCTGCAATTACTACTAAAGAAAATAGAACCTTATTATATTTAGCCTGAGAACCTACAAAGATCAAAATAAATAAAATTGAAAACTATTCAGAAGTGCTTTAATAACACTAAATCAACTAAGTTTTAGGTAGTAATATAAAACAAAATACAGGAGCATGAAGCATTAGAGAGAAAGAGAGGGAATTTTAGATAACTAAATTTTCCTAAAAGTTGTCAAAATGAACAGTTCAATTCTACAACCTAGACTTGGACCAAAAATACAGCTAGTTTATCCAACACATAACAAAACACGTAAAAGTCATATAATCAGATAACTGCATATAAAGTTAGACAGCACAATTCATTCTGCAATGCAAAACAAATATGTAAAAAAAAACTCACTGGAAATCAAGTGCTTCACTACTGAGGGTACTGCGACACACAGCTTGGAGACCAGCACAGGGAAAGGAAAAAACAGATTGATCCCTATGTACAAGTAATGGCCTTTAATAGGCAGGTCTCAAGCTTATCCCATCCTTCCCCATACCTGGTAAGAATAAATGAAGAAAGAAATCCGTTAGCTCTTCTTCCCATTTCTAGGGCCTACAATGAGAATCTTGATCAAAAGCAAAAATGGGAAACAATAATACAAAGGTTTAACCTAAATAAAATTCCTATATTAATGCACTGCCAAATTATATTAAGTGTAAATGTTACTGTAATAAATGTTAACTTGGCATTCAAAGTTGCATGACTCCTCCAAAAATCTGAACTTAGAAAGAAATGCTAAGATACCTTTATTGATAAGACAGTTTATATAACTGTTGTATCATATATTAAAAGTTTTGAGATGGAGATTACTCTGTGAATAAAACTATATGATATTTTAGCTGACCTATCTTTAACACTAAAGAAAATTTAATATTATAGCAAATTTTTATTTTAAAACTTCTACTTCATTAAGCCATAACAGAGGAAGTTTACATCATACCTTAGTATTTTAAAGCAAATACTCTTCGATTAGCAATGATTATCTCTTCTTTGCTCCATAGTATGAGGGAGCAGAGCTTCAAATTATTTGCAATGAAACAGCAAAATCACAGACATGTTACACTCACAACTCCTAAAAGAATACCCCTATTTTAAAAAATAGTCATAGCCTGAACCAATTAACATGCTAACATATCCAAAACTGAGGAAAAATTCAGTTAAAATCACTGCTCCTCCCATAAATGAAGACAAATAATTTCTCATACATGGGTAATCTGAAATTATGATTTTTAAGACAAGCTGTTACCATTTAAGTATTTACAATGTGGTAGGTGCTATGCTAAGTGAATTATTTACATTATCTCATTTATTCTTCAAAATAAACTTTATGTGGGTTGGTACCATCATCCTCATTTTACAGATATAACAGATTGAGAAAAGTAACCTACACAGTCATCCAGCTAAGCGGCAGTCAGGATTCCCACACAGGCAGTGTTGGTTCCAGAGCCTACACTGCCACCCTAAAATCTAAAATGAAACAATGTACAAACAGTGTGTAGATAAAACTAATACTCAATATTTTAATGTAATTTAAAATAGATTTAACCTTATTTAAAAATTATAAAACCACATCCACAAATGATCTCTAAAGAGAAAAAAGTTCAGTTTTTAGAAATATTACTATAGTTTCCTCACTCTGTCTTTATTTACATATATACACAGAGTATTCAAACACTTATAAGTTAGATTCACTGTCCATACCTGAAGTGATGACTACTGGTAAGAATTAAGTGTATAATCACTTAAAATATAATACATAAACAGTCTTTTTTTCCACACTATATACAGGTTAAGAATATTCTTTTGCTGGAAGGTGCACCACAGTATCCAAATCTCTCAATATTCTCAACACTACCAACAAGTGTATACCTAATACCCTGAAGATGTCCACTCATCTCTTAATGCAAACTGTTGCAAATGAAGTGAATTTGCCTTAACTATACTGAACTAAATTAAGACTTTCCATATAAAATTAATTTACCCCTAAATTATGTTTATTCTTCTTATACTAATATTTTTCTAACAGCCTTTTTTAATTCCAGTGCAAATTATTTTAAAAGAACCAAACTGCCAATAGCTTTTCTGTAACCCATGAAAAAATTCCAAAAATTTGGGGATATGTGAATAGTCAAATCCAATATACTAATTTCACCTTTCCTGACAAATGAAAGTACTTTACATTAGTAAATGCATATACATATTCAATACTTAGAGAATCACAGACCAAAACACTTTTGACCACCTAGCAAAGAATGCATGTGGCACTAATATGGCCTAAATAAAGGAATTAAGGACATCAGTTTGCTCAGCAAATCCTTGACAACTTAGGGTTGTTCGGTCTAACATTACTGGTGTTTCTGATAGCAACTGTGTTAACCTCAAAGCTACCACATAGAAAGCAACTGTAAAACAGAATATTTAGTATCATAAAACTGAATATTTACTGAAACCATTTGTGACCCCAATCTCACAAGCTGATACAAATGTCTTAAGTCACTATCCTTAGAACAAATCCTAACACCTTTTCTTAATGAATTCATACCACAAAAGAATACTGATTTTACTTAAGTTTATCTAACAAAAAAAGAGACAGGAGAAAATAAAGAGTGACGGTTCTATGAAATAGAAATAAAACTTCAGAAATAATGGTGGCTACAGGAAAAAAAAACACACCAAATAAATTTCTTACACCATCATTAATAACGTATTTTTCTGGAAGCTAAATTCTTATAGTACAGCCAAGGCCTAACATTTCAAGTAAGTGAAAAACTGTCATATGCACACAAACTTCTAAATTTCTTCTCACAAACTCAAATTTCACATACAATACTAATATAAAAACATTCCCTACACTGCTGTCTTACTAAAACTGCAAAGGCAAAAATTTAAAAATAGAATGTTTACTGAGAGTGATTTAATGTAGAAACTTTGTGAAGTGATCTTCCCATAATAAATACTCCTACATTAAAAAGTCACTGAAGTGACTACTTCTTAAGTTGCTTAGAAATTATTAAAAAGTATTAAGCTATCATCAAATGAACAAATAGCAAATGGGGCAAATCTCAAAATGAGGACATTTGAAAATCAGTACTAAAGACTTCCAAAAAGTAAGAAATTTTATAACATTAAGAGGTTTATATTTTTGTGTGTGGTTAATGGGAAAAAGCAGATACTATACGGTTCCACACAAGCATTAAAGTATCACCAGCTACCTTGAATGTTGTTAAAATAAAATTCTGAAAGGTAATACACACATATGCACCTTTCTTTACTATCTTTCTAAAACTATTTAAAGTTAAGGTGATTATACCTCACCATATTTTATATTTACTTAGTATTTATTTAGTGTATCATAAGCAATGTTAAATCTGCACTGATGACTGTACTACTGTGCAAACTTTTACAATGAACAGCAATAAAATTCCTTTTTACTTATATTAAGAGTTATATAAACTGTAAATTCCTCTCAGATGCGCTTTATTCTTTAATACGCTTTATGAAAATGAAGTTTATAAATTACTGTATAGCAATTAGGTGGCCCAATTATGTTGCACAGGAAAGAAACACAACTTAACAGATACAAAACAATGTAAATTAAAATTGTGAGTAGAATCTTTTTTCAAAAAAAACCTCACAATACAGTCATTTCAGTAATCACTAATCTTAAAAGATAATACAGCTAACTTCAATAGCCCCTGTACTCTCTACGAATTAAAAAGTATTCCCTATGAAGATGCAAACTTATCAAACTTATCCATTAAAATACAACAGAAGCCTAAAGTTTCCATGAAATCTAAAGACAATGAATTTTTTATAGTCTCATGTTTAATACTACTTTCCAGACTAACATTAAGGATAAAACCCACCAACAAACTATTTTTAGAATAATTCAATTCTGCAAAAAAAATTAAGTAAAGTATGGTCCTCAATTTTCCTCTGAGGAAATCACTTCATTATTGATCTTTATAAAAATACTCCAATCACTACTTTCATAAAAGAATTTAACTTTGAACAGGTTAGCTGTTGAAATAGATACTACATACAACCTGCTAGAGAGATACTACAACCTGCTAGAGACAAAGCCTTCAATGACCATTTTAATTTTCCCCCCACCACAGTAAATACAAAACACTAAAGTGAAACCAAGCAAACTAAAGTGCTTTGGTATTTCAAAATTATTGGAAGTGCAACTACCAAAAAAGTAAACCGTTTACTGACTTCCCTAAGTGATTTTTTTTTCACATCAACATTTGGCTCAATAAAACCACAACTCTAGAAATTAAGTGTTATTAGTCATTTGATGCAATATACGATAATGCTTTCTATGCATACCATAACTAAAAGGACAGTTTTAGAGAAAGTTGTAAGTCACATAAATTTCATACATAGAGGCACACACACTCTGAAATCAAAGGAGAAATGGCTAATCACCTCAGTGCTCATATATAAGAACCCGGTAGAATGTTAGTCTTATAACTCTGATAATTTTAAATCAAATGTGTAAAGCAAAAATAGCATAAACATATTCTGAATACTAAAATCAATCTGCCCAACAAACAGCATTCTAGAAAATTTTTTGAATGGGGGTTTATTTTAAAAATTTAAACATTTAATTAATTTATTTCTATACATCTAGATGACTGTCAAGTCACACCAATAGTAGACTATTTTTGAAATAGGTTACAAATCAGAAGAGTTTTTTCATAATTGATTATCTTCTGGGCAAGCGGGTCAAGTTCAGCTTTAGTAAAGTTTTTCAATTAATGCAACTCCAAACTTTCCAAATATTCTTTTAAAGTATCATTTTTTAACCTAACAGAAAACTTACGTTGTGTGTGTTGTAAAGCTACTTCTTCAGTAACTTTTATCTTCATTTCATATCAAAAACTGGGGCAAAATTAGCTGTGCACATTTATGTGTGGATACATAATCCAAAGGAATAAAACCTCTTCAGATATGTAACATTTTCTTCAAAAAAATCTTCCCCACGGTTTTTACCTGGACGTATAGACACTTTAGTGTCACTCTACCTTTAGGCAAAATGTTTAATGCTAAGAAACCATTTTTATTAAGGCTATTAACACTTATGCAATTATGTAGTTTTAAGTAAGTATTGTCCACTGCTACAATTCACAGCACCAAATTTTTTATCTTAATAGAGGCCTTAATAAAATGCTTCAGTCTCCTCAGACCAATAACTTAATCCTGTTCTTCATGCCTTACACTGGCCTACCAGTGAGTCTCAATTCCTACGATACTTTCCATTCTGCAAAAAAGGAGGGCTCTATCGCCATCCTTGATCAAAACCGGTTTATTATACCTGAAACTGCAAAGACTCATGCCTTTCGATAACCACTATCTTTTGAAATATAAAGGCCTAACTTTTAGACAACCAATTATATACCACTGAAACTCTTGGGTTTCTGTCTTATCCAACAAGCTGACTCAGTAAATTTAATACACCATATGAAAAAAGCGAACACACCTACAATCCGAAGCTGGAGTGATCCACTCTTGCCAGCATTTCTGGTTATTAGCTGGTAAATTATACTTATACTGATATTCTACACAAGCCAGAGTAAAGTTAATGGATACCCAAAGGTGTCACAGGACCTGAAACCTAAATAAGGTGAGTGTCAATTCTGGTATCACAATAATACTTAAATTTCAAGTGAAACTGAAGTTTAATCTCTGCAATCACCATTTGCTACACACAATACCCTTGAACCTACACAACATTATCATCTGGGATCAAAAACCACTCAATCTCCATTCTATTATGTGTCACAAGAGCACTGAATATACAGTGCTACTGAACTGCAAATTTCATGCCCTATCCCACATCAGCCCAACACGAGACAAAAAAAGCAAATTTAACAAAGATCTAGTAAGAGCGCCTTTGAGATGTATCACCGTACTATTGATTTCAAGCTACAAAACTTCTAAATGCGATTCAAAGTTGTAATTAACTTAGTTTCAACATACAAACCTACTTTTGCCTTCAAATGAGCACCATATATGCTAAAATGATTCTCTCTCTAAAGTTATGCAAATCAGTTCGGTTCACAACTCACATTTTAAAAGAATCTATCAATGCAACTCAGGAAACTAAAAGCAATCACTGCAAGATTCTGATGCAATATGCGTACGCGCAACACTAATTTTCATTTTAATCTGATCTATACCCTTGATCTAGGGCCTAAAGCCAAGATTTAATCGAAATATGCTCAACCTCAAAGCATCTACTTTTCTGTTCATTTAGCAGACCGGATTACCGAGCTCACTAATCCACTAGCAGTGTACTGTATTCTTTATTAACGGACAATAGCCCTTAGGGGAGAGTCCCCACAGACAGACTAAGAAACCCATCAGTGCCTTGACACTTGCAACCAGGCAAGAGTTCCGAATAGCCGAACACACCCTAGGTTGAATGCATTCAAAAGAGGCACATAATATACATGATCTAGAAATCCGACCAGGGTTAAATGTCATAGTCACCCAAACTATGGACATTTTTCGCATCCGTCTACTCCCACGTTATAAGAGAGAGTGACAGAAAGGCAAAGAGGAGCGGCAGCCACAGAAATGGATACAGGTCAAGTCTAAGTCGAATCCATCCTCTTGATATCTCCTTTTGTTTCTGCTAACGATCTCTTTGATGATGGCTGTCATGTCTGGGAGCCTGTGGCTGAAGAAAAAGGAGGAGAGAGATGGCAGAAGCTGCTGGTGGCGGGGCTTCTTCTGCAGGATGGAAATGGCTCTGGACTTGGCGGTGGCTGATGCCCCTCGCTCTGCTGCCGCTTGGTTCTGGACAGCAGCCGGGTAATGGCTGCTGCGGCGGCTGCTGGATGGTTGCAGCGACTGGGCCTGCTTCTCCTCAGCAGCCAGAGGTCTGGCAGCGGCGGCAGCGGAATGGGGAGAAGAATAATCCTCGCAACGGCTGCCTCCTCCGGCGGCCTCCGGAGCCCGGGCCAGGAGGGGTGCGGCGGCGGCGGAGGGGAGGTTTAAAACCGGCCCGGGTCCCTGGATGTGCCGCCGCCGCCGCCGCCGTGTTGGAGGCAGTAGAAGGGGAGAGACCAACTCTCCGGCGTTCCCAGCCCTGGAAATGGTGACAGGCGACTCCGACACCCTCCCCGGAGCTGCAGCCGCCGCCGCCGCCGCCGCTTCTGCCCCCCGCTCCAGGAGCGGGAGGTGCAGCCGCCGCGCCTCAGCCGGCTCCCGCCCGAGTCCACAGCTTCCACCTTCCCTTTCAGGAGAAGCCGAGGAAGAGGCTGCACGGTTAGAAAAGAAGACGAAGAGGAGGCGAGAAACGCCGCCGCTGCCGCCGCCGCCGGCCGGCCGGCTCCCCGAGGGCGCTGCCCCCGCGGCTGCTCACAGGCGCTGAGAGGGGCTCTGGGCCGCGGCCGCCGCCGTCTCTCATCTCCTTCGCCTGAGCCCGGCCTCGCCTCACAGCGGCTCAACTCTCAAACTTCCATCATGGCTGCAGCTTCCGAGAGGAGAGAACTGAGCGCAGCCGCGTCCCAGCGCCCGAACGTGTATCCTGCCGCAGTGCACAAAGAGTCCCGCCACATCACCGCCCGCCGGCCTGCCCGCCCCCTGCGCCGCCGCGCCGGGAGCCCAGGCGCCTCGGAGCCCGAGGGGAGGCGGGAGGCGGACGGACCGCGCCGGGGGAGGGAAGGGCAGAGCAGGGGCTGTAGGGAGGGGGCAGAAGCAGCAGCTCCGGGTGCGAGCGCCGAGTCCCCAACGGGCAGGCGCACTGAGCATGCCCAGTATGACTGCCTGGAGCTCGCTCGGGCTTGTTTCGAGGCGCCCGCCTGTAGCTGCACTTGCTGCGGGTGCTTCTGCAGCAGCCCAGGGTGGGGGGAACGAGCTGAGCCACGGCCGAAAAACCCAGCCACAGGCAGAGTAGGCTGTTGCGAGGGGGAGAGGGGGAGCGAAGGTGAAGGCTGTGGCCGGTTCGTTGAGCAGTGTCACTGACTTGAGTCTGAGGTTACCTGTGCACAGGTGGAAAAGACCAGGTGACTGCTATGGTCAGGGTACAGGAAAACGCAGGGACGATCCCTGCAGCGAGGACACCCCTCCCCCTGCCTCCACCTCCAGATTTCCCCGGCACGGCCTGCAGCCTCCTTCTCCTTATGCACGGATGTCGGATCACGATCGTTCGCAGGGATGTGACTGCAGCAGCCCTTGCTGAGAAATCCCACCTCTCCCCCCATCCCCACCCGTGTCCTCAAGGTGTCAGTCTTAGTACAAAGAATAAACCCCTATTGTGTCTCCAGTGTGTATCACCTCATCCGGCTCCCTTTCACCGCCCCACCTCCCGCTTCCCCGGCACTCGGTTCATTTGCCCTAAAAATGAAAGCTCCCAGCGGAGCGCGCTGAGTGTGAGCACATCGCCCCTGAATTTCTAGATCCCAAAGGGCAACTGTCCAGGTGAACTGAAAGCGGATCCCCGAGGATGGGATGCACGCTGCAGCCCCCTGCATTTCCCCCGGAGAGCCGAGCATCTCTCCCCTCGGGGTTCCAGTTGGGTTCACCGCTCCGAACTCAAGCTCGACCCTTAGCGGCTCCTCGCCCCGCCCCTTTTGGGCCGCAGTGAAAACCCGGCTGGGTGGATCGCCCCGGGGCCAGGTTCCGCGCTCCCCTAGCGGGTCAGTGCACGCTAGAGACCGGGGTTGCAGGGCGGGAGTATGAATTACGGGACGGTAGGAAACTGCAGCCCCAGCGAGTGGGCGGAGCCGAGGAGACCTAGGAGGGTTCAAAAGGAGGTGGAGGGATACACGGGCCACAGTCGGAACTACTTTCAGGAGGAGGTCACGTGTGTTCCTAGTTGGGGAACTTTCCAAATTCCCACTCCCATTTGATAGCTCTAGAGGCAAGTGCTTCGCTTCCTTTGCCCAGGGTGCTCCCGCCATGTACGGGTAGCTGGACCCCAGAGCCTACCCGGTTTCGGCGGAAGAATAGGCTCAGACGATCCTCCCGCCGGAGCGCTGTCGGTGCTGGCGCCTGAGGAGCTGGTTACACAAGCACCCACATCCAAGCACGTGCCCCCGCCTGCTCTCACCTTGGCTGCCGCCGCTGATTCTTGCGGATCTCGGAGCAAGAGTTCCCAAGCTGGTCGCACCCTTTCCTGCTACCCACAGAGCAAGCTAGAGGACGGAGACCTGAAACTCCGAGCTCTGGATCCGCTACCACTGCGCCTTCCAAACCGTGGGAGAAGGGGCTGGGCCCCGGGGGTCTGGCGCATCTTCCTTGCTAGTGCCCTGCCCCCTAGGGCGAACCTTTCTGGTGCTGTACTCGCGGGGCAAAGGGTATCTACTGCAGCAGCCCGGTGATTGAATTCAACGATGTTGCGACAAACTTTCAGTCACTACTGAGCTGGTGAGCGCGCCCCACCTACCGTAGACTCAGCCTAGTGACTTATCTGGTCGGAGAACCTAGTCCATGGCCTTCAGCCCAGAACAAACTTGTCAAGTCTGCTTAGAGCTCGGATTGTTTGACCTAAACCGCGAAAGATCTGGTTCGGAAATGCTGAAAATTAGAGCACATTTACCCTGGCATCGATCGGCTGCAAAGTGAGTGGTCCACCGTCTGCTTGTAGAGAGTGGGCATCAGTACCATTGTAGGAATTCTTTCTTTCCCCTGGGAAGTAGAACTCAAGGAGAATTTGAGTCCAAAAGTATTTAAGTTGATACCTAGACTGAGGCGCTGGTCGTTTCTTAGATCTGAGAGAATGGGATCAATTTGCATGTATGTTGCAGTTATTGTGAATTGATGCCTAGGAAGGTCTAAAAGAGGATTTATTCAGTGTATGAGAAAGAACACATCATAGTTGTAGGCAGCCCCTGAAGACTAGAAACCTCAAGAGAGGTACCGTAGAAGCCACAGACCATTACCTAATTCCAGGACTACTTACTAATTAAACCAGGGATATTTACACTGTTCTTAGAGATCTCTGAGGCTTCATAAAACTTTGAATTTGTATGCAACATCCTTTTAAGATAGCCCTGCAGGAGTTAGCCACCTGCTGAATCTTCAGTCTTGATATTTATTGGAGCCTGGTTTTGTGCATGGTCCTGGTCAGCTTGGGGGAAGGAGGGGCCACAAGTGGAAAAAGAAATGGAGAGCAACCTAGAAAGAGTAGGAGAAAGGCCTCCCTTTGGTTTCCAAAGATGAAAGTCCTGACCACACAGCCTAGATAAGCTAGAGATTTTTTTTTTAAATAAATGTATTTATTTATTTATTTTTGGCTGTGTTGGGTCATGGGCTTTCTCTAGTTGCTGCAAGCAGGGGCTACTCTTCGTTGCAGTGCACGGGCTTCTCATTGTGGCACGGGCTTCAGTAGTTGTGGCTCGCAGGCTCCAGAGCGCAGGCTCAGGAGTTGTGGCACACAGGCTTAGTTGCTCCGTGGCATGTGAGATCTTCCCAGACCAGGGCTTGAACCCATGTCCCCTGCACTGGCAGGCGGATTCTCAGCCACTGCGCCACCAGGGAAGCCCTAGAGATTTCTTTATTTTATAAATAACCAAGGATAAGTCCCTGATTTCTAGGTGTTCCACTAGATTGCATGGCAAGAACCTGAGAGCTACGCTCAATTGATTATCAACTACTGCTTGGTGAGGAAAGGGAAAATGAAGATAAAGTTAAATGAAGGCAAGTGATTAGGGAGGGGTAAAATGTCCCACGTTTGTTTTTCCAGTTGCTGATCTTGTCCCCAGAGTTCCTGTTATTAGCACTGCCCTACTTTGCCCACCCCTCTCCCCCCATTCCATGTGAAGATTAGTCTCACAGTATCTGAGACGTTCTGAAATCCACTTCCTAGGAGGAAAGTGGATTCATTCCTGCCCTGTTGGTGTTTTGGTGTTAGGCCTGAGGAGAGAGAATCCTTTTCAATTCCTGTGGCACAGAGTTATTCTGGAGCAGAGAGGGTGTGCATCACCAGTACTAACATGCTGGAATATGAGACTGGCCCACAAGCACTTCCATCTGCTGAAAGAAGAAACTGGAAAATGAGTTTTGCTGCTACTCTAAACATCAGGTCCCTCTACTTATCTCCATGGTGAGTGAAAGGACCAATGTTGGCAGATATTTGACCAGCCTGACAGCAATACCAGGTGGTTATTAGAAGTTGCTGAGTAAAAAATTTCCTCCCCTTCCCAGTGTTAAGTGGGTTCCTGAAGGAAATCCTTTTTTAATTTTTGTTTTTCTTCACTTTGTCCTCCTACCCAAGAAGTCTCCATATGCAGGTGGTAGAGCTGAAAGCTTTAAATAGCTGACACTATCTAATGTACAGAAAGTTTTTAAAAATGTTTTTTTCAAGTTCAGTTGCAAATATCTGCTTGGCTGTACAGATATTACAATACATTGGTTTCTAAACACTTCAGTTATTTACCTGTCTGGATTCAGACTGCCCTGGGGAGAAACAGAAGCTGGTAACAAAGGGAGAATTATATAAAGCTTCAGGGAGACTAACCATACAGAATAATTAGTGAACAGGAAAAACCAGCTTTAATTATAGTTTCTAACAGCTGATTCCAAAACTGTATTGCTACTGCATCCAGAGAATATCTAAAGAAAATTCCTTTCTTATTTTCTTTGATAAGTGAAATGACCAGCAACTCAATGGGGATGATATAAATAGTTGATGTGCTCTTTGTAGGTCCTGCTGCTAAAATGTCTTTTGTTGAACACTGATTGCTATAGTGCCTTTCTCATCTCCCACACACTGACCTTTCAAATAGAGATCTAAAGCAATGGCTTCAATTTTTAAGTAATCTTCTCTATTTTTATCTGCTTAACCACTGTTTTCTAAATAATACAGAGTAAAAAGTATATAATAATTATATATTTTAACTTAAACCATCCCATTCTTCCAACGGTCTGAAGACTTTTCCCTTATTTCAGTTATCCTAATTACAAATATTCCTGTTGTTTTAAATAAAGACCTTTTGCTTACAACATTTCTCCAGAAGGTACCAGTATGGATCATACAAGCAACCACATCCTAAAAGAGAATTTTCCATTGTTGCCTACAAGTTCTTCATGCCCTAATCTCCTGGAGCTATTTCAGATGGCACTTGTGTCTCCTTTCACATCTCAGTAGAGAGGTGTGCTGTATGAAATATCACACAAAGAGAAATAAGGGCTGGGCTGGGAGAACCACAGAGCAGACTAGGCACTCACTATGTCCAAGTGGCATTTAGAAATTGTGACTTGGACTAGAGAGTGATAGAAAAGAAAGACCTAACATGACAAGACAGCTTAGATTGTTTTAGTTTCCGATCTAACACTGGCTATTGGATATTCCACTCTGGTCCCCTTAATACTAACTCTAGCCCTAGGAACACATTTCTTGCCTTTTAGCTCTTCCGATAATAGAAAAAGATAATAATTTTTATGTTACCAGCAGATATTGGGGCATTTACCAGGTGCTTCACAGAGTAGCCCTCATTGGTCCAGGTATAGGAGGGACACTGAGAAGGAGTCAAGGGTAACTATTGCCTCACTCCTATAAATCTTTCCCTTCAGAACATCCTTCTGGCTTCTGAGGTATCACTTTTTCTGGTAACAAAAAGCAACAAAAAACCTTTTTGAAAGAGAAAATGCATGGTTAAAACTCTATCTAAGGGACTTCCCTGGTGGTCTAGTGGTTGAGAATCCGCCTGCCAATGCAGGGGACGCGGGTTCGATCCCTGGCTGGAGAACTAAAATCCTACATGCCAGGGAGCAACTAAGCCCACACACCACAACTACTGAGCCTGTGCACTCTGGAGCCCACCCGCCACAACTAGAGAGAAGCCTGTGTGCCACAACAAAGAGCCCACACCACAACGAAAGATCCCACATGCCACAATGAAGATCCCACATGCCGCAACTAAGACCTGACACAGCCAAATAAATAAAAATTAAAAAATTAAAAAAAAACTCTATTTAAGGTAGCTTTTTTGTCTGTGTTGATGGTATAGGGTCTTAACTCCATTTAGTCATTTAATGATTCAATCAACAAATATGTGGGAGTCTTATGTGCCAGTACTAATAATGCTAAGCTCTGTGGACAGAGCAATGACTATAGCATAGAGGGTCCAGCCTTTACGGAATTGAGTCTCCTTGAAAACTTGGCTTCTTTGTCTGACACTGTTGCAACCTCTTCACAGTCTAGGAGTAAAGTTAAAGCTGTAGAAAATACCCTAGTATTTGATAACTGTTTCAATTATCTATTGCTGCATAACAAACCACTGTAAACTTGGTGGCTTAAAAGAACAACCACCATTTATTTTCTCACAATTTTGCAATTTGGGAAGGTTACAGCTGGACAGTTCTTCAGCTCCCCCATGATGTCAGCTGGGTCAGACATGTGGTTACGTTCAGCTATGACTTTGGCTAGGGCTGGAATGTCTGTGACATTCCCCACATGTCTGGCACCTCAGCTGGAGCACCTGAAATGCCTGGGGGCCTCCCTCTCTTCGTGTGACCGTTCATCATTCAGTGGTCCAGCCCAAGCATCTTTGCACAGTGACTGAATCCCAAGAGGAAGAAAGCAGAGGCTTCAAGCCCTCTCCAAGGCATGGTTCAGAAGTCCCAGGATATCACTTTCATTCTATTCTCTTGGCCAAAGCAAGTCACAAGGCCAGCCCAGATCCAAGGGGAGAGGAGTCTCACTTCTTAATGGAAGGAGTGGCTGGGATAAGAGGAATTATTGGCAGTCAGATTTGGAAGCACTCTACCATAATCCACCCTCTGGCCACAACTGTTCACACATACACACCCACACACAGACATGCAAAAGACACTTACTTCCTCCCCCGCAAATTACCATTCTGTATAGCATTGGCTGTAAGGTCTAGGATCTAGTCATACACACTAGGCCCAGATGTGAATGAGGCATTTCAGATGCTGTTCCTCTTCATCTGGAGATCCATGAACTAAAAAGACAAGTTACAATACACAACATACAATGCTGAAACAGGGATAGAATAAATGGAATAGATACTTCTTTTCAAAGGTTGGCAGGGGGAAATGGAAGGCACATAGCAGTCATTAGTCTGTAGCAATTCTGAAAGCCAGCCAAGCGCTGTCATCCTGACTCTAAGGATTTGGTTCTCCATTAGGGCCTGGTTCTTCTCCCTGGGAGTAGTTTCCTAATCCACTGTTCTTGGCTCCCTGCTCTGGGGTCTAGCTGACCTCTGAGTCAATCTTCCTTTTTCATAAGAAACTGCCTGCCCTTTACAGTTGAATAGCTCTCTCAGCCTGCTTCTTGCCCATAGAAAGTTGGGGGCCCAGAAGCTTTTTTTCATTTTGAACTGTCTCCTCCTTCTTTGGTCCAAGCTCCTGGTGCTTTTATCAATAAAATTCTCTTTAAAAGTGTGTGGGTTTTCTATGACTCTAATTGGAGTTCACTCCTTGACCACAAAGCAACATCCAGAATTCTTTCAAAAACAAACCTCTGTCTACATTGGGCCTTTATCTAGGTGACTGCTGTTGGACCACCCTTAAGATTCTTAGAAGCCCTTTTAGTCTAGATGAGAGGGTCTATGAAGCAATGTCTTAAGTTTTTTAGAGGTCTCAACAGAGTTTTGATTAAATCTTTTCCTTGAGGTCACATTTTATAGGCAGTCCCTGAGGCCATTTCTTAATTTGAGACCTTTTGCTGACTATAAAGACTCTCCTAGGTCCTGTATATTTCTACATTCTGCTTAAAAACTGAATAGTTCTTTTTTTTTTTTAACACATTTCTCTCTTGTGATACATGACACATCACTAAAAGAAGCCAACTGACACTTTGAACATTCACATTGAAAATCTTTGCCAGGTCTACAAGTTCATTAGGTACATTTTCTATGTTTTACTGCACACAAGTGCAAATGTTTCCAAACATTTTGCCACTACATAACACCACTTAGCCAGCCTCCAGAAGCAATTTCCTCACTGCTCTTATAGCTTCCATTGAGATCCCTCAACAAAATATTAGCAAACCAAATTCAACAATACATAAAAGGATCATACACCATGATCAAGTGGGATTTTTTCCAGGTATGCAAGGATGGTTCAACATCTACAAATAAATCAACACGATATATACCACATTAACAAAATGAAGGATAAAAATCATATGATCATCTCAATAAATACAATAAAAGCATTTGACAAAATTCAACATCCATTTATGATTAAAAAAATCTCAACAAAGTGGGTATAATGAGAACATACATCAATATAATAAAGACCATATATGACAATCCCACAGCTAACATACTCAACAGCAAAACGCTGAAAGTTTTTCTTCTAAGATCAGGAACAAGACAAGGATGCTCACTTTCACCACTTTTATTCAACATAGTATTGGAAGTTCTAGCCAAAGCATTTATGCAAGCAAAGGAAATAAAAGGCATCCAAATCAAAAAGGAACAAGTAAAACTGTCATTTGCAAATGACATGAGATTATATATAGAAAACCCTAAAGACTCCACCAAAAACCAGGTAGAACTAATAAACACATTCAGTAAAGTTGCAAGATATAAAATCAATATACAGGGACCTCCCTGGTGGCGCAGTGGTTAAGAATCTGCCTGCCAATGCAGGGTACACAGGTTCGTCCAGGAAGATCCCACATGCCATGAGCAACTAAGCCCGTGTGCCACAGCTACTGAACCTGTGTACCACACTACTGAAGCCCACACACCTAAAACCCGTGCTCTGCAACAAGAGAAGCCACCACAGTGAGAAGCCCTCAGACTGCAACGAAGAGTAGCCCCTGCTTGCCACAACTACAGAAAGCCCACACACAGCAACGAAGACCCAATGCAGCCAAAATAAATAAATAAATAAATGTATTTAAATTTTTTTAAAAAAATCAATATACAAAAATCAGTTGCATTTCTTACACTAACAATGAACTATCAGAAAGAGAGATTAAGAAAACAATTCCACTTACAATTGCATCAAAAATAATAAAATACTTAGGAATAAATGTAACCAAGGAGGTGAAAAACCTGTACACTGAAAACTATAAAACACTGATGAAAGAAATCAAAGAAGACACAAACAAATGGAAAGATAATCTGTGCTCTTGAATTAGAAGAATTAATATTGTTAAAATGACCATACTATCCAAAGCAATCTACATATTCAGTGCAATTTCTATCAAAATTCCAAAGGCATTTTTCGCAGAAATAGAACATACAAACCTAAAATTTGTATGGAACCACAAAAGACCCCGAATAGCCAAAGCAATCTTGAGAAAGAAGAACAAAGCTACAGGCATCACACTCCCTGATTTCAAGCTATCTTACAAAGCTATAGTAATCAAAACAGTATGGTACTAGCATAAAAACAGACACATAGACCAATGTGACAGAATAGACAGCCCAGAAATACATCCATGCATATGTGGTCAAGTAATTTACTACAAAAGAGGCAAAAACATACAATGGGGAAAGGACAATCTCTTCAACAAATGTTGTTGGGATAACTGGACAGCCACATGCAAAAAAATGAAACTAGACTACTATCTAACACCATACACAAAAATTAACTTGAAATGGATTAAAGACTTGTATGTAGTAAGACCTGAAACAATAAAAGTCCTAGAAGAAAACATCCGTGGCAATCTCCTTGACATTGATCTTGGCAATGATTTTTTACATCTGACTCCAAAAGCAAAGGCAACAAAAGCAAAAATGAACAGCAGGACTATATCAAACTAAAAAGCTTTTGCTCTTCAAAGGAAATCAACAAAATGAAATGGCAACTTACTAAATGGGAGAAAATATTTGCAAATCATATATCTGATACAAGGTTAATATCCAAAATATATAAAGAATTCATACAACTCAATAGCAAAACAAACAAAAAAATCCAATTAAAAAAATGGGCAGAAGATCTGAATAAATATTTTTCCAAAGAAGACATACAGATGGCCAATAGGCACATGAAAAGACGCTAAGCATCATTAATCATCAGGGAAATGCAAATCAAAGCCACAATTGGATATCACCTCAAATCTGTTGGCTATTTGAATGGCTATTATAAAAAAGAAGAAATAACAAGTGTTTGTGAGGGTGTGGAGAAAAGGGAACACTTGAGCACTGTTGGTGGGAATGTTAATTGGTAAAGCCACTTTGTAAAACAATGTGGAGGTCCGCCCCAAAATTAAAAATAGAACAACATGATTCAGCAACTCCACTTCTGAGTATTTATCTGAAGAAAGCAAAAATAGTCATTTGAAAGGATATGTGCACCCCTATGTTCGTTGCAGCATTACTTCCAATAGCCAACATATGAAACAACCTAAATGTTCATTGATGGATGAATGGATAAAAAAGATGTAATACATGTACACACACACACACACACACACACACACACACACACACACAATGGAATACCATTCAGCCATAAAAAATGAAATTTTGCCATTGGCAGCAACAGGAATGGACCCTGAGGGCATTATGCTAAGTGAAATATTAATAAGTCAGACAGAGAAAGACAAATACTGTATGATCTCACTTACATGTGGAATCTAAAAAACAAAACAAACTAATAATTATTTTAAAAAACAAGCTCATAGATACAGAGAACAGATTAACAGATTGGTGGTTGCTGGAGGGAAGGGGAGAGTTTGGGGTGGGTAAAATGGATGAAGAGGTTAAAAGTTTCAGCTATAAAATAAATAAATCCTGGGGATGTAATGTACAGCATGGTGACTGTAGTTAATAATACTGTATTGCATATTTGAAAGTTGCTAAAAGAATACATCTTAAAAGTCATCATCAGGAGAAAAAAAGAAAAAAAAATTTGTAACTATTTATGGTGACAGCTGTTAACTAGACTTATTGTGGTGATTATTTCTCAGTGTATATCGAATCATTATGTTGTACACCTGAAAGTAATATAATGTTATATGTCAATTACCCCTCAATTTTTAAAAAAGAAAGAAAAAATAGTCCCTGCCCAGACTAAGGAGACATATCAACTAAATGCCAATGTGGGATCCTGGACTGGATCCTGGAACAGAAAAAGAACATCACTGGAAAAACTGGTAAAGTTCATATAAGGTCTGTACCTTATGTTAATTTCCTGATTTTGATAATTATTCTATGGCTATGTAATCTATTTATATTAGGGCAGCTGAGCGAAGAATATATATGAACTCTGTCTGTACCATTTTGCAACTTTTCTGTAAGTTTAAATTGCTTCAAAATAAATTTTTAAAAACTAAATTAAAAAAATAAATTTTAGGAGTTAGAGTTCCCTCATCACCTTTCCAACCTCCACCCAATGCTGGGTCCCAAAATCAATGCCACATGTTTTAGATTTTTGTTATGCCAGGGTCCAACTTTCAAACATCAATTTCTATTATCTGTTGTGCATAACACACTACCTCTAATTTCATTTTTAAATAAATGAGCATTTTAAATAAATGTAGCAGCTCAAAATAGTAACAACCATTTTTTTGCTCACCATTCTGCAATATAGACAGGATGATGGTGACAGCTTGTCTCTCCTTCGTGTAATGTTGTTTGGCATAGCTTGATTTGGGATGGAGGATCCAAGATGGATTCAATTACATGTCTAATGCCTTAGCTGGAGTGGCTGGGATAGCTAGGAGCTGGCTGGACCTAACTCCCTCCTTACTCTCTTGTCCTCTAAAAAAGAGGCACACTGCCTCCACAAGGCCATTCTCTTCAACAAGGTAGTCAGACTTCTTCACGTGGTCATTATTTTCCAAGAGAGCAAAAACTAAAGTTGCCAGGTCTAGGCCCAGAACTGTAGTAGCATCATTTTTGCCTCATTCCATTGACCAAAGCAAGTACCAGACCCATCAAGATTCAAGACTGGGGAAAAAGACTTTGCCTCTTGGTGGTAAGCTTGTAGAGAGATGGAGGAATTGTTGATGGTCATCTACCACTGTGACCCTAGCTCTCTTCCTTATTTAAAAATATATATATATATATATATATTTATTTATTTATTTTATTTTGGCTGCTTTGGGTCTTTGTTGCTGGCCGTGGGCTTTCTCTAGTTGCAGCAAGTGGGGGCTACTCTTTGTTGTGGTGCGTGGGCTTCTCATTGCAGTGGCTTCTCTTGTTGCGGAGCACGGGCTCTAGGCACATGGGCTTCAGTAGTTGTGGCACGCAGGCTCAGTAGTTGTGGCTCGTGGGCTCTAGAGCACAGGCTCAGTAGTTGTGGCGCATGGGCTTAGTTGCTCTGCGGCATGTGGGACCTTCTCGGACCAGGGCTCGAACCCATGTCCCCTGCATTGGCAGGAGGATTCTTAACCGCTGAGCCAACTCTTCAAATCAGACAGTTTTCCATGGTCAATTCTGCCTAGACTCTATCATTTAAAAAACACCACTATCAGCTGACAATTTGATTAGCAACTGAATGTTTTCAGTTTGTTACCTATTTTGTTCCTTAATCATGTAATCTTTTCATTTCCTCACTCATCTATTTCACATGCATAATTCTACTCTAGGATTAATATATTTCACAAAAGTGTTCATTAAAATTCAGTAAAATAAAAGTGATAATACATGTATACATATATATGTTTACATAATTACATGGAAAATGTATGGAAGAATAAACCAGAGAGAAGATAACACTGGTTATCTCTGAGGTTAGGATGGGGAGGGAGGGCCTCAGAGGGAGAGGAATTTCTCTTTTCATTTATTGCTTTTTATATGATTTGAAGGTTCTTTACAATGATCATTTATTATTATGAAAAAAGTTATTTCATCAAATAGAATTAGGACTAAAAATAAACAAATACCTATTATCAAAAGAATAACAAATCAACCAAGGAAAGAGCTCAACTGTAATTTCATTTTTAAATAAATGAGCTCACTAAGGAATTTCCAGCATTTAAGCCTAAAGGTCTGTTTGATGTCTGCTGCACAACAGAAATACATGAGAATAACTGCTATAAGTGCTGTCTAGTAGAGATACTGTATAGTAGACAGGTTATATCTTACCCTGAGTACCCTCTCTCCCTAGATCAACCATCTCTACTAGATCTACTCTTCACTCTTTGTACCATCTAATGACTTTTGCTGCTCAAAGAAAATACACTCCAGAAATAATCATCTGGTACCACAGCAATACCACCATTCAAAGCAGTGGCAGATTACTTTATGATCCAAGAAATCTCAAAGGTCCCTTAGTTCACCAATCCCATTTTACAAAGGAAGAAACTGAAGCCCAAGGAGTTTATATGCCCAGATTACATAGCTACTCAATGAGGGATCCTGGATTGGAGTTTGGGAAATTTCTTGAATAAATTCCCATCAGTGAATAAAGAGGGGAAGAAAACCTCGCTTTTAGAGACTTAAGTTAATTAGAAATTTCACTGGAGAAGGCTGTTAATGGTATTTTCAAGCTTGTACAGGGGAGAATGAAGGCAACAAGAAGACTACCTAACCAGAAACAGTAAATAGGGTTTGGAATAGGGAAAGATGGTGACTGATGCTTACTCTCTGTCCTAAAGTGTCCTGAAATTGAACCATGAGAATTAGGGCCTTAATGATCAAACATGAATTGCTGCGTGTTACAATTCTGCTTCTCCTCCTCAGTTCCTAAGATCACTGGGAGAATATCTTCCAAACAACGATGGAAAGGAGGCAACTGTTATACGTGGATTGAGAAAAAGAAAAGGGACTATGCTCTTTTGAAAGGAAGGAAATGCCAAAAGCTTCCGGGAATAGAGGGAAACACTGCCACCTGCTGAAGAGTTGGAGTCAATGAAAATGGTGCCAGGCATGGTTAGAGGGAGCATCTCCTGCAGGGCTCAAAATACCGTATGCTAACACATATATATGGAATCTAAAAAAAAAAAAAAAAAGGTTCTGAAGAACCTAGGGGCAGGACAGGAATAAAGATGCAGACGTAGAGAATGGACTTGAGGACACAGGGAGGGGGAAGGGTAAGCTGGGACGAAGTGAGAGAGTGGCATGGACTTATATATACTACCAAATGTCAAACAGATACCTAGTAGGAAGCAGCCGCATAGCACAGGGAGAGATCGGCTCAGTGCTTTGTGTCCACCTAAGAGGGGTGGGATAGTGAGGGTGGGAGGGAGATGCAAGAGGGAGGAGATATGGGGATATATGTATATGTATGGCTGATTCACTTTGTTATACAGCAGAAACTAACACACCATTGTAAGTAATTATACTCCAATAAAGATGTTAAAAAAATTTAAAAATTTTTATAAAATCAGTTAACGAATCTATTTGCAGTCTGAGCAGGTCAGTGCAGAGAGAAAGTTTAGTTCTGGATTTTATCAGGCCAATCTGTAGTAGAGAAAGGTCAGCTTATCTCTACTGTGAGGATGGTAGAGGCCTGCATCCCTGCTTCCCTTTCTTCCATGAATATTTATGCCTATTAGCTCTGAATTTTTTCCCAAAACCTAAATCTCAAAATAATTAAATATACTTGGTTGAGACAAGATAAAAGTGATCTGAGAGGAAAAAGCAATACAAAGAAGTTTATTCATATAACATATGCACAGGGTTAAAAATTCCCAGTGGCTTACTACTACCATTCCCCAGACTGTCTGGTTTTTTTCCCTTTTTACTCTTCCTCTAATATTCACATACAAATATACACACAAAGGGCAATTGCAAGAGAGGGCTGGGAGAAAGTTGCTGATCCTTTATATAGACTTAGCCTTTCCCCTCTGCTATGGTCTGAGTGTGTCCTCTCCAAATTTTTACATTGAAACCCAAACCCAAGATGAAGGTATTAAGAGGTAGGGCCTTTGTGAGGTGATTAGACCATAAAAGCAGAGCCCTCACGAATGGGATTAGTGCCCTTATAAAAACGGTCTGACAGAGCTCCCTTCTCCTTTTGCCATGCCAGGTGAGGTTACATCTAGAAGACAACATTTATGAATCGGGAAGCAGGCCCTTGCTAGACACAGACCTGGTCATGTAGGCGCACTGACCTTGGACATTCAGCCTCCAAAACTGAGAAATAAATTTCTGTTCTTTATAAGCCACCCAGTCTATGGCATTTTGCTATAGCAGCCTGAACAGACTAAGACACCCTCTTTCCAGCATCCTTCCGCTCCCTTTTCTCCTGCCCTCTTTCTTACCATTCTCTTTCTTCCTATCCCATTTTCCTCCTCCTAACCTCTATATTCCTAGATTCTCTTTATTAACGTACAAGAAACTGATATGGCTAGGAGACCAGGTGGGAAGGTGACATTTACAGGACTGCCAAGTTACACAGCTCCAAGGGCCCCGATCCACATTGTATGTGATGCTGTTACTTCTTGCTTTTTCAACCACATGAACGTAGTATCTTTAGTTTATATTTAATTGTTTAAAACCTAACCTTAGCGGCCCAATGGTAGGCCACTGGTTAATTCCGTGGTTCCATTTAATGATAAAATAAAGCAGTTCTGGACCTTACCCAGTTATCAGTTTCTTATTAACAATTTCTTAGGATTAATAAAACAAGTTCTAAAGGTACTCTCATTGTGATTTAGATTTTTCTATCTTGCAGAACTTCAGAAAGAAACCATAGGAAAATCTAATGTTGTCAGACCTAACTTAGATGGAAATTTTTACCTATTCTAAATACAATAGATGAACAATTCTCTTTTGTGAATTTTTCCTAATTAATTGTACTTGAATGTACTGCATTTCTTAAAGGATGTACAGGTTTTATATTTCAGGAAACTCGAGGAAAAGGAGGTCTGTAAGCAAAGGTCATGGTACTTTAAAATTAATTTGGGAATATTTCAGGTCCTTAACATAAATTTCATGAAGCTGGGAAACTGAAAGCTAATGGATAGAAACAGTCTATTTTCTGAGAAAAACAAAACTCTCATTTACCTAGCTGTGAGCCCTAAGTTTTATCTGAAATTTTCCTGGACATAATACCTTTGTCTTGGACGCCTCCTAAGGTGCAGCCACAGACCATTGGCTGCTAAAGTTCATGAGACCACCTTTTTCCTAAATTACCTGTTGAAGCAAGTACAAAGGAATGCTTAATTGAGATGTGTCTTATTAATGTGTTCTTGTGGACTTACTAACTATAAAATATTCTATTTTATTATAGTCTTTATAATGATTTTTAAAATAACTTGTAGCTGTAAAATAGGACTGTCTGCATTTCATATTCTGTTTATTTTATACTGTTGAGGCACTTGTCTTATTAACTGGTCAACTTTTTCTTATGAATTGAATTTGGCACATTAAGTGTTCTCAGTCTTTAAGTAGAATTAAACTGGTCCCTGACTGAGAATGGCCATTATTCTATTTTTGAAATGTACTGTCCTTTTCAACTACATCCAGAAACTTGTAAACCAGAAAAATTTTGCCCTAAGAGTAAGCTACTTTTGGTAGTATACTTACCTTGGTAGTTTACTTGGCCTGAGTTTGCTGTTGGAAGCTAGGTCAAGCGATCCCAACTTCTTGTTCTCCCAAATTGCACAGAATGTTGATAATAACCTTTTCTACTAGACATCTGTTTATTTTGCAGTTAACAGAGGGTAAAGGAGGCCTTAAAGACATTTCTGCTTCAGGGCACAGAATGCAAACCAACTATAGTGCTGTCTTTCTACCATCTTTGTTCACGTAGACTAAGGATGCCCTTTAAAGAAAGAAAATCATGGATAAAAATACTTCCAGAGGGGATCTTCCCTGGCGGTCCAGTGGTTAAGACTTCACCTTCCAACGCAGGGGGTGTGGCTTCAATCCCTGGTCAGGGAGCTAAGATCCCACATGCCTCACAGCCAAAAAACCAAAAACATAAAACAGAAGCAATGTTGTAACAAATCCAATAAAGACTTTGAAAATGGTCCACATCAAAAAAATCTTAAAAAATAAATACTTCCAGAGGTTGTCACAAGCAAATTATAGAAAGAAATTAAGTGTCTCATAGAGCCCTGGTGGGTTACTACACATTGGTAACCAGTTATTTTTTTTTTTTATTTTTTATTTTTTTTCGGTACGCGGGCCTCTCACTGTTGTGGCCTCTCCCGCTGCGGAGCACAGACTCCGGACGCGCAGGCTCAGCGGCCATGGCTCACGGTCCCAGCCGCTCCGCGGCATGTGGGATCTTCCCGGACCGGGGCACGAACCCTGTCCCCTGCAGCGGCAGGCGGACTCCCAACCACTACGCCATCAGGGAAGCCCGGTCACCAGTTATTTAAATAAAGTGACCATGGGATTTCCCCCAAATTAGAATATTCCTATGACTCACATACAGGGAACTTTGGAGGGACTTCTCCCAAGTCCTTGAGAGGCATAGCAATGTCCTCAGTGATGAGGGTTCAGTGAAACAGTCATATAGCTTAGGAGACTCCAACAGTAGTAATTTCAATTCTGGGTATAATCCCCAGAGTAGTGGTCTTCAAACTAGGGAACTGAGACACTCAAGATAGTTTTAAGACGATCAGTTCCAGATCTTTAACTTCAATATATACTTCCTCCCAAATCTGATCTTCTTGAGAACCAGTGTAGTTAAGTGGCCCTTGTGGTTCCTAGCCCCACCTCCCTTTTCACACTGGCCCTTTCTCCCACTTTTTTAAAAGAGAAAGGCATACCTCTACCTAAATGCTAAAATGGTGTACTGCTCCAAAGTGTAAAAACCTGCAAGGACCTGAAGAGACATTCTGAAATAATGATATTGGTGTTGAGAGGCTAAATGATTTTACTGACTAACAAACCCTTTTGAAAGTTAGATTGTTTAACAATACATGTTTTCTCGTAAATTGAAGGAAGACCTATTTATATTGTCCACTGAAAAATTATTAAAGATAAGATCACTAAGTGATGTGTGGCATACAACTTGGAAAGCTTTCCGATAAATGTGTGACATCACTAAAACAATTCCTTCCAATCACATATCTATGTAAACAATATTCCTCATTGTTCATAATATAAAGGCAAACACTAGAAATAAACCGATGTGTGAACCTGTCTCTTTCTGGAAATAAGTAAAATTCACTTATGATATATAATTTTTTAAAGCCCTATTGATTTCTTTTTTATGTTTAATAGTTACAACATTTTAAAGCATTGATAAATTATGAACTAAAAATAATTAATCATAATTAAGAATAATTTAACACTTAGAAGTATTATGGCCAAAGGAATTTAACATAATTTAATTTAAATTTATGTATAAAATTTGTTACAGAGAAGTATGATAGAGTGATCATTAAAGATATTCACACATAATGTATATTACATTCAGATAAAAATCTGTGGCAGGAGTGGAAAGAAAATTCAAGTGCAAAGAGAAAATGAAGTGATGTAAAATTTCCCACTATAAGAGAAGCACTTGTTCATGTTGTTAATGTTTTGATGGATAATGATGAATATATCAAATCACTATGGCATTTATATTCCATTAGATACATTTATTAATTCTGCTTTTAAACGTTAATGTTTACATTACAAGGAAATTATTTCCTTTGTAAGTACTTAAACTCATAATGAAAAGTTTCATTCCAATTCTAAAATGTGTAAGGAAGAAAAGTTTGTCCAAATTGTTTGTGGGATAAGCTAGCAAAATAGTTTAAAAATTCCTTACTCTAGAAAAACTTTCATACGTGTGCATAAGAAAACATGTAGGGATTTTCATGGCAATATTATTTGAAATAGCAAAAAGTTAGGAAGAACCTAAATAAATATCCATCAATATGGATAAATAAAATGTGATATTTTCAGATGATAGAATTATTATACACTAGGTTAAGAGGAAAAAATTAGATAAATTTATCAACATGGAAATATCTCAAGATTTACCTGATCCTCAGAATTACAGTAGGCTCATCTTTCTCTCATTTCCTGTCCTCACAACAGTGAAGCCATTCCAGGAAGCAGGAAGTCCACAGGCTATGTGGTATCACCCAAACCTTGGTCCTAAAGCAGAGAACTTTGAATGGGTGTGTAACATGATCATATCATAGTTATTATCATGAAGGCTCCACAGTTTTCTGAGGCATTTTAATGACTACTCCTTGTGGGAGTGGAGGGGAGATTAAAACGGCCAAAGAACCAATTAGAAGGAAAAGAATTTCTTCATCATCTTTTTGAAATTTCTACTTGCCTGGAAAGAGGAAGTAAGTTATTTATTTATTCATTTATTTATTTATTTAGGATGGATAGAGGGAATATTAGTGATCTAGCAAATATCCAAAGGTGAGATAAGTAGAAAGCACCTCTTAGCAAGAAATTAATTCTATGGTGATAAAATCATACTTCAGGAGTTCATTTCTGTAGGAAAGCAAAATCCATAAGGCGCAGGAATGACAATTAAGTTCCTTGTCTATATGTATAAACTTCATCCTTCTCTTTCTGTTTAGAGAAATCTACTAAAATATTTCAATATTTCAAAAATTAAATCCTATTTTCTCACTAACCCCAAGGTAAAATTAGTGATAACATGAAATGAGGACATAATAAGAGTAACAATGATAATTACTATCAATATTTTATTATAACTAACATTTGTTGATAACATTTAGAAATGTATAGGGTCATTAAAGGGCACATGTAAAGTCTTAAGAAGCCCCCTGGCATGTTTACATTTTCTCTCCTAGGTCTCTGCAAATATGTTTTTATAAGGACAGCCTGGGGTAAGCACTTTGATACAAATAATAATGAATATTTATTGACTACATATTACTACTAAATGGTCTACAAGCAGATCTACAGAAATACATCTCATGTTTTTCTTATAATTTGACTCTATATAATTTGATACTGCTTCTGTATCACAAGTATTGAAATCATTCCTCTCCTGAAATAACTGAGGCTTTATTATCATTTCTGCAATTCTCCACCCCCAGGAATTTTCTCCCTAAGGTTTCCAGTATTCTGTAAGTACTATCTCAGCAGACCCATTCCATCAGTTCACCAGACATGCCTATACAGAACCAAACCTCCAGAGTGAAGCAGCCTTCATACAAGTACCTCTACCAAAGGAGAGACAAAGGGAGAAAAGAAATGTTATCAGATTGATTGTAATCATTAATCTTTATACTGTATATATGAAAGGAAGATGCAGGATTGTAGTTTTGGACATAAAATTAAACTGGATGGCTATCCACTGGTAAATATATCCAACATTTTGCTGCATTTAATACTTTCTTGTTACTCCATTCTCTCTGGAGCACAAACTGAAGCATTTCTTGAGTCAGACACCCTTGGTGTTAGTTTACAGGAAACACTTAATCTGAGTCACTTTTTGCTTCTTTATACACCATTCCCCACTGCCTTACCCTGAAAGGTGAGGTACTTTACTGTGTATACTGAAATCATAAATTCCTTGAGAGGCTATTTAGCATAGAGGCTAGAAGCATCATTTCTGGAGCCAGACTGTCTGCTTTCAAATATTACTCTGCCACTTAACAGTTGTGAGATCTTTGGCGAGTTACATAATCTCTTGTATCCCTTGCCTGTAAAATGGGGATAATAATAGTACCTACCTCACAGGGTTGTTACGAGGATTGGGTAAGGATATATATATTATATTACCTAGAACAAGTCTGGCACATAGTAAACACTATATAAGTGCTCGTTGTTAGCTGGTTTTATTGAGTGCAGATACTATATCTTACTCAGTTGTATTCTCCTTATTGCCACCTCTGACACGTTGCATATTATTTGAGATATGGTAAACTTTCAGTAAATGCCGAATGAATGACTAATAGCTATCAACAAGTGCAAGATGGGAGATGATAAGAAAACAAGGATTCCCCTGGTCCTTCAAGATGTCCCCAATAAACAGTCATTTTATGTCTTTTATTGTTATAATCTTACATCATACCAATGTTTCAGTTAAGAGTTTAAATAAGCCACATTTGCCTCTGAGTCAAAGTATGGTAATGAAATAGTCCAATCACAGTGACCTGCCACATTTTTTAAGTCACATGTCCAATATTATGACATAAGCAAGAATGCATACAATCTCCTTTTCCACCCATTCAAAATTCCCTGTGAGGGCCAGGTTCAGGAGATATCACCTCCTCCATAGACTAGATAGCTTCCTAAATAATGTCTCCTACAAACTAGAAGGATGATAGTTCCAGCTGAACTATACAAAGAGCAAACTAGCAACGGGCTTCCCAAGAACCGGCCTCATTCACAGTTGTCAGAAGGTACAGTACCTCTAGACTCTCTAGTTTAAACCCTGCCAACTCCTAACTACATCTCAGTCTTTGCTTCAGTGTAGCTAGTCCCACTTCCCATTAAGTTTCTTGGAGGTTAAAAAATAATTCTTTGTACAAAGGTGTAAACCTCTGTACTTCTCACAATGCCTAGCACAGTTTTTTTACATATCAGATAGACAGTAAGTATTTATAAACTCAATGACTAAAAGACTGCATACTGTTTCAAATATATACTTAAACATACACATATATCTTATCAACTGAATATAACATAATCCTCAGATAATAATATCCATGTATTTTGTTACCATGTCATGTTATATAAACCTTTCTTTCTATACTTTGGTGTAGGATATTATCTGCAAAGACTTTAATCTCTACTTCCATTTTTTGTTTCCTAGAGGGAACATCAACAGAGCAAATGTCAGACTTAGTTAATAATCTGTGCCCTGAAGGGGAAAAAAAGGTCTATGAGGCCTTTTTGATCATAAAGCAAACATAGTAATGTACCTTTTCCTCAGCTGCAGCATAAATAACCAAAATTTCCGGGAATGTGGACTCTTACTTTTATGCAGGAGGCTAACTTTTCTCTTTCAAACAAGTTCTGATGAAATTATCATTTTCTAACATTTCTCTCTGAATGTCTCTAAGATGGAAGTGGCCAAATCACAACTGAGTTTGATTTCACAAATTATCCTTACCAACTCTGGAACAATGTAGTGCTTTATTAAAACTCCAGTGTGAGAAGGGAAAACTACAGTATTCTTATTCTAGAATAAGTAATAACCTTTTTATTTTCAAGTGACCCAAGCAGAGTTAAGCTATGTCTTCTGGCCAACAGTGGCAGAGCTAAAGCACAGCCCTGGGGAGGACAACATGGAAGGGCAGAAGAGGAATGGGAATGGAACAAGAGTACAAGGAAAAGATGGGGGGATGAAGGTGGATAATGGAAAGGTGCTCCCTTCAAGGATCAGCTTCTTCTTTAAACCCTGCTCTACTGATTAACCAAGTTCACAGATGGAAAAAAAAATTGTGAAGAAAGGAAAAAGACAAGGGAACAGATAAGATGGAAAAGATCAGTGGGGGACAAAAAGAAAAGAAAGAAGTCCATCTGGTGGAGAGCAATAGAGCATAACATGAAATTGCCTTAGGTACCAAAGCTCACTGATCTATTCTAGAGTCTTCAGCCCACTTGAGACAGTAACCTAGTTCTAGCCTAGTTCCACTCCAATTATGAGGCCTTGTCCTTCTTTTATGATGGGTAAGAATTATTAGTGTTTTGTTTATTTTCTTATATGAATTTATTTAAAACTATTATCTGCAAAAGATAAGCAAACTCCTTTACCTTCCTTCTACTCAATTACATATATTTATTCAGCACTACTCTCATTTCTCATTTTTTCCCACACTGTAAGTGAAAGAAATGAACTTTTGGCTTCTAACCATATGTCTTTGAAGTAAGCTTCTCAAAGACATAAAAATTGGCCCAAACAGGACCTAGGTCACTTAGCCTTGAGATTATTTATAGTGAAACATTAGGCAAATTTAGTCAAGGAGACCAGGGACCAAATAATCAAGCAGTATACTAATCCAAAACACAGGCATATCAAAATTATCAAAATACATATTTGAGGTGTGTTATAACTAAACAATAAAAACTTAGTTGGCTCTCTAGAGCTACTAGTCTAGTTCTGGGAGAAGCCCTCCAATTCTGGCTTAAAGAGCAGGAAAAGCATTTCCTAATGCTCAGAAAGACTAGGAGAAATCTGCCATTTTTTGTTCTTGTCTCTGTTCTCTAGTGCCCCAGGGCCCAGGAAATCCTGCCAGCCCAGCAGTGGCAATGACTACAATGGGCACCAAAATCTCTGAGAGAGGGGAACCTTCCTCTAAGGAGAAGCTGTGGTCTCAGGAGAATGGGCAGAATGCCGGTTGCTTTTTTTTTCTGTCCATCTACTGACTGGCCCTGGACATGGCACAGTCCCAGCGAGTAGTATGCAGCAACGCAGGATCACTGAAGCACTAGCTTTCTGGCTGTAAGGCTAAAAGAGGAAGTCTAGGAAACCAGAAAGTACCAGAGATCATGGAGACGGAGGAGCTCAGGAAAGTAACAAAGTTGATTATAAACACCTAGGCTCACCTTCAAGCTGCACAAGGGTGGATCTGATCCTAAACAGCATACCAAAGACTTTGAAGGATATACCACTGCACATGTCCCAGACTGATCACTGAGCGCAGCACACATAGTAGATAGATCTGAGCAGTACCGCAAATATTCTGAAAACAAAATTGACGTTGAAACTAGAACCTACAGGAGTTTGGTTGAAATTTGTGGCCTGAATACAACCAGCTCTATTGCCTGCTAAAACAAAAAATATCAATATTCTCCATAGGATTTAAACAAAAGCCAGAGTCTTATATTATTTTTTAATAGAATTTCTAGAAGTTGAATTTTTGTTTAAAGCTCATTTGGCCAAAAAGTTTGCTTTTATGTTGCCCATATTTTATTTTATTTATTTATTTATTTTTTAACATCTTTTTTGGAGTATAATTGCTTTACAATGGTGTGTTAGTTTCTGCTGTATAACAAAGTGAGTCAGCTATACGTATACATATATCCCCATATCCCCTCCCTCTTGTGTCTCCCTCCCTCCCTCCCTATCCCACCCCTCTAGGTGGTCACAAAGCACAGAGCTGATCTCCCTTTGCTATGCGGCTGCTTCCCACTAGCTATCTATTTTACATTTGGCATTGTATATATGTCCATGCCACTCTGTCACTTCGTTCCAGCTTACCCTTCCCCCTCCCTGTGTCCTCAAGTCCATTCTCTATATCTGCGTCTTTATTCCTGTCCTGCCCCTAGGTTCTTCAGAACCTTCTTCATTGTTTTTAGATTCCATACCATACATATGTGTTAGCATACGGTATTTGTTTTTCTCTTTCTGACTTACTTCACTCTGTATGACAGACTCTAGGTCCATCCGCCTCACTACAAATAACTCAATTTCATTTCTTTTTATGGCTGAGTAATATTCCATTGTATATATGTGCCACATCTTCTTTATCCATTCATCTGTCGATGGACACTTAAGTTGCTTCTATGCCCTGGCTATTGTAAATAATTCTGCAATGAACAGTGTGGCACATGCAGAGTCTTATAACATTTTAAATGTCTGGGATATAATTAAAAATTATTCAGCATACAAAATAACAAGGAAAATCTAAACTCACATGGGAAAAGACAATTCAGGGGCCAACACTGAGATGACATAGATGCTGAAATTAGCTAACAAAAGCTTTAAAGCAGTTATTATAAAAGCATACCAGGAAGCAAGAGAAAGGAATGCAAAGAAATAGAAGATATGAAGAACTAAACTGAAATTGTAGGACTGAAAAATAAAATAACTAAAATAAAGAACTCATTGGATAGACTCAATCATAGAATGGAGATGACAGGGGAAACAGTCAGTGAATTTGAAGATAACTCAACAGAAATTATTCAATCTGAACAATGAGAAAAAAATAGGGGGTGGGAAAAAAATGAACAGCACCTCAGAGACTAGTGGGATGAAACCAAAAGATCTAATATTTGTCATTGGAGGTCCAGAAGAAGAGGAGAAAAAATACAATGCAGTAAAAAATATTTGAAAAAAATGACTGAAAAGTTCCCAAATTTGGTGAAAAACATAAACTTACCAGTTCAAGAAAGCTCAGTGAACCCTAGACAGGATAAACCCAAAGAAATCCATGCCCAAGTACATCAAAATCAAACTGCTGAAAATTGAAGGCAAAAAAAAAAAAAATCTTGAAAGTAGCTACAAAAAAATGACGAATTACTTACAGGGGAACAACAATTCAAATGATTGCAAATTTCTTATCAGAAACCATGGAGGGTAGAATTAAGTGGAACAACTTGAGGTGCTAGGGGAATAAAAACAACCACCTCCTCAACCCAGAATTCTAAATCCAGCAAAAATTCCTTCATGAATGAAGTTCAAATAAACACATTCTCAGAGAAGGAAAACAAAGAGAATTCATTGCCAGCAGACTTGCTCTAAAGAATTACTAAAGGAATATCTTTAGACAGAAGGGAAAGTATAGCAGAAGGAAACTTGGAACATCAGGAATAGAAATGGTAAATCTGTAGGTAAATATAATAGACTATTCTTGATTTCCAGTGTATATTTTCAATGTTTGCAAATGCAATACACAACTACAACATAAAGAAGAGAGTGGAAAGGGATATAAACGATTCAAAGATTTCTACATCCACTTGAAGTGGTAAAATATATTGATTCTAAGCAAACTGTGGATAATTAAATATTTATATTTTAATCCCAAGAACAATCATTAACATTTCTTTTACAAAGACATATAGTCGGGCGTCCCTGGTGGCACAGTGGTTGAGAGTCCACCTGCTCATGCAGGGGACGCGGGTTCGTGCCCCCGTCCAGGAGGATCCCGCATGCCGCGGAGCGGCTGGGCCCATGAGCCATGGCCGCTGAGCCTGCGCGTCCAGAGCCTGTGCTCCACAACAGGAGAGGCCATAGCAGTGAGAGGCCCGCGTACAGAAAAAAAAAAAAAAAAAAAGACATATAGTCAAAAACACAATAGATAAAATTGAATACAGTTGACCCTTGAACAACAGGAGTTTGAACTGCATGGGTTCACTTATACGCAGATCTTTTATAATAGTAAATACTATAATATTACATAATCTGCAGATGCGGAACTGCAGATATGGAGGAACTGTGTATACAGAGGGTCGGCTATAAGTTACATGAAGATTTTCAACTGCATGAAGGGGCAGCACCCCTAACCTTCACGTTGTTTAAGGGTCAACTGTACTAAAAAATGTTCAACTACCTCAAAATAAGGCTGGAAAGGGAAAACAGAGAAATGAAAGAAAAAAAAGGAAACCAAGAGAAAACAAATAAAATGGCTGATCTATATCCAAATATATCAATAATTACATTAAATGGAAATGGTCTAAATATACCAGTTAAACATACAGATTGGTAGAATGGATACAAAGAACATGACCCAGCTATGTATTGTCTACAAAAAACAATTAAAATATATTGATATAGGTATGCTAAAAATAAAGGGGTGAAAGAAGATATGACATGTGAACACTAATCAAAACCAAGTGGGAGAAGCTATATTAATATCAGACAAAGTAGATTTCAGAGCAGAGAAAATTACCAGAGCTTAATAAGGACATCACAAAATGCATGAATTATATAGCACAGGGAACTCTATTCAATACTCTGTAATGGCCTATATGGGAAAAGAATCTAAAAATAGAGTGGATATATGTATATGTATAACAGATTCACTATGCTGTACAGCAGAAGCTAACACAACATTGTAAATCAACTATACTCCAAGAAAAATTATTTTAAAAAAAAACACATGAATGAAAAACTGATAGAACTGAAAGGAGAAACAGACAAATCCACAATTGTATTTGGAAACTTCAACACTCCTCTCTCAGCAATGGATAGAACTTGTAAACAGAAAATCAGCAAGGATATAGAAGAAATGAAAAATACCACCAACCCAAGTGAGCCCAACAGATATTTATTGATTAGTCCACTCAACACTAGGCAAAATATATATTATTTTAAATGAACATGGAACATTCACCAAGACAGACAATATCTGGATCATAATACCAGCCTAAAAAAATGTGAAAGAATTGAAATCATACACAGTATGCTCTCTAATCATAATAGGGTTATATTAGATTTCAGTAATGGAAAATAAAGAAAATCTCCAAACATTTGTAAACAACACACTTCTAAATAATCTGTGGGTCAAAGGGGAAGTCAAAAGGGAAATGTAAAAATATTTTTAATTAAATAGAAATGAAAGTACAACATAGCAAGAATTGTGGGAGTCAGCTAAACCAAAGAGGGAAGTTTACAGCATTAATTGCTTATATAAAAAAAGAAAAAAGGTCTCAAATCACTGATCTTTTTTAAAAAAGCAAATAAAGCAGAAGGAAGGAAATAAAGCTAAGAGCAGAAATGAATGAAATTGAAAACAAAATAGAGAAAAATCCATAAAATAAAAAACTGAGGGCTTCCCTGGTGGCGCAGTGGTTGAGAGTCCGCCTGCCGATGCAGGGGACGCGGGTTCGTGCCCCGGTCCGGGAAGATCCCACATGCCGCGGAGCGGCTGGGCCCGTGAGCCATGGCCACTTGAGCCTGCGCGTCCAGAGCCTGTGCTCCGCAACGGGAGAGGCCACAGCAGTGAGAGGCCCACGTACCGCAAAAAAATTAAATAAATAAAACAAAATAAAAAACTGATTCTTTGAGATCAATGAAATCCATAAAACTCAATGAAATTCATAAACAAAAGACACGAACTCTCAATATCAGGAATGAAAAAGGATATCACCACAGACCCTAGAGACATTACAAGGATAAGGGAATACATGCATAAATATGACAACCAAGGTGAAATAGACTAATTCCTTGACAACAAACTACGAAAACTCATCAAAGAGAAAATAGATAACCTGAAGAATCCTGTAACTACAGAGAAATTGAATTCATAGTTAAAAGGCTTTCAAAAAAATTTTCCTGGCCTAAAGGTAGAATTCTATTAAACATTTAAAGATGAAATGATACTACACAAACTCTTCCAGAAAATAGAAGAGGAGGAAACACTTCCCAACTCATTTTTATAAAACCAGCATTACTCTGATACCAAATACTGTACAAAAGACAGTACAGGGGAAAAAACTATAGATTAATATCTCTCATAAACATTGATATGAAAGTCAAACACACTGAGCACACTGAGTCCAGAAGTATTTTTTTAAATTATATACTACAAACAAGTAGCACTTATCCTGAAAAGGCAAGGCTGCTTCAATATTTGAAAACTCAGTCAGTGTAATCCACTATATTAGCAGACTAAAGAAGAAAAACTATGTACATAATCATATCAACTGATACAGAAAGAGCATTGGAAAAAATTCAACATCCATTCAAGATTTTTAAAATTCTCAGCTTACTGAGATAGAAGGGAACTTCTTCACCTTATGTACAAAAAGCCAACATCTAATGTCACACTTAGTGGTAAAATACTGAATGCTTTCCCCCTAAGATCAGGAACAAGGCAAGGATGTCCTCTCTCACTGCTGTTATTTGACATTATACTAGAATTCTTAACCAGTATAATAAGGCAAGAATAAGAGATAAAGGCATACAGATTGAAAAGGAAGAAATTAAAATGTTCTTATTTGCAGATGACATGATTGAAACCAAAAGAAGTGACCAAAAATCAACAAAACCCAAAAAACTCCTAGAACTGATTTAAGTACAGTCACAGGATATAAGTTAAAAACACAATAATAATTATATACCTGTATACCAGCAGTGAACAATTGAAACTGATATTTTAAAAACAATACCATTTACAATAGCTCCAAAAATATTGAAATATCTAAGAATAAATTTAACAAAACATTGACAGAACAGTATCTATATGCTGAAAACTAGAAAACATAAATGAAAGAAATCAAAGACCTAAATAAATGGAAAGACATAGCATGTTTAGGGACAGGAAGACTCAACTCCCCAATTTGATATACAGATTTAACTCAATTTCATGAACTATCCCAGCAGAATTTTTCGAGATATAGGCAAGCTGATTCTAAAATTCATATAGAAATTCAAAGGCACTATAAAAAACAAAATAAGTTTGAAGAAAAAGAATAAAGTTGGAGAAATCATATTACCAGATTTTTAAGTTGTACTATAAAGCTAGATTAACTAAGACAGTGTGATACTGGTGAAGGGACAGTCACTTAGATCAGTGGAATAGACAGCCCAGAAACAGATCCATGCTCATATCCATGCAGATATAGCCAACTGATTTTTGACAAAGGCCCAAAAGATTGTCTTTTCAATAAATGATATTGGACCAATTGGACATTCATATACTTAAAACTGAACCTCAACCTTAATCTCACATTTTGTACAAAAATTAACTCAAAATGTATCATAGATCTAAATGTAAAATATAAAACTTTTAGAAGAAAACTTTAGAGAAAATCTTCATAACCTGGGGTTAAGCAAAGAGTTCTTACACATGATACCAAAAACATGATCCATAAAAGAAAAAATGATAAGCTGGACTTAACATTTAAAACTTTATAAAAGACACTGTAAAAGAATAAAAAGATAAGTTACACACCAGAAGAAAATATTTGCAAATCACATACTGACAAAGGCCTTATATCTAGAATATATATATTTGAAGAGCCTGTGTTGATACTCATGCCCTGTTCCCAAATTTGTTAAAATTTAGAAAAATTGTTACATGGATTGTTAGGGCTCCTTAAAAGCAAGAAAAACATGACAAATTAACACTGCTGGATTTACAACCTACTTTATAAAAACATTATTAGAGGATATCTTTTGAGTGCTATGGATCTTTTGAGGCTCTCGAACTTCAAATATATATTTGAAGAATTCTCAAAACTCAACAGTAAGAAAACAAACAACCCAATTTAAAAATGAGCAAAAGACTCGAACAAACATTTCACTGAAGTGGATAAATAGATGGCAAATAAGCTGTTAAAAAAGATATTAATATTGTTGATCATTAGGGAAATGTCAATTAAAATAATGAGATACCTATTACAATACCTAAAATAAAAAATACTGATAATAACAAGTTCTGGTGAGGATACAAAACAAATCGAATGCTCATACATTCTCATGGAAATGCAAAATGGTATAGCCATTGGGGAAAACCGTTTGGCAGTCTCTCAAAAAGTTGAAAATACTCTTATCATATGACCTAGCAATCCTACTCCTGGGTATTTACTTTAAGGAAATGAAAACTTCTGTTCACACAAAAACCTACACACAAATGTTTAGAGCAGCTCTATTCACAATTACCAAAAACTGGAAACAACTGAAACGTCCTTCAACAAATGAATGGACAAACTGTGGTACATCTCTACAATGGAATACTACTCAGCAATGAAAATGAATGAACTACTGGCATATGCAAATCTCAGATGAATCTCAAAGGCATGTTAAGTAAGAGAAGCCAGTCTCAGAAAGTTGTATACCGTAGGATTTAATTTATATATGACATTCTCATAAAGATAAAACTACAGTGATGGAGATTAGATCCATGGTTGCCAAGGGTTGAGGAGGTAAGTACAAAGGGGTAATACAAGGGAGTTTCTTAGGATAATGGAACTGTTATATATCTTGACTGTGGTTATATGAATCTATCGTATTAAATTCATAGAACTGTACACACATGCAGGTACGCACACACAATCAACTTTACTATATGTTAATTTAAAAATAAAACTGTAATATGACGTACTGCTGTCTTAACATTTGAAAACAATTTTTATCAGAAAAAGTACATATGAGAAGAAAAAAATTCAGAAGCATTCATCAATTCCTTCTCAATTATATAGTTGAAATATAAAATGAACCATCAGAAGCCTAGTCCTGCTTAGAATGGAGCTAGATATTGCTTCTAGTCAACATTTTACATTCTCATAAATCAAATCCATAGCACTCAAAAGATATTCTCTAATAATGCTTTTATAAAGTAGGTTGTAAATCCAGCAGTGTTAATTTGTCATGTTTTTCTTGCTTTTAAGGAGCCCTAACAATCCATGTAACAATTTTTCTAAATTTTAACAAATTTGGGAACAGGGCATGAGTATGAACACAGGCTCTCAAACTAAACATGCTGGTTCAAATTCTAACTCTGCTACTTACTAGCTATTTGCCCTGGATAAATTACTTAATCTCTCTGTGCCTCAGTTTCCTTATCTGAAGATAATAATACTAACCACATAGGGTTATTATGACTGAGAATTAAATGAGTTAATATATGACAAGCACTTAGGACAGTGCTTGGCACATATTAAATACCGTATCGGTGTTTGTTAAATAAAGTGCACTACGTTCTTGTCCATTTATAACTATATGATCTTACAGGTATGCCACATTATATATGATTTAATACTCAAATTATATTTGTATGACTCAAATGGAATTTTACCATTTTATTAATTAATATGAAAAAGATTTAATTGTAAGGTTCTGCACTTAAGTCTCTCCCTCAAAACTGTGACAGGTACAGTATGCAGGACTCAAGCTTTGACTACAGCTCTAGTACAAAAGACAAACAGGCTTTAATTAATAGCAAATTCAATAGGTATTAAAAGGGTGGGTTTCAGGAAAAGGAAGCTAGTTTGATCCTAAACTGTGTTGATAAATCTCTAGTATCCACACTGGTCACACCACTCTTAAAGCATATATACTGTTCTAGATTACATGCTTAATTGATTTACACACTTAATCTGTGCAGCCCCAACGGCAAGAATCAGAACCATAGAAAAAGTTCTAGGGGAAAAGATTTAGGCTCAGTAAAAGGAAGAACTAACACTGAAGAGTTCTCCAAACATGAGATGGGCTACCTGAACAGTTGGTGAATTCCATGTCACTGGGAATGTTCAAGTAAGCTTAATGACCAGTTGGTGGGACATTGATGATCACAACAGCCACAATCATTTACTAAATGCTTATTATGTCTGTCCCAGGTCCTTTACATACATTATCTTCAATCCTTTCACCAACTCCATAATGTAGTCACTATCCCCATTTTATAGGTGAGAAAACCAAGGCTCAGAGAGGTTAAATAAATTACCCCAAACACACAGCTACTAAGTTGTAAAGCTGTGATTTGATCCAGGTCCTCTAATTCCATAGCACACATTCTACAGTTCCACACTGCCTTTGGTTGAACATTCACTGACTTTAATATTCCTTTCAATCCTGAGAGAGCATGATTCCTTGAAATTATATCTTTCTAGATATATATATCTAGACCTTCCCTATTTCTATAACACTGGAGGTCTTTATCAAGGTAAAAGATGCATCTTACCTGTGTTAATGTTGGTTTGTTACTTCTATGAGAGAGATGTGTTCCAAATTAACATACCTCCCAGTATGTCAAAAGACAATGAAATTAACAATCAATTGGACTATGCAAAACAGGTGTGGAGCGTCTTACTCCTGAATTTACTTCCTAGAGGATGAGATTTTATTTAAAAAAGAGGAAAATGTTTTTTCTCTTAATAAAAGTACAAATGAACACACAAGCAGAGATAAATCTATGTCCTTACCTCTCCACCCTTCCTCTTTGGCTAGCTCTCAATTAAAACATGATTCATGAGAATCTATGTGAGTGTTTTCACTATTTGTTATAGTAATCTCTCACTAACTGGGGGTAGTGATGGTTACATTCCAGAAAAGTGCCATGTTAGATAAAACCCTCATTGGCAAGTTCGATAGGGAATTCTCAAGAGAATAAAACAATAAAGTTAGTTATAAAGCAGAAAAGAATCTTTTCACTAGGTTGTTCACGAGTTCATATTCTGAAAGTCACGCTCTTCTGTGGAAGATGGAATTTATATTAACCACACTTCTTTTTTTAAAGTTCTTGATATAGCCCTTACTGATATTTAATGCTTTGGTTTCAAGGAACTAAACTCAACCATACATACATACATAGAGATCACAGATTGTAAAATTTAAGCATACAAATACAAAACCACATTGTGACAAAACTATGACAGGCAAAATGGTAGCTGACAAGGTAGTATAGTACACAAGTCTTGTTAGAAATTGTTATAATTTCTTAATATGTTAAAGTATACTCTGAAACCTAGAGTTCAAATTTAGCATTCATTTGTTGGATTCTAAAAGGGAGAAAATTTAAACAAAAGTTCTCCCACATACAGGTCAGAATGAACGAATCTCAGAATCACGGAATTATGAAGTTGGTAGAACTATTTCAATTTCAGAGGCAGAAACCCAGAAAGGCTACCTAACATGAGACAGGTCACAGAGCTGTCATCGAGGACTGTCATAATTTAGCATTTTTCAAGTACTGTATTCAATAATCTACATCTTGCAAGCTTCAAACTATTTTGACAGAGGCTGTTTGTTTGTTGTTCATCTGTCTGACACTCTGTACTTGGAAATGCTTTACTGTGTTGGGCACAGAAACGGAATTTGGGGATGATCATTAAAATGGAGTGTCACAGAACCCCACCTTCCTATGGAATGAGGAGGAAATGCTGTCCCTCTGCAGAGATTTTTTAGTTGTCTTCTGTTTGGGGGCTGTGAATGTGTATTCATGTGCTAGAAATCCTTATGATTCTCTCAGCTGAAGACATATAATTATTTACTCTCCCCCACCAAGAAAAAACAATCACTTATTTCATGGTTTTTTTTTGTGTGTGTTTTTTTGCGGTATGCGGGCCTCTCACTGCTGTGGCCTCTCCCGTTGCGGAGCACAGGCTCCGGACGCGCAAGCTCAGCGGCCATGGCTCACGGGCCCAGCTGCTCCGCAGCATGTGGGATCCTCCCAGACCGGGGCACGAACCCGTGTCCTCTGCATCGGCAGGCAGACTCTCAACCACTGTGCCACCGGGGAAGCCCTTCATGGGTTTTTACCATTCATTTAAACTGTTTCTCTGTTTACTTCCAAGAGTCCTAAGGAAGTGGTCAGGGGAGGCTCCTTGAATACTAGTCTGTGAGGACAACATGATAATAAACTATGGCAAGCCAGTTTATCTAGCATAAGTAGTATTGAATGATGGATGGACTGGAGTGTGGAAGGTGGAACACTGCCCAGTCAGAGGTTCAAGAATATCTAGACAGAATTCTAACGCTGCTTTCAGTTGGTTAAAGAATCATTATAACATCTCTTCAGCTTTTTGCAAAACACCAAAGGGGAAGAAAACACTGTTAGGGAGTCGACCTCTTTGTCTCCTTTCCTTTACTGTCCCTTTTTCTGATCTCTCGTTTACCTGGGAATTCAGAAAATATAAAGAAATGGGTGTGGGGCATGTCTCTGGCTCTAAGCCTCATATGGGCATTCAGAGCTCTCAGAATGGTTCTGGCATTTAAACTTAATAAGCAGCAGGCTAGAAAGGAGAAAGGTTTGTGGAACTCTACCAGGTATACTATTCTGAAGTTGAATGGGACTTTGAGCACTGCTAACTTAGTATACTTGATTTGTTTCCTGCACTTCTCTAACTCAAGTTACATGCAGACTTTGCTTTTTTTTTTCCTTACCCCTTTGTTTTGTTTTTCTGTTTCCAGAAACACTGGCAATAAACAGGTGGGGAGGGCAAATTTAACAGTAGCTTGCTAGTACGCTACTGTTGGGTCTCTCTAAGATGAAACAAGGTCTAGTAGACATTTCATCCCTAAACATCTAAAATTAGCAAGTTTTGCCCTTGCCTTTGCCTTTGGAAGCCATGCACTCAGTCTCTATACAGGATATTCCATTTCTTTTGCTCAGTAGAACTCCCTCAATTTTAGGAGCATTTCCACGAGTTGCACATAGTAAATATTTTTTTAAAAACATGTTATGCTCAAAGGAATTAAATATTGCATGAAGAATAGCAGCTCTGATGTTATGATAGTCCTCAAGGGTTACAAAAAGGTTGTATTTTGCAAAGAAATGATAAGACATGCAAAGGATTGACCTCTAAAATCTCAAATCTGGTTCAGCATCTCACTTTCACCCGTTGAACTAATTTCTTTCTTCTGTGCAAAAGTCACTCGGCAATCTAAGTAAGGAAGTTTTCCCAAAACAAATAATGAATGGAGATGAAAGGTAGGTTAAACCTCTACCTTAAAAAAAATCAATAGCTCTATGAAGACTTGCATTTTCACAAGACATTTGAGTCTTCAGAACTCCATGAGAGCAAGAACTGTAAGCTCAATAAATGGCTGTTATTAGACAGAATGGGAACGACAGCCAATATTAATGATGGTCTTCAGTGAACTGAGAAATATCCAGATAGTCATTTTCATGGATTGACCAATATTTTAAACTTATTTGTCTGGGGGGGGGGTCACAAGGATGGAATCTTACAGGTTTTATATAACTATCATTAATGGTTTATAGAATACTAATCAGTAAGACTCACTCAGAGGAGTGTATTAAAACCGAGAATGAGAGAACTAAGAGTTCAAAAAGACAGAGGTATAGCCTCTTCACAAGTCAGAGAAGATAAACATTCCCAGACAAGATGCCACAGTTGACAACTTGAGAGATGAAGTCCTCATGCAAACACTAAGGAGATATGAAGGAATCTTTGTCCATACAGGGCTTCTGGAAATGACAGAATATCACTTCATAGTATAATGAAAATAACATCTGAGGTATTACAATGGCATGTTTATTGAGCACTTGCTAAGTGCCAGGCATAGAGCTCAGCACTTGCCATGCACTGTCTCATTTAATTCTCAGTGCAACTCCATGGTGTGAGTACCGCTTTTGTCCCTGTATTAAAGGTGAGGAACTTGAGGCTTATAGAGCTTAATAACTTGCCCAAAGTCACAGAGCTAGTAAATAACAGATCTTACATCTAAAGCCAAGTCTGTTGGGTTGCAATGTCCATGTTCTTAAACCTTATGGATACCTAATGGGACTGGTCTCTGGTGGACACATCAGGAACAGACCTGTCATGACAGGACAATAATATAATATGGTCAGTAAAATGGTTTGATTGCACATGTCCTTATCTTTGGACCATTTGCCTTTCTTTCCTCTTTTTCCCTCCCTGGTCACCGTAAATCTATTAGAATGGTGCCTGAAAAGCTTCATTCAATATGTCAGATTGGTGGGGGGGAATCAGTTAATTAAAACATTTGTTAAGCCCCTCCTATGTCCTAGGCATCCTCTTTTTTCAAGAACTGCACATCTGATAAGAGAATACAGAAACTTAAATCCCAATTATAATTCTGTGAGATGAGTACTATGCCAGTGCTATGGACACAAATTTTTGTCCTTAGAAAATAAAACATCTTGAATTCTTCTTGTCCATTTTAGTTTCACTTATGCTACAAGGTTACGAGTTATTCTGGCTAATAGAGAAAAGGGGGTGGGGGAAGTTTCATGCAATCTTAACTTTTAAAATGTTAAGCACAAGCTTAACAAAAAGTATTATTTTCCAAATACTTTCAAGGGCATTTTCCTAGAATCAGGTAAATGAGAGCAAGCAAATGACCTACTTACGGCAAAAAATGCTCCAGGTCATAAAGGATGGGAAGCCAAGTGCATCCTGGAATCCACAGCATCTGGTCTTGTTTTATGCTTCATCTATCAATCTGCTGTTACAGGAATTGAGAATTAATGTTTCAACTACTGTTTCTTCTATTTTGACTGATGAATTCATATCTTTGTTATTCTTACCCAATCTCTCCCAACTCCTCTCCCATTAAAAAAAAAAAATCATATGGAAGGGCATTTACGAAGGGCCCAAACAAATCCTAGGGAGCTTACTCTTTCATTTATGCCTTAAAGCTCTTGCTAATGTAAGGTTACAGTAAGGTTAGACATCTTCCCAAGCAATTCCCTGGTTTGATCCATCCTGACTTTCCACAGATAGTATCACCTGAACAGTCTATTTTCAGTACTGTATTAAAGCTAAACAACAAAATATTGCAGATGTAAAAGAAATATCTAAGTTCTAGAAAATGTTTCTTGGTAGCATAAACTGTAAAAAATGTACAACTGGCAGTAGTGCTTGAGAAAAAGGATTATGAAGCAATGTAAGACTGTTTGTGGATTAGTGCTACCCTGATAATATGAGAAAATTACATATACACTAATTTCTATATATACTCATTTTAAATTATGTACAAAGTTTAAAAGCATAAAAGCATGAAAAGTAGATTTACAACAATATGTTCTTTGAACTTTTCTGTTGAGTCTTTTTAGCTTTTGTGCTTTTTATAGAATGAAGCTATCAATTCATCTTTCCACTCCTTCCAATCTGTTGAAATTTTAATTTTCCATTATTTTTGCCTTGATTCCATCTTACTCTTTCTGCTGGAGCTTCAAGCACCTGATCTTAGCCTTTCTCAGTGCTTTCATGGCTTTAGATACAGCTTCATATTCTTGCTTTTCTTTCCCCACCCATTCTATTATTTAACTTATCAAAATAATACGATTATTTTTTTCCAATGAAATATTTTTAAAAGAACCAAGGTTACCAAGTGACTCTTATACTGGCGAAATTACTGCTACATAATTTTATCTATTTGTTGAAGTTCTGCTCTTTCTAAATCACTGTCAAGTGAATCATTCTCATGCGCAATGAAAAGGGTCAGGTTTACCATGTGTATTTATCCAAGATTTCAGATTTGTTTTTCCTTCCAAAGACATTTTATTCTGAATCTTGTCATGAGGCTTCCTTGCCTTGATTTCTTGATGTATCCCAGCTGGCTTAATGGTTCAGCTAACCAGATAGGCTTTTGGGGCTGGGGCAGAAAAGATTTTTACAAAAATACATCTAAAATTATCACTGACTAGGGCAGAGTTTGTCAAAGTGTGGTCCCAAACTACCTATATCCAAATCATCTCAGATGCTTATTCAAAATGCAAATACCTGGGCCAAAACCTAGAGCAGTTAAATGGGAGCCTTTAATGCTGGGACCTGGGAACCTGCATTTTGCCAAATTGTCCAAGTGAATAGACTCACAGTGAAATTCTACAGCTCCTAATCTAAGGCATCCTTTCCCCTTCAAGGGTCCAGTGCAATAATTGACATTGGCTACAGAGCAAACTTATCACACCTCCACCCAACTAACAAAAACAAAGGAAAATTCACTTCGCTGAGGAGAGAACTGCCATTAACTGCCTTAAGAGGCATTAGTTTAAAAACAAACAAAAACTTTCTACAGTAAATATAACTATTTTTAATATCTTGATTCTGACATCACGGAGGGAAGGCTCAGAAGGTCTACCAAAAAATCTGTTGTAATAATTTCCTGATTAATATTACACATAATGAATTATTTATTGAGCCCCTACTGTGGGCCAAATATGGTGTTTTGTGCTGCCAGGGATTATATAAAGCTATCCTGGGATGAAAAGCATATGTTCACTCAGCTCTATTCTGGAAGAATCTAGCTGATTTAGTGATTGCTGGAAATGAATGTGCATGGTATATGGGAAGGCAGTCATTTGATGTCTTAGGGCCCAGACATAGGAGGCTTCCTAAGGATTTGCTAAATGAAAATTAGGTCCAAAAAGTATAGATGTAGGTACTCAGTTTATAGCCAAACCACTGGAAAAGGAATGAGCAGCAATATTTATTTGGGGGCATGTAGACTCTTTATGGTCAGCCTTGATTACTTTATCCACAATTTCCTTTCCTGTGCAATCATACCACAGATATTAAGCAGATGAATTGAGTCTAGATGCAACCATACTGAGAGCTCCACCTGATTCTAGAGTTCATTTAGGATGTCCCTAGTAGGGTGACCAACTACTCATGGCTTGCCTGAGACATTCCCTGTATTAGCATTTGAAGTCCTATGTCCTAGAAATCCCCTTAATGTCAGACAAACTGGGTAGGTTGGTTATCCTGGCCCTTAGAGAAAAGCAGGTGAGGCTCTTAGTTGACCCAGTTTCACTCAGTGGATGATGGAAATCCATTACCATCTTGAGTTTCTCAGCTCATTTTCCTTACCAGGGTATGATTATCCTCACGAGCCACAAAACCTAAAGTTCTTTCCTTCAATAACCTCTACCTTTTAGCTCTGTCAAGGCATAGTCCCACGAGCATCCCAAGCAATGACTCAAGATTGAGGATAATCACTGGGACCCAGTGGAGAGTCTCTTCTAAGACTGCTGAACACATGGCTTGTGTTTACTTCTAAATATTATCCTGGTCTCATAATCATTCTGAGATGAAAAATCAGACTAGCACTCCCAAACCTAGCTTCATATCAGTTTTTTTAGAATTTATGTTATGGTTGTAGACACACAAAAATAGATAAAAAGGCATGCATGCAAAACAAGAACCACTTACCGTATTAGATTCCATTCTGATTCTTGTCAATAAACCCAATCACAGTTTTTAAACATTCGTGAATTCCTGTCATCCCATCCTTATCCTTTAAAGCCTTAAGATTTTGTCATTTCATGGTCTTACCTCTTTCACCTAGATTTTAAAATTTAACTATCAGTTTACTATTTCAAAGAGAGAATGTAAAGTGTAGGATTTGAATCAGATCTAGGTCCCAATGAAATTTTGCCACTTCTTAGGTGCATGAACTTAAAAAAGTTTATCGCTCTAAGCTTTAAAATTTGCTCATCTATAAGTAATAAATAAAGAGAAAATAATGGCTATTTTAGAGGATTGGGTTTTTTGAGGAATTCAGGTTATGGATGTGAAGCCCAAAGAAGCATATTGCCTGACACCAAGTAGACATTCAGTAAACTGTAGCTATTATCATCACTACAGTTATCACAAGCTTGTAACAAGGGTAGCATTCACTACATTCAACAATCAGGCTGCAGAATTTTAGCCATAAAGGATGATGCCTAAAGCAGAGAGGCACAAACTGCCTTCCCGAGGAGCGTAGTAAGAGGAACTGTCCCATTACTTCATAGTCTCACCACCTCTGTCTGAAGGAAGCGATGCTTCTTATATCTGGGGGGCAATGTCTAATGTCGTCTCGCCCCTGGCAGCCTGTGCTCAGGAGGCGCTGGCTTTCAGATTTGCGCCCTGGGGACCTCTGGTGCCTCATCTCTCATTCTGCAAAGGGAAAGAAAGGGGTAAAAGAAAAAGGGAAGTCACCGAAGTGCAAAATCTGTTACCAGATGCCCTCTTTTGTCCCTACTACCAAGCCTGCCCGGGTAGGCTGCAGAATCGTTCCGCAGAAAGATTTTCAGGCGCCACCCCCAGGTGTTCGTCGGAGCAGACAAGGGAGAGGAGGGTGAGCTCACCCTAAAGACTGAAAGACAGATGGTGAGGGGTGGGGGGTTGGCCATGCGCGTCAGAGATTTGGCTAAACGACAGAACAGCAGCGTGCGGGTTTGCAGCCGGGGTTGGAGGGGCGGGCGAATGGCGTAGGTAAGGATCAAGCAGAAGGGAAGGAAGAACTTCTTTGCGGGGAACACAGAACACACTTTGCACTCTCACGAAGGCTCCCGGGTTTGTCAGTGTTGCGACAGGAGCCCGCGAGCAGGGCACGGACTTTATGTGACAAGCGCCTGCCCCAATTCCATCTCCGAGACTCAGCTAAACTCAGAGGCTCCGCCCAGCAGATAGCAGGTTAGGAATCTGGAGCGTGACCTCGCTCCCGCCGAGTACCCCCGCACCACTTCGAAAACCCGTAAACGCGCCCCTCCAGGCCTTCGGCCGCGGTGGCGCATGCTCCTTGCGAGGGGGCGGGCCGCGACTCCCCCCGGAAGCGTTCTTTCCCAGGCGGCGTTTCCTTCCTGTATGAGGCTGCTAGGGCCTCTTGCGGCCGCTGTTCTGCTGGGGGGGTGAGTAGCGGGTTTCCGCGGGGCTTCGTGGGACGGGCGAAGGGTCCCGCAGAGGTCCTTTAGGAGCTGGCTCGGGTCCGGGAAGCCGAGTGGGAAAGGTCACCCCGCCGTCCTCCCATGCCCCACCTCATTGCCGCCCCTCAGCTTCTCGCAGCCCTTCGTATCCAGCGGATTAACCTCCAAGGGCGTCCCGGGCTCCGCCTTGGCTTTCGGCCCGGCCTAGGCCCTTAGGTCTCCGTTAGCGCTGCCCCCAAGAGTTAGGCCATTTCCAGGGAATCTCTGTAGGCAGCCCGGTCGCTGCGGGGGCTTGAGGTCGTACCGGGCGACCTCAGAACCGGGGTCCTAGGCAAAGGCGGACAGAATGAAGCGGGTCTGATTGTCGCACAGGCACTGCTACCACCTAGTGCAAAAGTGAAGGAGGTTCTTCAAGCCTAGGCACGCTTTCGCAGAGGATGGTGGTGTTAATAATAACCTGTCCTTTATGTGAAGGTTGGCAGGCTTTCATTGTCATAGGCTGTGTTCATAGGGCCTTGATGTCTGCGAAACTGGGACTTCTGGGGTTGAGAAAAACTTTGTAAAACACTGCGGTGAATTAGAGAAATGCTATGGTAGGAATACTCTACTCTTGGTCCTTAACCTGTCAGTAAACTGCTCATTGACGAGGTGGTACGATTTTTAATTTTTCTACCCTGAAATGGAGAACTCTTTAAAATGAAACTATCTGGTATCATATTTGCCTAACAGATAACTCTGAATTACAGTGTTTTGCCATATTTCTTGTACATGGCACCATCTATGTTTATGTGTATATTTGTTGATTCTGATGTTTATACAGAATTGAAATACAGTCCCTGCTGTTGTATGCATGTGCAACTTTTATTATATATTCTGCTGTAATGGTATTTTTACCGTAACGGCCTTACATTGCAGGCATATCTATGTCATATGAATGATAAATGAGCGTATAATAAAGCGTATACAGTTACAACCTACAAGGAGAAGTTTCAGTTTCATTTCAGGATTTTGAAGTCATTTTAAAAGAAGGATAACTGTTTTAGAAGTGGCTATAGGTCCAGAGTACTGTATTGCGGTTAATAATTTAATTATAGTAAAGTATATAGTTAACAGAGGTTTTGCGTCTTGATTTTTTTAATAGATCTAAAAACTGTTCTCTTGATGACTGGGAGGTACTGATAGCAGTCGTAGTTCATGTAGTTCAGTGAACATCCAGTAGGTGGCAGTTTTATCGCTACTCACTCAAACTTTAAATAAATGAGAACATTTTATTCGAATATCACTAGTTTAAGTTAGTAAATCTTTATTTTGCCTGTTGGTTTCTTCTCATCTGTGAGTATTACTCCTGCATAATGATACCACATATAACAACTGCATTTTCAAATTTACTGTGTTGGAATAAAGGCTAGGGAAGACAATTTTTCATTTCCTAGAAGAAGGAGGGTATTGTTAACCCATCTTTAGGAATCCATGCTGATGGAAGAAAGCACAATTTGATTTCTTACATGAAAGATTTTAACCAAGTGGCTTCTTTCTAGCTTCATTTTTTTGTTGGTGGAGTGGTTGGTTGTTCTAGCTTCATTTTTAATAAGATAATAACTGTACTATGCATTCCTTGAGTAAAGTAATTGTGTCTTAGCTATTATTGTATACCCAGTATATAGTAGGCTATCTATATACATGATCAGTAAGTGTTTTATTGTATGAATTGAATTATTTAACATCCCTAGGCCAAAATTTCTTTATCCAAAATGAAGGCTTTCAGTTATTTAGTTGTTAAGTTTAAATTAAATAATGTATTATTGTGACATGAATGTCTCCCAGTAATGCAGAAGGTTGGAATCCTTGACTTTTCTTTTGGAAATCGTCCAAAATTCTGGCAGCAATTCTGTTGGAATGATTGAAGAGAATCTTTAACTGAATAATGCTAGTGAGAATAGAAACAATAATTTTAGAGCTGGAACGACCATAGATATTAGTCTATGAAGTACCTAATTTTCACCTGTTTCTGAGCCATCTGTACAAATTTTGTTTTATTCCTTTTCACATGAATACAAAATATACTTTTTTCCCCCCGAGTAACATAGCACTCAGCACACTCCTATGCTGCGAGAGTATAATGGCATTATTTGAGGCTGAGATTCTCTCTCTCAAAATGTGATAGTCACATCATCCATAAAAAGTTTATTCTACTGGGTGGTCATTGTCTTTGATACAGGTGTGCATGCCTCCTGTAAGCCAAGCTGTGGTTGATGTAACTGCTTAGGCATATGTGTAAAAGTAGACATGTTGCGTCCTTTTTTCTTCTTTATCTTGAGTGAGAGCTGTATAGTTGTGGGTCAAGCATTTTGAAGATTCTGTTGTTTCATATTTAGCTAAGTTGTTGGAAAGAATAAGATGGCTCCAAAAATTTCATGTCACTTGTTAGTTGAGAAAATAGCATGTATACATTTCATCAGGCCTTGGAAGCCTTTAAAAGTAAGTATGAGAGAAAAGTGAGTCTGTTCACAGTTTGAATTTCACTCAAAAATTACCTGGTATACCATCACATTAGTAAAGTATTTCATTGTTGGGCTGCCTTTTTTCAGTTGGATAAGTGTTATAGTCATTATTTTTCTAGGTTCCCTGACATAATTAATTAAAAGCTGATTAAAACAGTAAATGCTTTAAGATGTTTACTGCATTTTTCAAATAGAATTGTTCTCTACTTAAATTATATGAGCTTTTAGAAAAGTTTATTAAAAATTATAATAAATAAACCTCAGTTTCCAAGAGGAGATTAAAATGTGTTTATTTACGTTTTATTTACTTAACATTTAAAAATCCATTTCTCTTTAAATAAAACACTTTTTAAGGTAGGCGATGTTGAATTTGACTAGAAGTTTTTCTTGCTTAGTTTACGCTACCTATCAGTCTCCCGATTTTAATGAATCTAGTTACTACCTAGTGGCATTTCTGTTTGTTTTTCAAGGTTAACAATCAAGATGGTACATGCTGAAGCCTTTTCTCGTCCCTTGAGTCGGAATGAAGTTGTTGGCTTAATTTTCCGTTTGACAATATTTGGTGCAGTAACATACTTTACAATCAAATGGATGGTAGATGCGATTGATCCAACCAGAAAGCAGAAAGTAGAAGCTCAGAAACAGGTATGATTAAAATGTTTGAGGATCATTTTTCTTGTAGCTAGCAGATATTTTCCCATAAAACTAAGGATATAGTGGAATTAGAAAGTAATAAAAAATTCCATAAGACCCATGTGGAAATGTGTTTTTATGTGAAATTTAATTTCATTATTCCTAAAAAAAGTATTTGTTTCTCAAATCCTTTTTGACTGTATAAGCAACTTAGAAGAAAGAATGATGAAGAATAAAAATATTACAGCATTTTGTTATGAATAGCCTAATTAGAATATTTTTGTCAGCTTATAAGTGAAGGAATCTAGGTAAAATTTTTCAGCAGACTAAACAAAAAATTTTTTCTTCAGTAATGGTATACATTGTGCTTTGTGAGACATTTGAAATGTTTCTGTTTTGTAAATAAGTTCATTTGTGTCATATTTTAGATTCTACATAAGTGATATCATATGATATTTGTTTTTCTCTGTCTGACTTATTTTACTTAGTACCATAATCTCTTGGTCCATCCATGTTGCTGCAAATGGCATTACTGCATTCTTTTTATGGCTGAGTAGTATTACATTGTAAATATATACCACATTTTCTTTATCCATTCATCTGTCCATGGACATTTAGGTTGCTTCCATGTCTTGGCTATTGTAAATAGTGCTGCTGTGAACATTGAGGTGCATGTATCTCTTTGAATTATAGTTTTCTCCAGATATATGCCCAGGAGTGGAATTGCTGGATCCTATGGTAACTCTGTTTTTAGTGTTTTACAGAATCTCCATACTGTTCTCCATAGTGGCTGCACCAATTTACTTGCCACCAACAGTGTAGGAGGGTTCCCTTTTCTCCATACCCCCTCCAGCATTCATTATTTGTTGACTTTTTGGGGGACTTCCTTGGCAGTCCAGTAGTTAAGACTTTGCCTTCCAATACAGGGGGTGCAGGTTCAATCCCTGGTCGGGTAGCTAAGATCCCACATGCCTCGCAGCCAAAAAACCAAAACATAAAACAGAAGCAATGTTGTAACAAATTCAATAAAGACTTTAAAATTGGTCCACATCAAAATATATATATATTATTTGTAGACTTTTTTGATGATGGCCATTCTGACTGCTGTGAGATGATACCTCATTGTAATTTTGATTTGCATTTCTCTAATAATTAGTGATGTTAAGTATCTTTTCATGTGCTTATTGGCCATCTGTATGTCTTTGAAGAAATGTCTATTTAGGTCTTCTGTCCATTTTTTGATTGGGTTGTTTGTTTTTTTGTTATTGAGTTGTATGAGCTGTTTGTATATTTTGGAAATTAAGCCCTCGTCGGTAGCATCATTTGCAAATATTTTCTCCCAGTCTGTAGGTTGTCTTTTTATTTTGTTTATGGTTTCCTTTGGTGTGCAAAAGCTTATAAGTTTGATTAGGTCCCATTTGTTTATTTTTGCTTTTCTATTGCCTTGGGAGACTGACCTTAGAAAACATTGCTACGATTTATGTCAGAATGTTTTGCTTATGTTCTCTTCTAGGAGTTTTATGGTGTCATGTCTTATATTTAAGTTTTCAAGCCATTCTGAGTTTATTTTTTGTATGGTGTGAGGGAGTATTTTAACTTCATTGATTTACATGCAGCTGTCCAGCTTTCCCAACACCGCTTGCTGAAGAGACTATCTTTTCTCCATTGTATATCCCATGAAAGACTTTTGAGTAGGTGGATGATATGCACAGCAGTGTTTTAAGGATACCTTACTGTAGCATATAACAGGAATTGGAATCAGGGAGACTAGGAGCAAGATCTGTTGGTTATAGACTGCAGTAATCCTGGCAAAGACCTAGAATAAGGGAGTGGCAAAAGGAGTGGAATGGGTGAAATAGATGAATGCTGGAAGGACTTTGTGATGACAGAGAAAAGAAAAAGGACATCTTATAGATGAATCTGAGATTTGTCTGGACTCCTCAGAGATTCATAGTATCTTTTATAGTTTTAGAATCTGTAGATGGGGCAAATATATGGGAAAATGACATTTGATTTGGGCATATTGAGTTTGTGTTGGTGGTAGGAATCCAGAAAAATGTTCATCCAACTGTTGAAATTGTAGGTCTAAATCTCAGGAAAAAGGTCAGTCTTTGGAGATTCCTTATCAGATGCTCATAAGTAGTTGGACTCATTAGAGCAGTTAGTCTCAGTGAGATGGCGTAGGCCCCAGTGCTATTCCTGTGTAGCTGTGTATCACTTGTGGTTTTTTTCCCAAACTACTCCACTTTCCTCCTTCCACCATTAGGATTTATACATTCAAATATTTGTTGAGAGCTTATGTAATTGTCACTATGATAGATGCTAATGACTGTATTGAGAGTGGTGAGGTCTCTAAAGGGAGAAATTGGTAGTCTAAAGTATTTTTATTTAAAAAAAAAGGTAGAAAATTGATAAAGTATCCAACTTAGGCTGGAAAAAATATTTTTTAAATAAAAAATAAACCCATAGATAGTGAAAGAATGGAAATAATAAAGATAAGATAAATTAGTAGAAAATAGAATATATGAGAGAATGAATAGAAATATAGAAAATGAATATATAATAGAGAAAATCAGTAAAACCAAAAGTTGGTTATTTGAAAAGACTGATAAAATTGACACTTCTGTAAAACCAATCAAGAGAAAAATGAAGCCACCAATTAGTATTACTAGGAATGATAAAAGACATGCAATAGCAGATGCTGCAGACATTAAAAATAAGGACAGTTAATAAGTATATCAATAAATTTGAAAACCTAAATGACACAAACTCTTAGAAAATTGTGAATTACCATAGCTGACTTAAGAATTAGAATACATGAATAGTTCCATAACTATGAAATAAATTAATGTTGGAAAAATATTTCCATAAAGAAAACTCCAGGCTCATAGAGTTCTACTGTCAAATTCTAGCAACATTTAAGAAACAAATTAATAGTAACAATTTTATATAAACTCTTCCAGAGTGTAGAAAATGAGAAACACTTACCAAACCTTTCTATGAGGGTAGCATAACAACAATTCCAAAACTTAAAATGAATATAAAAATCTTAAACAAAATATTTACAAGCTGAATTCAGCAGTGTATAAAAAAGATAATATATTATGGCCAGTTGAATTTATCCCAGGAATTAAAGGCTGGCTTCATTTGAGGGGAAAAAAATACATATATATTAATTTTAAAATGCATATATATTAATATTCTATATTAACAGATTTGAGGATGAAACTATGATCATATCAATGCAGCAAAGGCCTTTGTTGAAATTAAACACTTATTCTTGATTTTTAGAAATGCTCTTAGAAAATAGGAATAAAAGATAATGTCTTTAGCATGATAGAATGAATTTACTACAGGAAACATAGTTCATGGTAAAAAATTGAAAGCATTTTCTTTATGATTAGGAGCAAGTCAAGGAAGCCTGTTGTCATCACTTCTATTTAACATTTTTACTGATTATTAGCTAATGCATAAGTCAAGAATAAAGATAAGAGGTAGCAGTATTGGAAAAAAATAAACAGTTATTACTCACAGGTAATATAATTTACATAGAAAGCCAAAGAAAGCCTACAGATAAACTATCAGGATTAATAAGAGTTTAAGGGCTGCTGGATACAAAATCAGTACACAAAAGTCAGCTGTATTTCTGGATACCCACCACAGTTGGAAAATGCAGTTTTTAAAAGATACTATTTATAGTAGCATCAAAAATATTCAGTAACTGACAAACACAAGTTATACAACACATTTATAGAGAAAATTATAAAACTATTGAAGGCTTAAGTTCAATTCAGTGCCAATTAAAAAATACCCAAAGACTTTTTTTGTTTGTTGTATTTTTCTTCTAAAATTTATATTGAGGAATAAAAGTTTAGTAATAGGTAAGACACTCCTGAAAAACGAGACATGTGTGTTGGGGGAGGAAAAATTTGCCTTGTTTATATCAAGACTTACGATAAAGCTATAGTTATTAAAACAATGTGTGGGCTTCCCTGGTGATGCAGTGGTTAAGAATCCGCCTGCCAATGCAGGGGACACAGGTTCGAGCCCTGGGCTGGGAAGATTCCACATGCCGCGGAGCAACTAAGCCCATGAGCCTCAACTACCGAGCCTGCGCTCTGGAGCCCGCAAGCCAAAACTACTGAAGCCCGTGAGCTTAGAGGCTGTGCTCTGCTATAAGAGAAGCCACTGCAATGAGAAGCCCGCGCACCGCGACGAAGGTAGCCCCCATTCGTCGCAACTGGAGAAAGCCCGCGTGCAGCAACGAACACCCAACACAGCCAAAAATAAATAAATTAAAAATAAAAATAAATAAATTAAAAAACAAAACAATGTGCTGTTGGCACAGGGGTGGATTGGCAAATATACCAGAATAGACTCCAGAAACGGTCCTACCTGTAATATGGAAACGATGTGTGACATAACTGGCTTTGCTTTGTAGATTATTGGAGAACGGATGGACTTTTCAGTAAACAATACTTAGACCATTGGCTCTATATGGGAGGGAATAAAATTTGATTTCTGCTTGATTCCGTGCACAATAATCTCTTCCTGGGATTAAAAACTTAAATTTATTCATATAACAGATATTCATTGAGCACCTACTCTGTGGTTCTTTATACCTCATCTGCATGTTCTAAAGATATTCTTTTTAACCTATCCAATTTTAATAAAAGCACTTTTAAAAAAAACAAGTGGCCAGAGGAGGAGGAATAAAACCAGAATAATGTAAGTTGTTGGTACCAGTCTTTCCCACCCCAGCTTACCTTGAAGTATAAAAAATACTGCAGATTGTAACAGTGGTTCACTGTGGCAGTTATTTTCAAATAGAAGGATGTTACATTTTGAAACATCAGAATTTGGAGAAGTTGGTGGGGTGTTAAATATAATTTTTAAAAGCCCCTTCTTAAATTCTTTCCCACTATCTGGAAAATCACTGTGTGTGTGAAGTCACCAAAGCCTAGGGAAAAGAAGTTTGCAAAAGAGAATTGGTTGTAAATGTTGTATTATGAAATGATCCAGGAGAAGATGTCATGAGGAATGTGAACGAAGAAAGCAATCAGATTTATTGAAATCATTAAAGAGAGCAATTTCCGTTCAGTGGGGACAGCAAGTGTAATTTGAAGTAAAAGAACATAGTCGTTGCAGAGTTTGCTGAGGGAAGGGTAAAGAAGAAAGGGGAAAAGACTAGCGGAGCAGGTGGAGAGTTGCTGCCAAAGAGGAGGGAGGTAGGTCCTAGAAGAACCAGGAGGGATTGGGATCGGTAGTTACAGGAACATTTTAAGGTAGAGTTAACTGTTTTATTCTCGACAAAGGGGAGAGGTTATAACTAAATGTGCTTGGGAGTGGAGGAGGTTTGGGACCTGCTGAGGTAAATATGTGATGAGTATATAACGAGATAAATCACAGTAGGTTATGGAACATTAGGGCATAATTGAAGAAAGCATGAGTTTATTAGGAACTCAATTGTTTTGTTTTTATGAACTTCTTGAGCATTTCTCAGCAGGTTGGGAGCAGATAAATTGAATGGTGGTGCTGAACCTGCATTGAAGATAGGGCTAACTGGTATAACAATAAGTGTAAGGAATCGTATGTTTCTAAGGAAGACATTCTGTGGTACAGGCCATTTAGGAAGTCAGATGGGGGATAATTTAGTTGGTGTATAGAAAGGAATTAAGGAATTAGAGTGCGTATTGAGGGCAAAGATCAGGTGTGAATGTGGGAGAGGAGGAAGGTATGACTCCTGTGGTCACAGAGGAAGAACACTGACTATAAAAGCTTAGATAACGTTTCGAGATTACCAGATAATCCATGGGGCTGATGTGAGCTTAAAGGCAGTGCAGTTTTGAGATGAAAGGTGAAGGATGACATAGGTGCATTCAAATCAGGAAGAGTAACCTAGAAGTAGTCTTACGTTTGGATTAAACAGGGTATTTGTAAATAATTTCTAGTCTAAAGCCAGGAATACTTCCAGCCTTACTAAATGTGGCATATTTAATTGGTAATGAGAGAGGAGATGGTTTCAGCAGAGTGTTAAAGAGGGACAAGGGTTTTCTGGGCACGTGCCACTGTTGGATCATATTGAGATATAGCACAAGAGTTTTGATAGGTATGTCTGTAATAAAAGGATGGGTTGGATTAATTGAGATGTTAGAAGACAGGGAATCTCTATGTGTACTATTAAAGAGCTTTCAAGTACAGGATGAATAACTTAATGCTTGACCTCTCCTGGGCATTTGTATATACAGTATTTTGTTTAGCATATTAATTAGACTATATAATATTCCTGAGATTGTAGTTTAGTTGTCAAAGGCCTGGAAAGATTCACTACTGAGAATTCATACACATGAAGGTCATATATTGTGACCTTAGTCGTTAACTTAGGGAGTCATTAATAGTCATTAACTTAGGGAGTCATTAATAGTCTCCCTATTTTTAGTCCTATCATTGATATTGTAATATCATTGATATTGCAATATCATTGATATTGTAAGATTCAAAACTTCATTTCAGTTATTTTGATATAAGTAATAGATGAAATTGTGAAGGGCTGATACACTGAAATCTTAAACTGGAACTCTCAACTGCCAGGTGTTTTTAAGAGCAGCCATCATAGAATGCCAGTTACCATTTAGAAGAGCTAACATTTGTTGACACCAGGAAGCCATTGTGAACTGCATTACCAATCAAGTGGCCCTAAAACCATGGTTTACTGGAGCTGAATCTTAGAAGACTGAGCTGAAGTAAATAAGGAAATTCAGATGGGAAATCAGTAAGGAATAAGCAGTTAGTGTTGCCTGAGTGGCCAAGGGGATAGATAGAAGTGATGAGGAAAGAAAAGCAACAAGAGGGAAATTCGAGATAAAACTCAGTGCATTATAGTGTTTTATACAGTAACATAGCAGAAGAGTATTATAGTAGAAAGCCATCTTATCCAGCAACTTTTGGGTTATACGATAAAGTCAGAAGATATAAGTGCACTAACGCTAAAAGAGAAGATAATTGTCTCCGCATGTCTAGAAAAGGGTGCTTGTTAATATTTTAATGTAAGTTTGTGGTAAAGGCTTATACCTAATGTATAAAGATAATTCTTCAAATTCTTTGCTATTTCCTACTTAAATGTATTTTTTAAAGCTTTATATCAATTTCCTCTATCTACACTTAAAATTGGAATACTTCAGCTATGACCTCAGTAAAAGTTTTTTGAAATAAGTTGAATTAGTTCATCTTTGTTTTTTCACTCTTGTTGTGCTATCTCTAACTTTCTAAAATTATTCTTCCAGAAGAACAACCAATTTTATGAATCTTTTAGAACCTTTATGAAATGAGTGTTTCTATTCTACTGCTCCTTTACTCCATTTCCTCCTTCCTCATTCTAGGCAGAAATATTAGTTCACTATTTCCTATTTCCCCACTTCTTTACTTTTTAAATTATACTTTACATGGAGAAAAAGTGAAATAGAGTGTAAGGATAAAAAATACTATGAAACAGTTGAAAAGATGGGTATAAAGTAAAAAGTAAGTTTCCCTCCTACCTCTGATTCCTCACCCACAGTTCACCGTTTTCCCTCCTCAGAGTGGGAGAGACCCACTTTAAAAACCAAGCAAATGTGGGTGACTAGAAAGTATAATTGTCATTAAGCTGTAAACAGTAAAGCATTGCATGAGCATAAGCCATTTTTCAAGTAGTCCAATCATAATTTTGTTTTTCTAGGTAAAACATTTTAGAAATAAGGGCTCAGTTAAATGTGTCAAAGCTAGACAATTGGATAACTTGTTCCTGGAACACAGTTTGGTACTGGTATGATGTGTTTTGGGGTGCTTTCTTTTCATTTACTTGTGTGTTAAGCATGTTCTGCTCTTCCAAATGAGAAATGTTAGTGTTTTAACAGAACATGAGCTTTGAAATTAGATCAGAGTTTGAGCTCTGGTAATGCTAATTCATAGCTGTGTAATCTTGCCAGTTCTTTACATTTCTCTGACCCTTGAGTTCTCCATCTGAAAAATGAGAATAATAATAGCTACTTCTCAGGATGGTTTCAAGGGTTGATTGTAAACTGTATCCAGCACAGTGCCGGGAATGTGGTAGGTGCTCAATAAACGTTAATTTTTTTTCTCTTTCCTATCAATGTTATTAATGCAACCTGAAGACATTGTTAAATGGAACTCCTGTTGTGGAGAAAAGATTCTAGGTAAACTCAACTATAGCGTTTTCTGTCTCTATAAAGTAAACAACATAGTTCATAATTTTTATTTAGGAAATTCCAAATATAAATAAAGGTAGCAAGAGGCAATTGTGGCCTAGAGTAAAATTTTAAGGGCAAGTAGCTAATAGAGAGAAAAGCATGGTTTCTCAAATACTGACATTTTGGACCAGATGATGGGGGTGGGGAGGCAGAATATCCTTTCCTTCTTGATTGTTTAGCAGCATCCCTGTCTCTGCTGACTAGATACCAGTAGCACTGCCCCACCCACCCAAGTTGTGACAACCAAAAGTATTTTCAGGCATTGCCAAATGTCCCCTAGGGGGCCAGAATCACCCCTGGTTGAGAACCACTGTATTAGAGCATGGCCTAAAAAGAACACATGTGGGATGGCTTCACATTTATAGAAGAACAAAGGAAAAGAAGAGAAATTAATGCTATTATAGGTACAGAAAACAGGATACTGTTCATAGCTGACACATTTAAAGTCAGTGAAAGAGAAGATATTTGTAAGAAAGAGATAAAAGAATTTGGAAAGGCTGCTTTATCCATTGATTCAGAGGCGTGGCTAAATAGGAAAAATGATGTGGTTCATAGCACTTTTTTAAAAAAAAAGTGTGGTATTACTAGGATATGATCAACACACATCCTGATCCTCTAACCAGTCTATAACTATAATGCTGTATGATGTTATTTTTTTAAGAGTAGCAATACCCCTGACAAATAGCAAGATTATATATAATCAAAAGTATTCTAGGAAAATGTAACAACAAAAATTTAGGTAAATATGATTTACCAGAGTACCTTCATTTCTAAAACTGTTCACTTAATTGAAATTTGGATATATTATGTCTAGATTTTTAAAGACTCTTTAGTTGCTACAAACTCCAGTCATGTAACTGAGGGAACCAAGGTAATATATATGATGGTTAGAGTATAGGCTCTAGAGTTGGGACTGCCTGGATTCGTATGTTGCCTCTTCCATTTGCTAATTTTTAACCTAAGACAAATAACAGTCTGAGCTACGCTTCAGTTTCTTTTTCTGTGTTGGGGAGAAATTGTACCTACTTCATAAGATCTCTCTGAGGATTCAATGAGTTAATCCATCTACAGTATTTTGGCGTAATATTTGGCACACTCAGTAAATGTTTTACTGTTAACATTATTTTTATTTTAGTTGAAAGCTGTGTTGCTTTGCTAGAGCTTATAGCTTTAAGGCTAGTTTTGCCCAGCTCTAAAAATATATGCAAGTATACTTCTAATTGAAAATTATTTTTATTATCTCTGGTTGTGTAGCCCCAAGAATTGACTTTAAAAAGGATAGTATCTCAGAACAATTTGAAATGTTAGGTTGAACACCTGTTGTAGATATATGGGTAATTTGAGGAAAGTTGGGCACCAGTTTTCAGATACTCTGTCAATTGAAGGAAAGAAACTCCAGTTGTCCATTTCTTGATAGCCTTAACTCCTCGATCTTTCATCTTGAGGCTTCATTTTCACCTGTCATGATAATCCTGCTAGGAAAGAAATCAAGTTGGACCTTAGAATCTCATTGGAGCAATGAGAGGCCATGTATATATCTCTTCAATCATGTACCCTATTTTCTCATTTCCCAAAAGCTGGTTTAAACTGCCCTGGTTTCTGTAGAGTAGACCTTCAAATCTGTTTTTACTTAAGGACCTAAGAATGGGGAAGGATGAAACAAGTGGCATAGAATATCTCTGGAAAATCTTGTATGTCTGTTCATTGCTCTTTAGACTTTGCTACATGTTATGGAGTGCCAGTGTCTAAATATCAAACTAAAGGAGGTTGCTTGTTTTTCCTTTCTAGGCAGAAAAATTAATGAAGCAAATCGGTGTGAAAAATGTGAAGCTTTCAGAATATGAAATGAGTATTGCTGCTCATCTAGTAGACCCTCTTAACATGCATGTAGGTATCTTTAATCTTATTTAATATTTTTTTTTGTCTAGCATTTTGTATCAAGAGTCCCAAAGACCATGACCAGGTTTGATGATTCTCTAGGAGGAATCACAGGATTCAGTGTAGTCATACTCCTGGATATAATTTATTACAACAAAAGGATACAAGGCAAAATTAGCAAAGAAGGAGGGGCGTGGAATAAAGTCTGGAGGAAGTCAGGCACCAGCTTCCAAGAGTCTTCTAGTGAAGTCACACAGGGTGCACTTAATTCTTTCAGCAACAGGTTATGAGAACACCTATCAAATGCTATCTACCAAAGAAGCTCATTAGAGACTTAGGGCCCAGGGTTTTAATTGGGACTGGTCACATAGACTGCATCTTCCTAACATGTGTCAAAATTCTAGACTCCCATAAGCAAAACATGTATCCACCATAAACCATATTGTTTGCACAAACGGTTTAGGCACAGTGAGCTGTTCTCATCAGGAAAATGGAGGAGACTCTCCCCAAATCTAAGTATCTCCCATACTCCAGCGAGGGGCTAGCCTTGCAAGCAGGACTTTCCAAGGATAATCGTCTCGGGCCTGCTGTGTTAACTTTTTTTGTGCACATTTGTTTAGTTAAACCTGTACTTTTATATATTCACCTTTGTGGCATATAAAATTACTGCTTTAAGTCATGTGGATATTTGACTTGGAGTTCAAATCTAGATGTTTTTATAAGGTATGATAGACAACATAAGATTCTGAATCCCAGTTTTTCCATTTATGGCCTTGGTAAATTATTTTCTCTTTGAGTTTCAGTTCCCTCATGTATAATCCAGGGACAATGTAATACCTGCTCTACCTACTTCTAAAGGATTATTTTGAGCATCAGATTAATGTAATTTATAAACTCTAAAATCCTCTGTGAATATTCTGTAACAATAGGTGTAAATAAGTAGAGTGAAATACAATATCCTTATCTCCAAATCTAGGAAATAAAAATCTACAATGTCTATTAATATCTGTGTGCACAGAGACATACATGCCTTTCCAGAATTAATCCTCTGTTTGAAATGAACTCAGTTCTTTGTTATAGCTACAAGTGAAAGTCAGTGATGATTTTTTCAGATCTGGCTGCGCTTTTTCACTTTTTTTTTATGGTGGAAAATAAATGTGTTGTAAATATTGCTTCCGAACAGCCCCACCTCCAGCCCCTTTACTCTTCCAAGTTAAAGCTAGGTTGTTTTTGTTTGTTTTTCAGGTCTTTTTCAGTTAGTTTATCCAGTGCCCACGCCCCAAAAAATTTTTTTAAGCTGAGTCAGAAGGCTTTAAAATACACAAGCTGTTATCAGTTTTGAAAAAATGTATCCCCGTTTACTCTCTATAAAGATATAAGACAAGTTTTGACACAGTTTACTTTTAATTAGTAAAATTCAGAAGCCCAGTTTGGTGAGTATAAGCCTTATTTCTAAATTCATTCTTACTATGTTTGACAGCATCGTCTGTGAATTAGGCCACTCAGCTAGTGCTGAACTGTCTGTCAGAGCTGGCTCTCATTCTTCTTGGCAGAGTATTTCCTCATCTTAATGGAGCGAGGTCAGCTTATTAGATCCTAAAACTCAGAGTTTTGAGTGTTGGACCTAGGGCCTTTTTTTTTTTTTTTTTGGAATAGGTAGTTGACTATTAAATTTCAGCTCATGGTAGTTTAATAATTTCAGTATTGCTTAAAAGTACTTATATTAATATATCATTTTAAACTTTTATTATTTAGGTATAATTAAGGCTTACCATTTGGGGGGATTCTTTTTTACTTCGGTGAACATACATTAGCTGTAAAACTTCATGCTGACTTTAACTTTTACCAGGTTACTTGGAGTGATATAGCAGGTTTGGATGATGTCATTACGGATCTGAAAGACACAGTCATCTTACCTATCAAAAAGAAGCATTTGTTTGAAAATTCCAGGCTTTTGCAGCCTCCAAAAGGTATGGTAAAACTTTATATTTGCTAAAGCATTAAAAATCTGGAACACATGGAAACTTTCTGCCATTATAGAACTGGTGTTTTTGAAGTTGGGTTTTCAAGAGACTGCTGAGATCCAGTGAACTGTTTTATAAATAATGATTTTTAAATAATTGCTTATTCTTCAGCTTCCAAATTTAGGTAAAGTTTTTCCCCATAGTTACATGTCAAAATAATCCCTTTATTTCAAATTCATTTTTATTACTTACAAGAAAATGAAATTAGGGAAATAGAGGATAAAAAAAGATTCAAAGTAACAGTATGGGTTTTTGTCTTCAAGATAAGACTTCTGGTTGTTTCATGATTCTAGTGATTTTTTTTCCTCTTGGTAATTTTATTTTAGATTGCAGTGGTAGTTTTTTGTTTGGTTTTGTTTTTAAGGAAATAGTGAACTACAGATGAACTAGAAATTAAATACTACTTATTTTTAAGGGAAACATTTTCTTATTCCTAGTTAGTGATTACTTCAAAAGCCTTGGAACTCAAGAATTGAAAGTATTTATAACTACATCCTTAAATATAATACTTTTATTATTGGCCATTCATATATTGATCATGTTTAAGACTTGTTAAAGGCGATTCAAATGTAGCTTACGTGATAATTGACAGTGAGATCTGTAGAAGTGTGTTGCCATGGCTTTCAAATACAAACGCTGTAGCGTAGCTTATTTAGTAGAAGCTTCTGGTAGAAGCTTCTCTTTATTGTATTGCCATGTAGTAGAAACTTCTCTTTATTGTATTGCCAAAACTAGAGAGGTTGCTAGTCAAGACTGAAATCAAATTATTAGACAAGTGCATTTCTCAGAAAAGGATCTTTAGAAATATCAAAATAACATTATAAGTTGTAGTTTATAATCTTACTAATTTTGCAGCTATATCAAAAAGTGCATTAATTTATATTTCAAAGATAATTGAAGCCAATAACTGTACATTTTTATGAAGTAGAAAATTTTTGTTTCTAGTAAATAGAGGCTGACAGTTACCACCAAAAATGGCATTCTCTTTTTGTTAACTAAAACAACAAATCTGTTTTTTATGTATTTTACTTTCTGAAACAACAAAGCTACTTTTTTTCTAACAAGAAGCATTTACTCTATTGTGATTTAAAAAGAAATTTTTTTCCCCCAAAGAAAATTTCAAATGATTTATCTGAGCCCAGATCAAGAGTAAGGCAAATGTTGGATTACTAAGTTCTTCAGTACCCTCTTGCAGGTTGTTTATAGTGTGAACAAGAAAGAACTTTTGTCAATTTTTATGTCTCATTTTCACAATGTTAATGAATTTAGGAAATTTTTTTATGCTGTTAGAGAAAGCTTTTATCATCAGTGATGGCTTAGGCCAGGTAACTGGGTGACTTCACCAGTTGGACTTGGTTTAAAGCCCCAATTAGCATAGCAGATACCAAATTATGAGGGAGTACTTTAACAGCCTTATGTAAATCTGCTTTTTATTTAAAAGCATTATCTAAAACTGAAGGTGGTTCCTATGTGTATTTAAATTTTTTTTTAAGTTACATGAGTATTTCCTTATTATGTGATCTAAAAGTTTTACTATTTGAGCTTTTTCAGCTTTGCATTTTTGGAAAATTTTTTACCAAGAACAAAAATTTGAAAAATCATTGATTTACTTTTTGACCCCCAACATAAATTGGATATTGGTGTACAGAAGCAGAGTATACAATCAGTTGCGTACCATACTTGTTCCATTTGGGAACTGGAAATAGGTTACGTAGCTTAGACTCATTGCTTTATTGCCAGTTTTATGTTTTCCTTAGTTCATTGCTGTCTAAGCTGAAATTGATCACTGCCTCACAGACTATAGAAAGTTAATTTGAGAATGATTTGTTATGTCATGAATGTATGACACATGATAATCATACTTAGTAACGTATAAAGATATGGTGTCACTTATTGGTTACAAGAACATGCCATAAAATACTGATGGTTGCATTAAAAAGTGTAACCCTTTCTTCCCCCCAAACATTTAAAAATTTACGATAGTTAAAATTCCATTTGAGGGACTTCCCTGGTGGTCCAGTGGTTAAGACCCCATGCTCCCAATGCAGGGGGCCTGGGTTCGAACCCTGATCAGGGAACTAGATCCCGCCTGCCACAACTAAGAGCCCCGGCACAGCCAAATAAATATTTAAAAAAAAAAAAATTAAAAAAAAATCCATTTGAATGCTGTATGGTCCTTCTATAAAATCTGAATTCAGTAATCATTATTTTGGCACGTAACTTTTATGCTTGTGAATGTCATCATACTCCATGTTTTGATGCATTCTTTAAAATGTAGATAAGAAATATATGTTTTGAAAGATGGACTTTCTGAGGTCATAAAGGCGTATAACTTCCCCCCCCTCCCCCCAGTACTCTGTATTTAAGTAGTTTTACAGATATTTATTTTTCCACCATTTGGACAAATTTTTTATTAAACCTTGAAAGTAAATAAACTAGTCCGAAAAAGGAAGAAAGAAAAGTTGGTCACTAATAAGATAATATATTTTTCACTAATGAGGATTATCTCAAATTTGGATTTGTTTGTCCCAATACTTCTTTTCTTCCTCATCCTAAATCTTTATTTGCATGCAGTACTTAGGAAGTGAAGCCTTTGTCCAAAACATCCATCTTAAAGAGGGGTTTGAATTTTTAAGTCTCTACAAAGTACAAAATAATAAACACATTTTTAATTCTGTTGAAAATGGTTGTAAAATATCAGACTAAGTTCTAAAAACTAGTTAAAATGTTATAAAACTAATAATTAAAGCTAAATGCCTCACATTCATTTGCAGAACCACTCGTTTATCTTCATAAATATTAACATGGTGGACTCCACTTCAACAAAGGATATAGAAAACGTGCCATTTTCAAATAATATTATTGCTGTACTCACTGATAAAGTATCAGATGGGACAACATGAATCTTAGTGAAGCTTAAGATACATACAGAAATGGGGATTAAACAGTTGAATAAATAATTTTAAAGCTAACATTCATGTAATTACCACCCAGGTCAAGAAGTGAGCATTGATTGTTCCTCATGTGAACCTTATCTGTCACAGCTCCATCCTCCAGAAGATTATGAAATCCAAAAGTTTTCATTGCATGTTAAATTTTTAGGCATTAGTAAATAACTGCTCAATTAATAATACTAATTATAATCCCTGAAATAATTAGAAAAACTTAATCCTACTAGGAGGTACCAAAACTAAACTATTAGGAATAAAATATTCAAACTGATAAATGAATACTTTGAAACAAATCTGACAGTCTGAGAGTATTCCATGTGTTTATGAAGTGATGGTGTAGCTGCAAAGTCAACAAAATATGAAGACTTTTGCATCATTAGTTCTAAAAACCTGAGATTCAAGTAATACATATTAAAAGTTTGCTAGTAGACCTGCGTTCCATATTAAATTATATGATCAAAATAATAAATGTAATAATTCCATATGTTATCCCATATGTTTTCAGCTTCACTTGAATTCGATGGCATTAGACTATATTCTGTATTGTTCACATGAGCCATCTAAAAGTATCAGTAGAAGGTTCAAATTTAACTGACTTAACTGAACTTTTAGTACCTAAATGAACGTAATTAAAAAATGCAAGGACTCCTTGACAAAATTAACATATACTGGCAGTGCTTATGGATTAAAATTTTTAAATCAGCTTTAGAAGGGTTTAATTTAAAATGATTAAACATGAGTTAGTTGAATCTTGAAGAATTATTAAGACCACTAGAAATATCTGTGTGTGCTTGAGGAGGAGTTTGAACATTATTTTGAAATGTTTGGCACGAAAAAAATTTGGTAGGTTATAGAACCAAGCTCAAGTTTCTCATTTTTAAAAAAATGTAAGTTTGGCGGGGGGAGGTTTATATAAAGTACTTACTTTTCTTCCCTCATATTTTGTTTTTTATTTTTATTACATAATAAAAATATTTTGTATAACTCCAAATTCTCTCCATTTTACCCCAGCATGCTGCCTAAATTGTATTTATTTATTTATTTATTTGGTCATGGTGTGTGGGATCTTAACTCCCCAACCAGGGATGGAACCCAGGCCCCAGCAGTAAAGCACCGAGTTCTAACCACTGGACCGCCAGGGAGTTCCCAATATTGTCATTCTTTAAGTGCTATTACATGAGAAAAGTCGAGAAGCTCTAGATTAAGGAAATATTTAAAGAAGTTTGCAGATGATGATTTTTGTCAGCTCTGTCTGTAAATGATCTGTAGTCAGGGCCATAATTTTAGTATTATATTAACTTAGAAAATGCTACCTCATTTTAGATGAAAAACAGTTGGTGATGATTCCCCAAATTTCTCAAGACCTCAGTCTGTTTAGATCTTTTATATATTAAAAGACTTACCTTAAATTGCATTTAGCAGCAAATTGCTGTCAGTGGAGACTCTAGGTTAATAATATAGTTTTATTCCTAGGAAATTAAAACAGGAGTGACTGGTGATTTCTTTTTAAGAAAAGATCATTATCTTAAGTCTCTGAGCAATAGCAAAACAGTGTTTTCTACAGTCTGTTTTGAAGTTGTTCATTTTCTCTGGGCTGTTGTCATTGTGCTATAGGGCTCTTAGCTCGTGAAGGGGAAGGGCATTAGACGATTTTATTTGTCAGCCATTGATCAAGGTGTGAGTTTGGATGTCAAGATGATTGTCTTTAATATCCTGAACCGGACCATTTCATGAAGGGAGGAAGCACAAGGGTGCTGTAATCCCAAATACATGTCATCACTGACACAAACTTAGAATATAGCACCTTCCTTTCTACTATAAGAAAAGATTAATAAAAATGGAAGTGAATATTGCGAAAAAGTTTCATGTGGACAGAATTAATATTGTGTTGATTTTCCCATAAACTAGCAAATATCTCTTTCTCTTAAAGGAAATAATAAAATAACATGTTAATTTCCAGGTGTACTTCTCTATGGGCCTCCAGGCTGTGGTAAAACGTTGATTGCCAAGGCTACAGCCAAAGAAGCAGGTTGTCGATTTATTAACCTTCAGCCTTCAACACTGACAGATAAGTGGTATGGAGAATCTCAGAAACTGGCTGCCGCTGTTTTCTCTCTTGCCATAAAGCTACAGCCTTCCATCATCTTTATAGACGAAATAGGTATGCTATGTTTTTAAACAGTATGCAGTGGGCTTTCGTGTACATGTTTCCTCATGCATATGTTTGTCCAGGTAGATACCTAGAAGTTGAACCGTTAGGTTGTGTGATGTGTCCATCTTCAACCTCACTAGGATTACCAGTTCTTCAAAGTGATTATACCCGTTTACACTCTCACCAGTATACAGTTTGTTTCCCTACATACTCCCCCAAAACTTATCTTTTCAGGCAGTATCATTAATTTTTGTCAACTTAAAGAACAAAAATTATGTCATCATTGTTTTGTGTTTCCCTGCTTACTAGTAAATTTATGCATCTTTTAACATGTTGACTAGCCATTTAGGTTTCCTTGCTTGTAAATTGCCGGTTTTTCTTTGGGGTTATTTGCAGTTTTCTTAGTAATTTTTTGATGATGTTTTATTATGATTTCAAATATTTTCTAGACTGGCTTATCTTTTCACTTTATGATAGTTTCTTTTATGGAGATTTAAATTTAAATGTAGTTACATTTATCAGTTTTTTTACTTTATGGCTTATACTTCTTGTGTCTGGTTTACAAATCCCTTCACTACCTCCATAAATACTCTCCTTTTTAAAATATATAACGTGAAGTAGGAATCTAGTTTAATTCCTTGCCATATGGACAGTCAACTTATAAATAGATCATCTTTCTCTGTATGTCATGACTTTTATATTAGTGGGCTTTTTCTCTATTTTATGGATCATCTATATTTTTATTATAATTTATATATTATAATAAAGCTACAGTAATTAAAACTGTAGCTTTGAATAAATTTACTATTATAATTATATGTAATATGATAAGCTATATAGAAATATATATAAAGATAGGTATAGATATTTTGGTTACTTGTTTGCCTTGTGTATCTTTCTCATCAATTTATTCCATTTATTTTGGATTTTTGCTTTGACTTTTGCACAAAGGAGCATATAGCTGGATTTTTAAAACTTTTAATCTAAGGCTCTTTAACCAGGAACTGTGGTCGGTTTGCTTTCATTTTGATAGCTGATATATTTAGATTTATTTCTACCACATAACTGTGTGCTTTTTATGGATATTTACCAATCTAGTGGACTTTTGCACGTTTTTAATTCCCTTTTCCCTCACACAGGTTTAGAAGTTATGTACAGTTGACCCTTGAACAACAGGTTTGAATGGGTCCACTTATACGTGGATTTTTCTCAACAGTAAAAACTCTTATCACCACATGAACTGCAGCTACGGAGGAACCGTGTATATAGAGGGCCAACTGTAAATTATATGTGGATTTTGGACTATGGAAAGGCTCAGCGCCCATAACTCGTACCTTCTTCAAGGGTCAACTGTATTCTTTTTCTTTTAGCATACATTTAGCACAGCTACTTGTCTTAAAAGTCTAGGCTAATTATTTCTTGCATCTTCCCAAATAATACAGGGACCTTAGAACTCTTGGATACTAATCATTCCTCTCATCTCTTATATGTTTTTGTTAACAGTTTCTCTTGTTTTTTACTTTTCCATATTGTTATTTTTATACTGGCAGTGCTTGTTTAGAGATCCACTTTACCAATTATTTTGCTCACTATTACTTCTTGCACCTGCCTTTTCTGGATTTAATTTCCTTCTTACTGAAGTCTGTCAAAATTCTTTCAGCAATGATTGTGAGTACAGTGAGTTGTCTTTGTGTGAAAATGTGTTGACTCTGTTTTTATTGTTAAATGATACAGAATTATTTTCTTTCAGCATTTTAAAGCCAAAAGTTTGTTGTCTACCAGTCTTTCTTGTCGCTTTTGAGAATTCTGCTTATAGCCTAATATTTCTTTGTAATTAATCTATCTTTTCTCTCTAGTTGCTATTGAATATTGCAAGACTTCTGTTTTATTATATATATATTTTTTCTTCAACTCTCTACTTAATTTTGAGTCATTTCCATAGTTGTAGCATCCAGTTCTCTACCATATTTCGTCAGTTCTAAAACATAGTTTTATTTTAGTTTTTTACATTTTAACATCCCTGAAATTGGGATAGCATGTTATAATTTAATTGGCAGTAGTTAAAATTTTTTGTCGATACATAAAATAATGGTGAAACTCAAGTCAGTCAGTCATTGAGTAAGTAATAAAAAGCGATTCTTTGCTTGGCTGTGTTCAATCTTGCAACAATTGGGTTTGTATTCTGCCAATCATATTTGAATTTTAGAAGTTCTGTTTGTTTATTTTTCATATTTATCTATTTTCACTATAACTTGCTCTTCTGTTAAAATTTCAATCCCTTTTATGTCTTCAAATTTTTAAACTTTTTTTTTTTTTTTTTTTTTTTGCGGTACGCGGGCCTCTCACTGTTGTGGCCTCTCCCGTTGCGGAGCACAGGCTCCGGACCTGCAGGCTCAGCGGCCATGGCTCACAGGCCTAGCCGCTCCGTGGCATGTGGGATCTTCCTGGACCGGGGCACGAACCCGTGTCCCCTGCATCGGCAGGCGGATTCTCAACCACTGCTCCACCGGGAAGCCCACATACTATTTTTATATAGTTCTTTGGATTGTTCTGTTTGAAATTTTACTTCTTTATATTGTTAACTCTCTTTCATAGTGATTTGTTTCCGTGTCTCATTTCTAACTCTAGATTGCTTAGGACTTGCTTTTATATGAGAATTCTGTGTTGCCTAAAATAATCCAGAGTAGTTTTTCTGTCTTCCACCTAGAGGCTTTAGGCTCTAATTTCTCGGTGTTCCTAAACTGAATGACAGTTTGAATTTAGACTTCAGGCCTGAGAGAGAGCCCCTGTGATCTTGGTTTTTAATTTTTCAGGGGGGACATATTTCCCTCCAGAGCCCAGGCCAAGACAGACAAGTGTCCTTAACTCCCTGTAGTGGTGAGCAGAACTTTTTTTCTTGTCTATACTTTCTGTGAGTGTACATCCTTTTGGGCATCTCGGCTTCAGCATGGATATTAACACCAAAGCAGAACCTCCTGATGCTACCCATGCATTCCTGTTGTGTACACAAACACACACACAAACAGTGGCATAATCATCTCAAAATCTCACCATTCTTTTTTTCAGTTCTCTCTTTTCCTGATCTCCAGGATTTTTTTTCTTTCCTTCTTGCAATCTCAGATATTCAGTAACCTTTTTTTTTAATTACTAAACTTTATTTTTTAGAACAGTTTTAAGTTTACAGAAGACTTGAGCAAAAAGTACAGAGTTCCCATATCCCCACACACACACACAGTTTCCCTATTATCAATACTTTGTGTTAATGTGATATATTTGTTATAATTAATGAACCATTATTGGTATGTTATTAATAGCTAAAGTCCATAGTTTATATTAAGGTTCATTCTGTGTTGTACAGCTCTGTGGTCTTTGACAAATGCATAGTATCATGTATATACCCTTACAATATCAGGCAGCATAGTTTCACCACCCTAAAAATCCCCTGTGCTCTACCTGTTCATCCCTCTCAAACTCCTCCCTCCCAAACTCCTAGCTGCACTGTCTCTATTGTTTTGCCTTTTACAGAATATCATACAGTTGGAATCATGTAACATGTAGCTTTCTCAGACTGGCTTCTTTCACTTAGCAATATGCATTTGTTTCCTCCATTATCTTTTTATGGCTTGGTAGCTCATTTCTTTATATTGCTGAATCATATTCCATTATATGGTTGTACCACAGTTTGTTTATCCATTCATCTATTAAAGGACCTCTTGGTTGCTTCCAGTTTTGTGCAATTATGAGTAAAGCTGCTAACAACAGAGATATGCAGGATTTTGTGTGGACTAAAGTTTCTAACTCAGCTGGGTAAACACCTAGGAGCTCAATTGCTGGATTGTATGGTAAATCTGTGTTTAACTTTGTAAGAAACTACCAAATGTATTTCAGAGTCGCTGTTTGCACTTAAAAGTTCCACCAGCAGTTCTACCATTTTGCAGTTCTACCAGCAGTAAATGAAAGGTCCTGTTTCTCCACTCCTCTCCAGCACTTGGTATTACCAATTTTTTGGATTTTAGCTATCCTAATAAGTGTGTAGTGGTGTCTCGTTTTAATTTGCACTTCCCCAGTGACGTATATTGTTGAGCATCTTTTTTTTCATATGCTTATTTGCCATCTGTATATCTTCTTTGGTGGGGTCTCTGTTCATATCTTTTGCTCATTTTTTCTTTTTTTTGAAGGTGGATTTTTTTTTTAATTAATTTATTTTTGGCTGTGTTGGGTCTTCGTTTCTGTGCCAGGGCTTTCTCTAATTGCGGCGAGTGGGGGCCACTCTGCATCGTGGTGTGCGGGCCTCTCACTGTCGTGGCCTCTCTTGTTGTGGAGCACAGGCTCCAGATGCGCAGGCTCAGTAGTTGTGGCTCACGGGCCTAGTTGCTCTGCGGCATCTTCCCAGACCAGGGCTCGAACCCGTGTCCCCTGCATTGGCAGGCAGATTCTCAACCGCTGCGCTACCAGGGAAGCCCTTTTGCTCATTTTTTAACTGGGTTGTTTTCTTGTTGAATTTTAAGAGTTCTTCGTATATTTTGGATACAAGTCCTTTATCAGATATGTTTTTATACAATAAATGTTTTTTTCCAGTCTGTGGCTTATCTTTTCTCTTGATAATGTCTTCCACAGGGCAGGAATTTTATTTTTAATAAACTCCGACTTACACATTTTTTTCTTGGATGGATTGTGCTTTTGGTATTGTATGTAAAAGTTCATCACCAAACCCAGGGTTCCCTAAATTTTCTTCTGTATTATCTTCATAAGTTTTATAGCTTTTTGTTTTACATTTAGGTCTGTGTTCTGTTTTGAGTTTTGTGAAATGTATAAGGTCTGTGTCGAGGTCTGTTTATTTGCATATGGATGTCCGATTGTTCTAGCACTATTTATCAGATATGCATTAACTTTAAAAAAAATCTTATTCAGTCTTTTTGTCAGTGTTTACATACATGTCTTTTTCCACCGTCTTCAGCATTCTGAGCTTTTATATTCAGTGTGTCTCGTGTAAGCAGTACACAGTTGGGTTTTGTGTTTTTTTAATCCAGTCTAATATCTTAAACAGGTAATTGCATACTCTAGACCATTTACATTTAATGTAACTACTGATATAGTTAGGTTATTTATACTTTGATCCAGCATTTTAAGTTTTTCATATTATTTTAAGCAGCCATCTTGCCAGACCACTTCTTAGAAATGAAGATAATTTAAGAATAATTAATAGCAGAATTATGGTAGTTAAGTAGGCAGCTAAATTTACACAATTTATCTTTAAAAAATAAGCAATTTTAAAATGACTAGATTTTATACATCCAGAATAAATGGGTACATTTATTGTACATGGTACAACACATGGTACAATACATGGTACAACAATTGTACATATTGTACACGATTAGAACTGTAAAAGAAAATACAGGATATATGTTTGCCATCACAAAACTATCATGTCACAGTAATGTGTTTTTGCTGTAATTACTTTGTAAAAAATTTTTTTGTTTTTTAAAGCTTGGACCCAGCACATTAAAAAGCATTTTCATGTCACTTGCATGTATGATTGACAGACTTCAAGTTTTAGTTTTAATGTTGAAATGTGAAAGTTATTGAGAAATGCCAGTGATTTGAAGGGATACAAGACAAAACATTTGAAACAGGATTGTACTGGAAAATATAGGATTTGTTTTTATTGTCTTTTTTTCATTCTTAGGATATACCACCTTTCAGTCCTTTCGTTCTAGACGGAAAATATTTTCCCCGTTCTAAAAGTATTTCATGTTCATTATAGATAATTTGGAAGACAGAAAAGAATTCAAGAGAAAATTAAAATTGTCCATCAGTATCACTGAGAGATAACCAAAGTTATTAGCATTTTGGTGTATTTCATTAAAGGTTTTTTTACCCTGTATAACGTATATGTACATGCATGCCAGTATGTATGTTTTAAACCATTTCCTGTCCTATATTTTCCCACTTAATAGTGTTTTGAGATTTTCCAGTATCATTTTTATTTATTACCAGGAAAAATATATGAGGAAAAAGGATGTGATCCCATAATTAAGAACACACAGGATGCAGAGAACCTGGAAAGTTAGGACCAAAGCACACAGACTTTTGCTCTAAGACACTACATGATCCTTTTTTAGCCTCTCAGCACTAGATCCTTTACTTCTTTTATATATGTTGGTATGAATGTATTTTTAGGAAAGAAATGAGGATTGTGAATTGATTGTTTTAATTTGTTGGATAATTTGTCAAAGTAATTATATCAGAATAATGTATGAAAAGGCATATTCGAACCCTTTTCTTTGTAATCTTTCATAAAATTTTCAGCTTTTAATTAACGATTTGAAATTATGTAAAGAGTAATTTACTACTGATTTGTAAGGTTAAGGACTTTTTTCTTCTAGACTCCTTTCTACGAAACCGTTCAAGTTCTGACCATGAAGCTACAGCCATGATGAAAGCTCAGTTTATGAGTCTCTGGGATGGATTGGATACTGATCACAGCTGCCAGGTATTTGAAAGTAATCTGCTTTAATTTGTGTTATTCTTGGTGGTGGTGGTAATAGAAAATTTGGCTACTTGTTAAGCTTATTTACAGAATTATTTTTCATAGCTTATACTTACCAATAAATGATGAAAATCTGAAAGAATATGATTTGTGTATATCTTCATCCATTTTGAGGGCTTTGTAATTAATAAAATGTTAAAAAGATTTCCCAAATGCTCAAAACAAATACAAGAATAAGAGAGAAAACCAGGGTATTAGAACCATCTATGTCAAGGAAAAGGAAGTGACAAGTGGCTATGAGTATTCTGTACACTTCGTTTGACTCTTATCATAAATCCTTATAGTCTTTACTCTCAGTTCTTATGTCACTTTTAAAAAATATATAGTCGTGTGTATATGTTAATCCCAAACTCCTCATTTATCCCTCTCTCCCACCTTTCCCCTTTGGTAACCGTAAGTTTGTTTTCTATGTCTGTGAGTCTGTTTCTGTTTTGTAAGTTCATTTGTATCATTTTTTTAGATTCCACATATAAGTGATATCATGTGATATTTGTCATTCTCTGTCTGAATTACTTCACTTAATATGATAACCTCTAGGACCATCCATATTGCTGCAAATGGCATTATTTTATTCCTTTTTGTGTCTGAATAATATTCCACGGTATATATGTACCACATCTTCTTTGTCCATTCATGTGTCAGTGGGCATTTAGGTTGCTTCCATGTCTTGGCTGTTGTAAATTGTCCTGCTGTGACCTTTGGGGTGAATATATCTTTTCGAATTATGGTTTTCTCCAGATATATGCCCAGGAGTGGGATTGCTGGATCCTATGGTACCTCTATTTTTAGTTTTTAAAGGAACCTCCATACTGTTCTCCATAGTTGCTGTACCAATTTACATTCCCACCAACAGTGTAGGAAGATTCCCTTTTCTCCAAACCCTCTCCAGCATTTATTTTTTGTACACTTTTTAATGATGGCCATTCTGACTGGTGTAAAGTGATACCTCATTGTAGTTTCAATTTGCATTTTTCTAATAATTAGTGATCTTGAGCATCTTTTCATGAGCTTTTTGACCATCTATATGTCTTCTTTGAAGAAATGTCTATTTAGGTCTTATGCCCATTTTTTGATTGGGTTGTGTGTTTTTTTGATGTTGAGCTGCATGAGCTGTTTGTCATATTTTAGAAATTAATAATTAGATCCCATGTGTTTATTTTTGTTTTTATTTTCATTACTCTAGGAGGTAGATCCAAAAAGATCTTGCACAATTTCTATCAAAGAGTTTACCTCTAAGAATTTTATAGTATATGGTCTTATATCTGGGTCTTTAAGCTTTTTTTTTTAAATTAATTAATTTTTACTGGAGTATAGTTGCTTTACAATGTTGTGTTAGTTTCTACTGTACAGCAAAATGAATCAGCTATACATATACATATATCCCCTCTTTTTTAGATTTCCTTCTCATTTAGGTCACCACAGTGCATTAAGTAGAATTCTCTGTTCTATACAGTATGTTCTCATTAGTTGTCTATTTAATATGTAGTATCATAGTGTATAGTGTCAATCCCAATCTCCCAATTCCTCCCATCCCCCCTTTCCCCATTGATATCCATACATTTGTTCTCTATGTCTGTGTCTCTATTTCTGCTATGCATATGAGATCATCTATACCATTTTTCTAGATTCCACATATATGCGTTAATATATGATATTTGTTTTTCTCTTTCTGACTTACTTCACTCTGTATGACACTCTCTAGGTCCATCCATGTCTCTACAAATGACTCAATTTCTTTCCTTTTTATGGCTAATATTCCATTGTATATATGTACCACATCTTCTTTATCCATTCCTCTGTTGATGGATGTGTAGGTTGCTTCCATGTCCTGGCTATTGTAAATAGTGCTGCTGTGAACATTGGGGTGCATGTGTCTTTTTGAATTATGGTTTTCTCTGGGTATATGCTCAGTAGTGGTATGGCTGGGTCATATGGTAGTTCTATTTTTAGTTTTTTAAGAAACCTCCATACTGTTTTCCATGGTGGCTGTATCAGTTTACATTCCCACCAACAGTGCGTGAGGATTCCCTTTTCTCCACACTTCTCCAACATTTATTGTTTGTAGATTTTTTGATGATGGCCATTCTGACCAGTGTGAGGTGATACCTCATTGTAGTTTTGCGTTTTTCTGATAATTAGTGATGTTGAACATCTTTTCATGTGTTTGTTGGTCATCCATGTGTCTTCTTCGGAGAAATGTCTATTTAGGTCTTCCACCCAATTTTTTTTTTTTTTTTTTTTTTTTTTTTGCAGTACGTGGGCCTCTCTCACTGTTGTGGCCTCTCCCGTTGCGGAGCACAGGCTCCAGACGTGCAGGCTCAGCGGCCATGGCTCACGGGCCCAGCCGCTCCGCGGCATGTGGGATCTTCCCAGACTGGGGCACGAACCCACGTCCCCTTCATCAGCAGGCAGACTCTCAACCACTGCGCCACCAGGGAAGCCCCCACCCAATTTTTTGATGGGTTGTTTGTTTTTTTGATATTGAGCTGCATGAGCTGTTTGTATATTTTGGAGATTAATCCTTTGTCAGTTGCTTCATTTGCAAATATTTTCTCCCATTCTGAGGGTTGTCTTTTTGTCTCATTTATGGTTTCCTTTGCTGTGAAAAGCTTTTAAGTTTCATTAGGTCCCATTTATTTTTGTTTTTATTTCCATTTCTCTAGGAGGTGGGTCAAAAAGGATCTTGCTATTATTTATGTCATAGAGTGTTTTTCCTATGTTTTCCTCTAAGAGTTTTATAGTGTCTGGCCTTACATTTAGGTCTTTAATCCATTTTGAGTTTATTTTTGTGTGTGGTGTTAGGAAGTGTTCTAATTTCATTCTTTTACATGTAGCTGTCCAGTTTTCCCAGCACCACTTATTGAAGAGACTTTTTCTCCATTGTATATTCTTGCCTCCTTTATCAAAAATAAGGTGACCGTATATGTGTGGGTTTATCTCTGGACTTTCTATCCTGTTCCATTGATCTATATTTCTCTTTTTGTGCCAGTACCATACTGTCTTGATTACTGTAGCTTTGTAGTATAGTCTGAAGTCTGGGCGCCTGATTCTTCCAGGTCCGTTTTTCTTTCTCAGATTGCTTTGGCTATTTGGGGTCTTTTGTGTTTCCATACAAATTGTGAATTTTTTTGTTCTAGTTCTGTGAAAAATGCCAGTGGTGGTTTGATAGGGATTACATTGAATCTGTAGATAGATTTGGGTAGTATAGTCATTTTCACAATATTGATTCTTCCAATCCAAGAACATGGTACATCTCTCCATCTGTTTGTATCATCTTTAATTTCTTTCATCAGTGTCTTATAGTTTTCTGTTTTCCTCCTTAGGTAGGTTTATTCCTAGGTATTTTATTCTTTTTGTTGCAGTGATAAGTGGTAGTGTTTCCTTAATTTCTCTTTCAGGTTTTTCATCATTAGTGTATAGAAATGCAAGAGATTTCTGTACATTAATTTTGTATCCTGCTACTCCACCAAATTCATTGATTAGCTCTAGTAGTTTTCTGGTAGCATCTTTAGGATTCTCTATGTATAGTATCATGTCATCTTCAAACAGTGACAGCTTTACTTCTTTCCCGATTTGGATTCCTTTTATTTCTTTTTCTTCTCTGATTGCTGTGACTAAGACTTCCAAACTATGTTGAGTAATAGTGGTGAGAGTGGGCAATCTTGTCTTGTTCCTGATCTTAGAGGAAATGGTTTCAGTTTTTCACCACTGAGAATGATGTTGGCTGTGAGTGTGTCATATATGGCCTTTATTATGTTGAGGTAGTTTCCCTCTATGCCTACTTTCTGGAGACTTTATTATAAATGGGTGTTGAATTTTATCAAAAGCTTTTTCTGCATCTGCTGAGATGATCATGTGGTTTTTATCCTTCACTTCGTTAATATGGTGTATCACATTGACTGATTTGCATATATTGAAGAATCCTTGGTTTCATGGGGTAAACCTCACTTAATCATGGTGTATGATCCTTTTAATATGCTTTTGGATTCTGTTTGCTAGTATTTTGTTGAGGATTTTTGCATCTGTGTTCATCAGAGATATTTGCCTGTAGTTTTCTTTTTTTGTGACATCTTTGTCTGGTTTTGGTATCAGGGTGATGGTGGCCTCATAGAATGAGTTTCAGAGTGTTCCTCCCTCTGTTATATTTGGAAGAGTTTGAGAAGGATAGGTGGGCTGTTGTTTGTTAGAAGATTTTTAATCACAGTTTCAATTTCAGTGCTTGTGATTGGTCTCTTTATATTTTCTATGTCTTCCTGGTTCATTCTCGGAAGGTTGTGCTTTTTGAGAATTTGTCCATTTCTTCCAGGTTGTCCATTTTATTGGCCTACAGTTGCTTGTAGTAATCTCTCATGATCCTTTGTGTTTCTGCAGTGTCAGTTGTTACTTCTCCTTTTTCATTTCTACTTCTGTTGATTTGAGTCTTCTTCCTTTTTTTCTTGATGAGTCTGGCTAATGGTTTATCGTTTATCTTCTCAAAGAACCAGCTTTTAATTTTATTGATCTTTGCTATGTTTCCTTCATTTCATTTTCATTTATTTCTGATCTGATCTTTATGCTTTCTTTCCTTCTGCTTACTTTGGGGGTATTTTTGTTCTTCTGTCTGTAATTGCTTTAGGTGTAAGGTTAGGTTGTTATGAGATTTTTCTTGTTTCTTGAGGTAAGATTGTATTGCTATAAACTTCCCTCTTAGAACTGCTTTTCCTGCATCCCATAGGTTTTGGGTCTTCGTGTTTTCATTGTCATTTGTTTCTAGGTATTTTTTGATTTCCTCTCTGATTTCTTCAGTGATTCCTTGGTTATTTAGTAGCATGTTGTTTAGCCTCCATGTGTTTGTATTTTTTACAGTTTTTTTTTCCTGTAATTGATATCTAGTCTCACAGCGTTGTGGTCAGAGAAGATACTTGATATGATTTCACTTTTCTTAAATTTACCAAGGCTTGGCTTGTGACCCAAGATATGGTCTATCCTTGAGAATGTTCCATGAGTACTTCAGAAGAAAGTGTATTCTGTTGTTTCTGGATGGAATGTCCTATAAATAAATATCAATTAAGTCCATCTTGTTTAATGTGTCATTTAAAGCTTGTGCTTCCTTATTTAGTTTCATTTTAGGATGATCTTGTCCATTGGTAAAGTGGCATGTTAAAAGTCCCCGACTATTATTGTATTACTGTCACTCTCTCCTTTCTTGGCTTTTAATATTTGCCATATATATTGAGGTTCTCCTATGTTGGTTGCGTATATATTTACCATTATTATATCTTTTTCTTGGTTTGATCCCTTGATCATTATGCAGTGTCCTTCCTTGTCTCTTGTAACAGTCTTTATTTTAAAGTCTGTTTTGTCTGATATGAGTATCACTACTCCAGTTTTCTTTTTTTTTGCGGTATGTGGCCCTCTCACTGTTGTGGCCTCTCCCATTGCAGAGCACAGGCTCCAGACGCGCAGGCTCAGCGGCCATGGCTCACGGGCCTAGCCGCTCCGTGGCATGTGGGATCCTCCCAGACCGGGGCATGAACCCATGTCCCTTGCATTGGCAGGCAGACTCCCAACCACTGCTCCACCAGGGAAGCCCTCCAGCTTTCTTTTGATTTCAATTTGCATGGAATATCTTTTTCCATTCTCTCACTTTTAGCCTGTATGTGTCCCTCAATCTGAAGTGGGTCTCTTGTAGACAGTATATATGTGGGTCTTTGTTTTGTATCCGTTCAGCCAGCCTGTGTCTTTTGGTTGGAGCATTTAATATGTTTTCATTAAAGGTAATTATTGATATGAATGTTCTTATTGCCGTTGGGTTAATTGTTTTGGATTTATTTTTGCAGTTTTCTTTTCCTCTTTTGTTCTCTTGTGATTTGATGACTATGTTTAGTGTTGTGTTTGGATTCCTTTTTCTTTTTTTGTATGTATATCTATTGTCGGTTTTTGGTTTGCAGTTACCATGAGGTTTTGATATACTGGTCTGATATACCAGTCTATATATATATGAATGATTGTTTTAAGTTGCTGGTCTCAAGTTCAAATGCATTTACAGTATCGTGCTTTTGTACTCTCCTCACAATTGCTGGTTTTGATATCATATCCACATGTGGATGACTTTCTACCTTTACTGTATGTTTGCCTTTACCAGTGAGCTTCCATTCATAATTTTCTTGTTTCCAGTTGTGGCCTTTAGCATTTGTTGTAAAGCTGGTTTGGTGATGCTGAATTCTCTTAGCTTTTGAGTGTCCATAAAGCTTTTGATTTTTCTGTCAAATCGAATGAGAGTCTTGCTGGGTAGTGTATTCTTGGTTGTAGGTTTTTTCCTTTCATCACTTTAAATATATCACGCCACTCCACTCCATTCTGGTCTACAGAATTTTTGCTGAAAAATCAGCTCATTACCTTATGGGGATTCCCTTGTATGTTATTTGTTTTTTCCTGTTGTTGTTTTTAATATTTTCTCTGTCTTTAATTTTTTCAACTTTATTACTATGTGTCTTGTCATGTTCCTCCTTGGGTTTATTCTTCATGGGACTCTCTGCGCTTCCTGGACTTGAGTGACTGTTTCCTGTCCCACGTTAGGGAATTTTTCAGCTATGATCTATTCAAATATTTTCTCAGGCCCTTTCTCTCTTTCCTCCTTCTGGGACCCCTGTAATGTGAATGTTAGTGTGTTTAATGTTGTTCCATTGGTCTCTTAAGCTGTCCTCCTTTCTTTTCATTCTTTTTTCCTTATTGTGTTCCACAGCAGTGATTTCCACCATTCTGTCTTCCAGGTCAGTTATCTGTTCTTCTGCCTCAGTTATTTTGCTGTTGATTCTTTCTAGTGTATTTTTCATTTCGGTTATTGTATTCTTCAACTCTGTTTCTTTGTTCTTTATATCTTCTAGCTCTTTGTTAAACATTTCTTGTATCTTTTCAGTGTATGCCTCCATTCTTTTCCCGAGATCATGGATCATCTTTACTATCATTACTCTGAATTCTTTTTCGGGTAGATTGCCTATCTCCACTTCACTTAGTTGTTCTTCTGGGGTTTGATCTTGTTCCTTCATCTGGAACATATTTCTCTGCCATCTCATTTTGTCTTAACTTTCTGTGTTTGTGGTCTCCATTCCGCAGGCTGCAGTGTTGTAGTTCCTCTTGCTTCTGGTGTCTGTCCCCTGGTGGATGAGGCTGGTCTAGAGACTTGTGCAGGCTTCCTGGTGGGAGGGACTTGTGCCTGCCCACTGGAGATTGGAGCTGGGTCGTATCCCTCTGGTGGGCAGGGCCGTGTCACGGGGTGCATTTAGAGGCGGCTGTGGTCTCAGGAAGACTTTAGGCAGCCTGTCTGCTGATGGGTGGGGCTGTGCTCCAGCCCTGTTGGTTGTTTGGCCTGAGGCGTTCCAGCACTGGATCCTACAGTGGGGCCTCATCTTGATGTCAAAATGGCAGACTTCCGGAAAGCTCATGCCAATGAATACTCCCTAGTACCTCTGCCACCAGTGTCCTTGTCCCCACAGTGAGCCACAGCCGCCACCCTGCCTCCCCAGGAGACCCTCCCAGACCAGCACGTAGGTCTTCTCCAGGCTCCTGTGAAGTCACTGCTTTTTCCCTGGGTCCTGGTACACACAGGACCTTGAGTGTGCCCTCCATGCGTGGAGTTCCTGTAATCAAGCCCCACTGGCCTTCAAAGCCAAATGCTCTGGGAGCTCCTCCTGCTGATGCCAGACCCCCAGTCTGGGCAGCCTGACGTGGGACTCAGAACTCTCACTCCTGTGGGAGAACTTCTGCAACATAATTACTTTCTAGTTTGTGGGTCACCCACCCAGCAGGTATGGGATTTGATTATATATTATACGATTGCACCCCTCCTATGCTCTCTTTGTGACTTCTTCTTTGTCTTTGGATGTAGAATATCTTCTTTGATTGGTTCAAGTCTTTTTTGTTGATAGTTGTTCAGCAGTTAGTTGTGATTTTGGTGTTTTCATGAGAGAAGGCGAGTGCAAGTTCTTTTACTCTGACATCTTGTTTCCAACCCAGGTCCATCCTTTCTTAGTTAAAGTGGGGCTGCATGTTTTTCCTTGCAAGCTCTCAGATGTTCTAAACTGTAATTTCCTTTTCTGTAAGGTTCTAAGGAATGATTAAAAGAAGCTAGAAAAAGAATCAACTGTGTATTTTAGTTTTGTCAGTGCCACACAACTTGACAGTACGTTGTCACACATCAGGGAAGTAAGGCGGTTAAATACATTTCCCTTGCTTGCTAATTTCTGACTAATGTAGCAAAAGGATGCTTCCAGTTGGTACAGGCCTCTCCGTACTTTGAGTAGTCAAACTTATTTACATATATATATTTTTTAAATTTAACTTAATTTTATACTTTCATTTTCATGAGTTGCTGATACTTAACCACTTCCTGTCACATGCACCTTTCCAATTTTATACATGACAGTCTTCTGTCCTAGGCTTTGTCTCTTCCCGCTGAAAGGCTGTGAAAACCAAAATTAAGGTCCCTTGGTATTCCCCCAAAGAGAAAGCCAGCTATATTGTTCAATTTACATCTTTGAGTTCCCATTTTCACCTAGTTCTTCACCTCTGAATATTCCATACTTTCTTGCCAGATCAATAATGTATTTTAAAAGAAAATTTAAAAAAATTTTCTGGCATGTTTGGTTTTCTGCCATATTGCTGGAAATGGAACTTCTAGAGCCATTTTTCTGTTTGGGTTCCCCCCCCTTCCATGAATCACCTATTTTATATCTCATGTATATAAAAACTTTTCTCATGGAAAAGTTTTGGGAAGGTTAATAATGTTCTTTCATTGTTTTAACTTCAGTAGGTATTTTCTATTTTGTAATCTGTTTTTGCCCCTTTTAAGAAAACATAGTTAGAGGGACTTCCCTGGTGACGCAGTGGTTAAGTATCTGCCTGCCAATGCAGGGTACACAGGTTTGAGCCCTGGTCCAGAAAGATCCCACGTGTCACAGAGCAACTAGGTCCATGCGCCACAACTACTGAGCCTGCGCACCTAGAGTCCATGCTCTGCAACAAGAGAAGCCAACGCAATGAGAAGCCTGCGCACCTCAATGAAGACCCAAGCACAGCCACAAAAAAAAAATTCAACCATTATTTCTTCAAATGTTTTTTCTTTTCCATTTTCCTTGTGATTTTATCAAAAGCCATTTGGACATACCTTATTTATATTCCATGTTTTTTAACGTCTCTCATATTTTCTATCTCTTTGTGCTATATTCTGGGTAATTTCTTTACTTCTTCCAATTAGATAATTCTGGCTTCATTTGGATCCCTTCAGCTATGTAGCATTTTCATTGAGCTTATTAGTTCAGTTATTATATTCTTCAGCTCTAGAAATTCTTCTTCAGGTCTGCCACATCAGTTTTGATGGTCTCTTGCCAGTTGGATTAGTAAAGCAGAGCCCTGGCATCAGTTAGCTTTGTAACTTTGGCAAAATTATATAATCACCCTGTGTCTGAATAGAGGGGGTCATATCTATAAAAAGGGAAGAATTGTATCCACCTCAGAATTGTTGTAGGATTTTAAGGATTTAATCTGAGTAAAGTGCCTGTAACAGTATCTGGTATATATTTGCTACATAAGTATTTGCTATGTGATTTTTTTTTTATTTCTTGTTTATTCCTTTAAATGTATTAACACTAACTTTATAGTCCATCTTCAGTAATTCTAGCATATAAGTATTTGTACATCTTGTTCTATCATTTGAGTTTAAGATGGTTATTTCCTTGTGTGTTTTGTGATTTCATGGGAAAAATCATATTTGGTAGAACTTTGTGTGTGAATTTTTGGAATCTACATTGACAGTTTGCTGTTCTAAGAGGATTTTGTACTTGTCTCTGCTGTGTTCTTTTCCAAAGACAGGTAAATTCAGGTTCAAGATCCATGTTAGCTGGCCATGAACCATGAAATCTCAGAGATTTAGTGTGTGTGTTTATATATCTTTCCAAGAACCAAGGCTTGACTCTGCCAAATAGGTTTTCTAATATTTCACCACTTTTCTCAGGCCATAGTACTTCATGAGTCCCAACTTTATGTAGGTTGGTCTCTCATCATGCACGCCACTTTTTAAAATCTGTACGTGTCCATATGGTATGTGGTCAACTTCTGCCCTTGCTTATCTCCATCATGTATAGGCTTTGTTGCTAGATTCAGCTTAATTCCTTTACTTTTTTGCAGATTTATTGATTAATTTGAGTTTTTAAAAATATTTTATTATTTTTACATGTTTTGTAGCCAGAGGGTTTAAGGATCTCCTTTGTCTGCCACATTACCATAAATCAAAAGTGCTGAGGCACCTGATTCTCAAGAAGAAAATTAAGTCCCATGTCCTACATCACCGTTATGAAAGTATAATTTCATTTTGAGGGAAAATTGCCTTTAGTGTTTGTTCGATGATTAGAGAAGAAAGCACAACATAGATAAATTCTGGTGAATTACTAGAAACAATTTATATTAATCATTGGTTCTGAGAAATCTATTCAATGAGTTTAGTTTGCAGGTTTCCAAAAACTAATTATCCTCCTAAGCAATAGTATTTGAAGTATGCAGAGAATTGAATAGTTAGCCCATGTAAGAGAGAAATATTGATAGTTACTATTATATCTTATCAGAGTATTGTTTTAAAACCAAGGAAATAATGATAATAATATTTATTATAAAATAATTTGGATGAAATATACTCCTGAGCCACTTCTTCCAGAGCCCCACAGTGTGGTTCTGATACAGCAAATTGAATTTTTAGAACCATTATTCTTTATTATACTAATAGTATTTACTGTTCTATTATGACATACTTTTGAGGAAGAAAATAAAGATGTTGCTTTTAACTTTTTTGTGTGTTGAGGGGGTTAAAATGGCTGTTACTAATTTGAATAATAGTTTTAGACATCTTCTTTAATTGAAACCAGTTAGCTTTCCTCTAAAATTGTCTATTCTGTGACTATGGATGGAGCCCAGTACCCCAGCCTACTTTCTTCGTTTCCTTGCAACAGAGGAAACAAAAATAGTTGAGTGGCCCAATTAAACCTGTCACTACTGCTGGAAATCCAAGTTAGTCGATGATATATTCTTCATCTTGAGAGACTTGAGACGTAAAAGCTAACATTATTTTTAGGGTATTCATTGACATAGTTCAGCTTTTGAGGCATATATTTAGATCTGATTGTTTTAAATGTGAAATGGTAAAAAATTTATCTTAATATTTTGTTTTAAAGATTTTTAGAAGTCTTACCTAATACCTAAAAGGTACATTAATTTTGCTGCATAAATACTAAAAAATTACTGTTGCTTCCCATTTTTAATTTTAGCTTATTTGCACTAAATGAGTTAATATATGTGTAAAGGTTATCTTCTTTGCCCCTTAAAATCACTCCTTAAAATTTACTTCTTTAAGTGATGTCAGTCACTCTTGCTTTGCTTTTTCATCGTGAATATCTGTTACCACCCCAAATAAATTCATTAGGCCATGTTGTGCTAGATTTATCTTGATCCTAAGTTTTAGTGTTTCATGTTTCATAATGGGTTTTTGTTTTGTTTCAGGCTGTTTACCTAGAATGTTTCTCAAAGGACAGCCCCTTTTTCAGTTTTTTTCAGGTGCTGACTCAACCACAGTGCTTTTTGTGATTCTCTACAACATAATATGATCAGTCTTCAACAAGCTTCCATATCACTTTGAACTCTCTTTTAATATCTAATGAATACTCTATCTCAAAATATACTATATTCATCCTTTATCTTATACAATTAATTCATTTGATCCTTTTAAAGACTTTGTTTTACATTAGGTAGAAATTTTCCTTATTAATTCTATAGAGTTGTAGAAAGTCAGTAAAGAAAAACAGGTAAGAGCATTAATATTTTGACTTTAGGATCACTTGACCCAAATACAAAATTGCATTATATTATGGAACTATTTCTCAAATTTGTATGTATATTTTTTCCCTCTAGGTGGCAACCTCTCACAGTTAATTGAAAGTAATTTGGCAGTTGAGTAATGTTAAATGTAAAGAGTAGAAGTAGAATATAAGGAACTTCCCTGGCAGTCCAGTGGTTAAGATGCTGCACTCCCAATGCAGGGGGCACGGGTTCGATCCCTGGTCTGGGAACTAAGATCCCACATGCTGCACAGCATAGCCTAAAAATAAAGAAGTAGAATATAAGAGTTAGTGTATTTTTCAACATGTTGTTCTGGAGTTAGATTTCAGATTATTTCAGAAATCTAAGACCTCTTAGGCTGAAATAAAAGTTTTCCTTAGAATACCAATAAATTTCATTTTGGGTAACAGATGTGTGCTTATATATTATACAGAAATATCAACAATAATGGTAATATTGAAGCCGTTCAGAAATTAAATAGTTTTGTATATCTTTGTCTTTATTCGTGTTGATTTTTCGTCTCTATGTTCTTTATAAATAAGTGGCATAGACCCAGAGGCTGGCGGGGCGCCAGCAATTTTTTTTTTTTTTTTTTTAATATTCTACCCAGCATTTTGATGTTTGCTTTTATTCTGTTGCCCTTGTTTAAAATTGGATTGCTTGAGGTTTTATTAGCACTGAAAAGATGTCACCTGCAGTGCTGATAGTGCCATGAAATGATGATGTGAAATCCAGAGGAAAAAATAGATGATATCTATTACTATTACCAGAATCCTCAGATTCTGGTAGGGGAAATGATTCTCTCCTTAATATTATTAAAAGACTTGAAGTAGTCCCCTCATATATACTCCCAAGCTGTAACATAAATAGCTTTAAGTTATTCAACATGTAGCCACTGAGTAACCATATTTTGCAAAATACAATAGTTTTTAAAAAATTTTTATGATTCCTCGGTAACTGAATAATGTATTATTTTAGTTACTAGAAGTCTGGCGAAATGCATCAGGCTTACCAGCTTTGCTATCATTTGATGTATTCAGGATTAACTCTGATTTATATCTATAAATATTTGAGTAATACTGGATTACAATCAGATTTCCTATAGAAGATTTAGTTTAAACCCCACTTAATTTTCTATATCTTCTAAACCCTAGTAATAACAACCTGAAAGGAGTATTACTGGTATATTTAATACCTTTGTTTTCTTTATATATTTAGGTCATAGTGATGGGAGCTACTAATCGTCCTCAGGATCTTGACTCAGCTATAATGAGAAGAATGCCTACGAGATTTCATATCAACCAGCCTGTAGGTGGATTTGATTGATATTATGAACAGTTAAATATTTGCTTTTTTACATGTCTTTATCTGTGATTTCACAAAGGGAATGATTAAAAAATAAGACTTATTATTTATGACAGGCAGGGAAGGAATAGGGCAAGAATCCCCCTAATTACTTTCGTCCTTTCCACTCCTTTTCTTGCTTTTTAAATTTTTCTTTCCTAAGATCAGTGTTATTTGCTTCTCTTCAAAGTATCTCATTACCTCAAGTTTGTCTAGACACTTCAGTGATTTTCTTTAGAATGCAGCAAAGTTATCTATGGAAGATACATAAGAAAATGTAAATTATAGTTTTGGTTTAGGATAGGATGAAATTAGGGTTTTAGGGTTAAAGAACCATTCTGAAGGCCTGACAGGAAGAACACCTGGTATTTATTTGATTAATTATCGGCAGTGCTTTCCTGTGGCAGGATTAATGATTAACTAGTAGCTATGATATTACACTTTAACACAAGAATGCAAATGTGAGGGTGGTGTTGAACTGGTAGTAAGTATCTTCTTCTAGCCTTCTTTTTTGCTACTTAAAAGTACCCTCAAATAGAGGATTAAAACTTGATACTTTTTTGCACAAAATCCCTAAATCCTGATTTTTGTCTGCTTTTAGATTAAAGGAGAAAAAAACAAACAGGGTTAGTAATAGACTATGTGCACCATACAATCAGCATGTCACGTATATTGCTATGTAGAAGAACTTACACTGTCACTTCTTTCAAAATTAAAATCTCTGGCCTAAAAATATTTGCCGCATTTTATATTCTTCAGCTTAACAGTTTGTAGCAGTAAACATGGTTTCCTGAAATTGGTGGCTGTGGCCTCTGCACAGTTACTCTGGCTGGCTCTTTGCTGCGGCTGCAGCCTCTGATTCCTCTGAGGGTATACATTTACTTAGGCAGTCTGCTAGGAAGTCTCCCTGATGGTTCGGTGCAGAGATTTTTTAATGTGATATAGGAGACTAGAAAATGTACTTAGTATGACTAATATTTATTGAGCATTAATATGTGTCAGACACCTGCCAGGCTCTGGTGAATAGAACGTGGCCCCGTCCTAAAAGAACTCTGTATTGCAGGGGAGCCGGACACAAAAATAAATAATGTAAAATGGGGACTTCCCTGGCGGTCCAGTGGTTAAGACTCCATGCTTCCATTGCAGGGGGCGTGGGTTCGATCCCTGGTTGGGGAACTAAGATATCCTGCGTGGCACGTGACCAAAAAAAAAAAAAAAGTGTACTTTACAAAAGTATGCTTAAAGAACTGTGAGGACCTGAGATGATGATGAAAACATAATTCTGTCCGAGGAGTTAGTGAAACCTACAGAATCGAGCTGGACCTTGAAGGATGAAAGATGGTAGCAATTTGACAGTCAAGTGAAGCAGAGAAATGCTTTTCTACCAGAATAAAGAAAGGCAAGGAGGTGTGGAAGCACATATTTAATGATGACTTCTGGGGATAGTTCACTTAGGGGGCATCAAGGAAAGTAGGTGGGGATGAGGCTGGAAAGGCTGACTGCTGAAGGATTAGATAAACTTTGTATGCTTCACACAAGGTATTTGATCTTATTTTGTTACCAAGACATCAGAATATTTTTAGAGATAATCAGTTCACCTCAGTGGTTCTGAAGGTAAAGATTATATTGATAGAATCTCTGCTTATAGTCTAAGAGCAAACAAAGGGTTTTGATGTACAGTAGAATAGAACATAGGGTACAACAGCATGGAAAGTAGCCTTTACTAAAGTTGCAAATTTAATATATTTTTGTATGAGTTCAAAATAGGTTGTAAAAGATTTTTTCAAATTTGTCATAAATTTGCATACCTGTAATGTAGAAACTGGGATTTTTATAATCCCCCTCTTCATTCTGTTTTTAGTGAACACACAGACGCAGTTTATAGGATAATTTTTTTTCTTACTGTTTAACTATGATAACAGAGTGTATGGGGCTTCCCTGGTGGCGCAGTGGTTGAGAGTCCGCCTGCCGATGCAGGGGATACGGGTTCGTGCCCCGGTCCGGGAAGATCCCACATGCTGCGGAGTGGCTGGGCCCGTGAGCCATGGCTGCTGAGCCTGCGCGTCCAGAGCCTGTGCTCCTCAGCGGGAGAGGCCACAACAGTGAGAGGCCCGCATACTGAAAAAAAAACCAAAAAAACAACAAAAAAAAAACAAAGTGTTTTAACCTTACCTTACCTTTAACCTTACCTTAAAACTTCTTTCCAAGTTAAATGCTTATTAACAAAAAGTACCTGCTGGTGATTGCCTAACATACCAAATTAACCTTCATACTTAACACATTTGAATTACAGAAACAGCAGTTTGGTTTTGTTTTTCAGGTCATTTAATTTGGTACTCTTTGTAACCGGCTCTGTTTTTTTCAGTGGTTGTGGGAATAGGGATGAGTTCAGCCATAATAATCTTTAAAAGCATTCATATTTACTGTATATGTAAGGTATTCTATAAAAGCTTCTATTCTCTAGTAATATGAAGCATCGCTGCAGGGGGAGTATACAAGCATATAAACTAATATGCTATTAACACTAAATAAAATACACTAATATAAATTAGTGGACATGGAAGTTACATGCTAAATGGAAGAACCAAGCAGTTATTATTGCCATCTCTTCCAGTTACTGATAAAAAATTTTATGGCAGCAGTGAGTTTTCAGAAGTTTCCTAAATTACGAAAAGGAGCTTTGCAGAGCTGTAGAGGAAAGACATCGGTAGTCATAGGAATTCATTTACTCACTCAAGAAACATTTAAGGGCATGTTATTTTCCAGATATGGTACTAGGCACTGGGGATTCAGAATAAGAAGATACAGTTCAGTAAGACAACCACAAATGATTAATCTAGAGTCTAGAATCTAGACCTTGCTTTAGTCAAAAGTTTCCATGACCTGTCAGAGTTTCTGTCATTTCTTATAGGTATTGTCAGGTAGTTTACAAGGAAAGGAAGAAATATTAGGAAAATTAATTGATCCTTTTTTTAAAAAATACTAACTGGAAATTATCCTGCTTTTAGGCTCTAAAACAAAGAGAAGCAATCCTGAAACTCATCTTGAAAAATGAAAATGTAAGTAGAAAATTACATTTTTTCCCCATCCTATAAATATAAAAATATTTATGTTCATAAAATCATTTTAGACAGAAATGAAAAAAGAACCTGGGAATAATGTAGCTTTCAACTTGTAAATTACTGTAAACTCTTGGCTGCTCATACAACTCAATTATTATGGCATATTTGAACTAATTAAAGGTAATTTGCTTTTTAAAAAGCCATGTGTTTTCATATCTACAGATTAAAATCCTCTTTGATATTTTTCAGACTGGTTTCCTGTTATATAAGATACATTTGTTTTTGCAGAGAAGTATGGGGAGGTTTTGGGTTTTATTTAATTGCAATAGTTTTTGAAGTTGGAATTTAGAATTAAGAAGGTATGATAATCAAAATCCTCAATCGTTTGTATTTTAAAAATAGGTGGTATAGTCACGTTTCAGAAATTAAAATATATATATTAAATGGTATACAGGGAAAAGTCTCATATCTCCCTTATATTTCTTCTGTATCTTTTCAGGTAGTGTTATTCCTATACAAGCAAATTAGAATGTAACGTTACTCCTCTCCCCTTTTCTACATAAGCCATATTAATAAACCATATCCAGTGTTCTCTGTTGCTCTTTTCTCTTATTTTTGAGATTCCATATTAGCATATGGTTTCCTCGTTCTGTTCTCTCTCTCTTTTTTCTTTTCTTTTGCACTACATAGGATTCCATTATATGGATATATCATAATTTATTTAATCAGTGCCACATTGAAGGACATTTGGGTTGATTCCAGTCTTTCACTACTATAAAAATGCTGCATTGAATAACCTTGTACATACGTCATTTCACACTTGTGCCAGGAATATTAGTAGGGTGAATTTTCCAGAAGAAAAATTGCTAGATCAAAGGGTATGATATTTATAATTTTGGTAGTAGTTGCCAAATTCTTCATGCCAATTTACTCTTTTTTTAAAAAAATTTATTTTATTTTTATTTTTGGCTGCGTGAGTCTTCGTTGCTGCGCACAGGCTTTCTCTAGTTGCGGCAAGTGGGGGCTACTCTTCGTTGCGGTGCATGGGTTTCTCTTTGCAGTGGCTTCTCTTGTTGCGGAGCACGGGCTCTAGGTGTGCGGGCTTCAGTGGTTGTGGCACGCAGGCTCAGTAGTGGCTCGCAGGCTCTAGAGCGCAGGGTCAACAGTTGAGCCGCACAGGCATGTGGGATCTTCCTGGACCAGGGATTGAACCCTACATTGGCAGGTGGATTCTTAACCACTGCACCACCAGGGAAGTCCCCCAGTTTACTCTTATATCAGCAATGTTAGAGTGCCTGTTGCCCTATAGCCTTGCCAACAGAATGTTATGAAACTTTGTGCCAACATGATAGGTAGAAAATGGTATCTCATTATAGTTTTAATTTACATTGAGGGATGAAATGAGCAGTATATGTTTAAGAGCCTCTAGAATTTGTGTGTGTGTGTGTGTGTGTGTGTGTGTGTGTGTGTGTGTGTGTGTGTGTGTGAAATACCTGTTCATATTCTCTGCCTATTTTTCTATTAGAATGTTTTTTTTTCTTGTAGATTTGTAGGAACTCTAATGTATTAGGGAGATTTGCCCTTTGTTTATATGATTTGAAAATATTTTTTCCTAGGTTGTCTTGATTTTACTGGATTTTCCCCCCTTTATGGCTTCTAAGTTTTGATCTAAATTAAAAGTCCTTTTCCACTACCATGTTTGTAAAGGAAGTTTCCATATTCTCCAGCTCTTGCTACTTGTTTTTCCAAAACTCTGTAACCAAGTATATTTTAATAACATGGTATTCCTCACTATCATAAATTTCATATGTAAACTCACTATTTGAACTTGCTATCTAAATTAAGAAACCAAATAGCTTCCCGTAGTGAGGCATATTTATATTTCAGTGGTTTTCATGCTTCCTTGAATCACCATCATCCCATGGCTAATTCTGCTTCATCCATACCCTATCTACTTCCTTACCTCCCATGTTTTCCCATCATTTCTCATCTGTAAATATTTTAGTTATAGCTCTAAAAGGAAGGATTCTTTTCTTTATTTAACCTAACCTCATTACCATTGTTACACTTAAGCAAAAAATGACATAAATTTGTTACTATCATTGAATTTCTAGTCTCTTCAAATTTCCAGTTGTCTCCTAAACGTCTTTTTTTATTAAAACCATGTTTTTGTTTGACTCAGGATCCATATAAAGTTTGTAATTTTCAATTATTTCAGATTTTAAATCTTTTAATCTACAGACGATAGAGTCTCCCTTCATGTCTCTCGTCCTTTCCCTCTTCCCCTTTCAATTTATTTGTTGAAAAAACCACGTTAGGTTTGTCCAAATTTTTCCATAGTCTGAATTTTGCTGATTATACAAGGAGCAGTAATTCCTCTAAAATTGGTAGTTGGATCAAGAGACTGGATGAGATTAGGTTCAGTTGGAGAGAGGACTACTTCTTGGGTAGAATTATATTCTTTCATTAGGAGATACATAATATCTGGATGTCCATTATGGTTTTATGGTTTACGTTTAAATCTTTGCTATAATTGGTATTTATCCAGATGTATGATGTGTGCTATGAATTGAATTTTGCTTTTGTTTTTCCAAATGGATACCCAGTTGTCCAACACCATTTTTTGGAATAGTCCATCCTTTCCTCATTAGAGAAGCCACCTTTATCATATACTAAATTCTCGTGTGTACTGGCTATGTTTCTGGACTTTGAATTCAGGTCATTGGTCTTTTCTGTGTTTATTCACCAGCAGCACACTCTTTTTTTTTTTCTTTTTTTGGCTGCGTTGGGTCTTCGTTGCGGCGAGCGGGGGCTACTCTTCATTGTGGTGTGCGGGCTTCTCTTTGCAGTGGCTTCTCTTGTTGTGGAGCACGGGCTCTAGGTGCTCAGGCTTCAGTAGTTGTGGCACGTGGACTCAGTAGTCATGGCTCGTGGGCTCTAGAGCGCAGGCTCAGTAGTTGTGGCTCACGGTCTTAGTTGCTCCGCAGCATGTGGGGTCTTCCTGGACCAGGGCACAAACCCGTGTCCCCTGCATTGGCAGGTGGATTCTTAACCACTGCGCCACCAAGGAAGTCCCCACCACACTCTTAATTATTAAGGTCTTGTAAGTTTTAACATCAGGTAGGGCTAGACACCTCTTGGTGTCCCCCAGCCCACAGTTTCTTGGTATGCTATTTTTTCTGTATGAATTTTAAATTAATTTGTCTTATTCAAGAAAAAAACAAACACTAGTGTTTTTGGTGGATCATAATTTAAGAGAATTAAGATATTTTTGATGTTGACTCTTTCTCCAGAAGCATTTATGTCTTTCTGGTTGTTCAAGTCTTGTATCTTTCAGTGGTGTTCTGTTCATTTATTTCTTTACAATATATCAAAATAACATATATGCTATTTACTAAAGTTTAAAGTGTCTAACAAATTACAGAGATTAGATCATTGGTTACTAACCATTTTGGGGATCATAGAGCCCTTTAATAAAGAGATAAAGCTATGTCATCTTTCCTTTAAAAACTGCGTATATACTTGAAATGTTTTGTATAGTTTCAGGGAAATTCCTAAAACCTTTCATATATTCTGGGTAAGGAACTCCTGTCCTCCATGAATGAGAAATCAACAAATTACATTTTGCCTTTTAACTGAATATTTGTTTACTGCTTTCAAGAAGACATTGTGTAGTTGTAGTACTGTTTAGATAAAACAGGCTCCATTGGTCAACCTTTGATAAGGATTGGCATTGATGAACAGAGAAGAAAACAAAGGGGATTAAATGAGTTCACAAGATCTTCTGAATTAGAATGGCTATGATGTGGCTAGAAGTTTAACAGGCATTACAAGGTAGTTGTGAACAATTTTGTGGAGACTTCAGTTTAACTAATACAGTTATTTAAAAAATTTTTAATGAAGTGTGGCTGGAAGTTAACATTTTTGAACCCCATATATGTGGTCTAGTGTAAATATAGGTGATATAGGTCATTGATATATAGATGATGAATGTAAATTATGAGATGTAAGCTCTTTGTCTCGTATGATAGCCATACTTTACACAGGCCATTAAATTTTAGCATTTAAATTTAAGACACTACTCATTATGCCTAATTTAAACTTTGATTTTAGTGTTCTGCTTTTTTTAACAGTAGTATCTTTGGAAATTCTTTTAGAATTACATTTGTCATTAGTACAGACAATTTTTAGCATTCTGTTTCTTATTTATGAAAGTACAAAGAATTAGTGTCTAATCAGTTTTATGATGCAGAATATGAGTGCTCTCTGGATAATTGCTGACATGGAAATGTCTCATTTCCTACTAGCTGGTATTTATATGCTGCAGGCATATTGTTACTTCAATGGAATATGAAAGAAATTAATGTAATTTTGTTAAAAGATGCCTCAAATCAGTAGCACACATTTATTTAATAAGATGAGCATTATCATACGTATACATTCCTGAGCAGAAATAGAGTTTTTGATGCAAACAGATGGCTAGACTTTTATATTTTGAGTTTTTTCTTCTCTGAAGAAAAGAATGAAGCTTTTGGGCTTCCCTGGTGGCGCAGTGGTTGAGGGTCCGCCTGCCGATGCAGGGGACACGAGTTTGTGCCCCGGTCCGGGAAGATCCCACATGCCGCGGAGCGGCTGGGCCCGTGAGCCATGGCCACTGAGCCTGCGCATCCGGGGCCTGTGCTCCGCAACGGGAGAGGCCACAGCAGTGAGAGGCCCACATACCGCAAAAAAAAAAAAAAAAAAAAAGAATGAAGCTTTTGAAATGATACTGTTTTTCAGTCTTTCACAATTCTTTATTGATAGATCCTTAACAAAACCCACTCATTTAAGAAAGATAGTATACTGGTTTGGGCTTAACGTTTTAAGTATGAAAGAATTAGAACTAATAACATTTATATCTAATACAAGTATCATGTCTGACACTGCAGTAAGGATAGTTTTTGTTCCCTATACAGACTAACCTGAATTTATATATTGTCTGTAACAGCGGGAATAGTTAACAAGCATGGGTTTAGGAGACAGACCTGAGGATCCCATTCTGGCTTGACCATTTCCTACTCTGTGACCTTGAGCAAATATTGTTAGCATCTCTGTGCCTCATTTTCTCACTTGGAAATCGGAGATAATGCCAACAATCTCATAGAGTCGGTTTGAGAATTTAAATTAAATAATATATGTAAAATGCTTTGATTATCATGCAGTGTACAGTCAACGGCAGATATAGTGAATAACCGCACACAAATAAGTGCTATTCTTTCAAGCTATTTTGGACGTTCATTAATTTATTCCTATTTTGCTCCCAGTACTCAAAACCTTTTTTTAACTTGGGAATTGCCTTCATACTTGCCTAATAAAAATAATTCTCCTTACTTCACGGTTTATCTAGAGCCATTATCTTAAAATAAAAAGGGCTGCTTTAAGAGTGCTTGCTGTATGCCAAGCATTGTGGTAAGATACACATCGTTTTATTTAATCCTCAATTCATCTAAGCAGTACATATTAGTACTCTTTTACACGTCTCTGGATACTGAAATCCAGAGAAGTTATATAATGAGTTACCCAGGTTTACATAGCAAAGTAGTGATGGAGCCTTTCTCTTAACCATTATGGAATGCTATCTCTGTTTACTAATCTTTCTCCCCCAATGACTGAAATTTTCTGTTTATTCTTTTCTTATACTTGTTTTGTTCATCTTTGTGACTTTATCACCCTGTCATGCACAAGATTTGTGAGTGATTAGAACATAGTGTGGCCCAACAAAGGAGAAGGCAAAGGATAGGGTGGAGGCGTTGATTTTTTGAGGGAGGAGGACTAATTTTTAACATCTCGGAGAATAATTTGGAAGGTCTTTTATTTTAGACATACACACAAATAACTTTAAATCTAGCACCTGGATTTAAAAGGTGATCTTAATATATATATTTTTTTTGTGGTACGTGGGCCTCTCACTGTTGTGGCCTCTCCCATTGCGGAGCACAGGCTCCGGACGCGCAGGCTCAGCGGCCATGGTTCACGGGCCCAGCCGCTCTGCGGCATGTGGGATCTTCCCGGACCGGGGCACGAACCCGTGTCCCCTGCATCGGCAGGCGGACTCTCAACCACTGCGCCACCAGGGAAGCCTGATCTTAATATATTTTGCTTCATGTCGACCCCTCCCCCGCTCCCTCACCCCACACCATCATTGGTATCCTGCTGTGGAGAACTCTCAGCACTATCCTGAAGTTCGTTGTGTGTATCAGTTCCATAAATGTGTGTGGATAGATACATAATACAGGTACAAGTGTAGGTTATTTTTTCTCTTTCACTGTTACAAACTATAGAGAAAGTGAGTTTCTGAGGCACACAAAAAAGTTTACAAAGAGAATAGAAAAGTCTGACTGTAATCAGACTTAAGGCTTGTTGAAGTATGACAAGATACAGTGAACAAAGTGCAAGAACACGTCACAGGGAAAACATTTGCAACCCTATAACCAACAAAGGACTGATACCAGATTATACAGAATGCCTGTAATCAGTTGGTCAGCTTTTATGTTTGTACATTAGATCACAGATTCTAACTATAACTAGCCCTAGGAACTTATCGTCTTATATCCCCAGTATTGTTGTTACAAATCTCCCAGTATTGTTGTGGGTTTGTCCATTTGTTATATTTTTCTGGTGAATTATTTTTTATCATTATGTAATGATTTCTGTTTGTGTTTGTGGTGATTACTGATAAATTTGCATTTGTTCTTTTTTATTTTAGTGCTTTCCATGTATTATGCTTTTTTTTCCCTCCCTGGACTCCCCCCACCCACCCCCTGCCCACACCTTCCCCTTTCCCCCTCCAGTTCCCCTACCTCCCCACCTGTCCTTCGTTCTTTAGTGTTGCTCTTGTGTTCTTCATTCCTTTTTCCCTCTTCCTCTAGTCATTTGGAAGTTACACATTCTCTTTTAGTGCTACTTAGTTCTTTACCCCAAATTAAATGATTATTATTACTGTTTTTATATATTAAAGCTTAGATTTATCTGTATGTAGTTTACCATTTTCCTTGCCTGTTCCACACCTACCTTCTGGGTGCAGTTTTCTTTTTATCAAAGAATATGTGATTTCTCTTTATTTAATCTCCACATTTAGGACTGAGAACACTGTCATGTGAGGTCACAGTTGCAGAGTTAACAGTAGATCCCATGTTGTCTTACCTCCAAGTCTCTTGTCCTTGTGTAGAGTTACACCGGGGTCTTCCATAAAGACAAATGGGAATTTAGTAACAAATGAAGATGGCATTTCCAGTCAACTTGGGGAAAATAAATGTTAAGACAAACGGTTAGCTATATGGGGGAAAAAATACAGCTGGATCTTTACTGCATTGTGTTCAAACCCTGGCTCTGGCAATGGTGTGACCTTGGGCAACTTATTTAACCTCTGCAGGTTTTACTATTTTCTGTAAACGAAAATGAGAATACTCCATGAAAAGTACTTAATACAGCAAATGATATATAAGAATCATTTAATACATGGTAGTTACTATAATTAATTTCTTTCTTTCTCATTTTCTCTTCTTAAGCTACATATCAGCTTTTAACTATCCCAAGTCTGTTATGTACCCAGGAGGATCACTTAATTGGCTTGACTGTATAAGCTTAGGTTGGGGAGCAAAACCATAGGTGCTGAATTAGTGTTGAGGTAGTAGAATATCAAAGCAGTACAGTTAAAATGAGGGTTAGAATATTTTAGTAGAATATGATTTTTGTAATATCATAATATTACAAAAATCAGGTCTCAGGACTTAATGATCCAGGCTATTTGCCAAGTATGTTGACTATATTATAAAGAAGTGTCAAAGTGGGACCTTCCTAAGAGGCACCAAAGTCAGTCCAGCAATATTCGAATGCCTATTCTTCCCCATCACTCTGTGATATATCTAGTAAGACTTATTTATGTTTTGGTCATAATGACAATTACTGAAAATTAGATTTCAAATTTTAAGCTTTTATGGTTAAAAAAAGAAAACTTCTAGAGACTGAAAATACCATCTATTGATTCTCCTCCCATGCTGTTCCAATATGCTTAACTTTCTTTAATTCTAAGAGTGCTTGGATATATCTTTTGCAGTATATTTTACATTTTTTTAAAGCATATTTTATATTTGTTTAAGGTGGATAGGCATGTGGACCTGCTGGAAGTTGCCCAGGAAACTGATGGGTTTTCAGGAAGTGACCTAAAGGAGATGTGTCGAGATGCTGCCCTCCTCTGTGTCAGGGAATATGTTAATTCTACATCAGAAGAAAGGTATGTGTATTTAGAGTTGATCTCTTAATATTTGTCAAACCCTTTTAGAGCTTTTGGGATAGTTCCTTTTATTTTGCTTTATAATACCAACTCTGCTTATGGAATAAAAAGGTAAATTGGAATTTAAAATTCCCCTAATGTTATTTATTGCCTTTTTTCTGAAGGAGAATTCTGGAAATGAATTTGCAAGGGAGGGTGGTTTTGGGAAGCATCTGAAATGAAGAGCAAGAAGTAAAAGCTGAATTTCTACTGGAAATCCATGAGCAGGGTTACAGAAAGCTGACAAACTTAAGCTTACCCATCTCTACCAGGAAAACAGCTGCTCTGGTGTCCCTGGATTGCTTTTGTATTTTAAATTTCTACATTATGGAAATGAGTGCCTTGCTTCCAGAAATTTCACATTTATGGGGACGTTGCTGTGGACTAGACTTCAACTTGTTAATAATGTATTTACTAAAAAAGAAGTCATTTGTCACTACAGCAAACTTGAAAGCAGTTTCAAAGTATCTTGAGCTTGAGAAACCAGTTTTGTACCAGTTGTATTAGTGAACTGGAATATGGAATAATGCAGCTCTGATGAACAAAATCCTGTGTTTCCCATAAGGCCACTTGCCCTGAACCAGTATAACCCTGCATTTCTAAGCCCCTGTTCAAAATATCAACCTTCTAACGTGACTCTTAGCAAACCAGTGTACTTTGGGGGCTTGTGTCGAATGAATTCTGTACCTGTACAGAATTGCCCCATTGTTTCTTAGTCTCCCTTCTTCATCTCCTGAGGCTTTCATTCCAAGTGACCTGGATTTGCCTGTCTTACTTATGTGTTTAATTACATTGTATTGCCTAGCAAGCTTTGCCAAAAAAGGTTTCTCTTGGTATAGAAAGGTTTGCATGAAAGCTACCCTGTTAACCTGGAGCTGTGCCTGCACTGGCTCTGGGCCTATCTTTAGTGTACCCTTGGGCCCCTTCGTGGAGAGGGCCACTCCATTTATTTGTTGCCAGATTAATCCAGCTACTCTAGCACTAAAATTGGGAATACTTTTGACCTCTGTAGCCAAGAATCTATCTTCTGAAGATTTTTATTCTTGTATATGTTAAGAGGAGAAAAAAAACCCTATGAATAAATTTTACTTTAAATTATTTTAATGAAAATTCTGTTTTTCTGCTTAAAACCCTGAAAATGTTATATTTCACTGCAAAAAGTCTGGGTAATGGACTTAGGTTATCATAACTTTTTCCCTGAATTATTTTTCCTGAGTTACAAAGTTACAAAGGAGACATTATATATTGGATCATATTTTTCTCCTTATTGAAGTGGGGAGGACTTAGAGTAGTTGGTTTTTATTAGTAGGAATGAATTTTATTTTGTTTATCAAAAGCTAAACACATGCATGATAAGACTGCTACTTTTTAATTCCAGTTTTAATGGGAAAGCTTTTGAATCCTTGATTAGAATTATAATCCATTCAGATCAACTTTCACACCTTTATATTCTTAGTGTGAAGCATTTGATTTTAGTTATCAAGCTATAATGTTTATAGCCAGCCATTTTAGCTTCCTACCTCTTGCTGGTAAGTGCTTTTTAAAAATCTCTTAAGACATTTATATGCATAGATTAATTCCTTGGAAGAATTCACGTGAAGCTGTAAATTGTGGTTGTCTTTGGGGTCTTGGATGGGTAAGAGACTTCATTTTTTAGTCTTGGTAAAATATTTTAGGGAGATGTATTCTAAAATCATTTGAATATTTGGTGGGTTTTTTTTTTTGCATTTTAGCCATGATGAAGATGAAATTCGACCTGTGCAACAACAGGACCTGCATCGGGCAATTGAAAAGATGAAGAAATCAAAGGATGCAGCATTTCAGAATGTTTTAACTCACGTTTGTTTAGATTGAGAGTAAAGATAATTTGTACAGTTCAATGTGATCCAGTTTGGTGTGCCCTCTTACCATTAGTGGAAATAGAACAGAAGGAGGAGTGTTCTTTAAACAGTGAGGGAGTTATATGTTCATGACACTGGTTTTATACTCTGAATTCTAAGTTATTGAGATATAGTTGTTATATAAATGGTATTACTACTTGTGGAAAATCATGAGGAGGAACAATTTAATTAGCCTGAGTGTGGGTGCTTGTGTTTGACCTCTTTAGCCATATGTTACAGCCTTATAGCATCTAAGCTGGTCTTAAAGTAACAAATGATTTACTGAGTCATTACTGAGAATTGGGGACATGGCTAAGTGCTGGTTTCTAGATATGTGAGTGTGTGTGTGTGTGTGTGTGTGTGCGTGCGCGTGCGTGCATGTGTGTATATTAAATGTATATATTCACACATTTTATATTGACATTCTGTAAATAGGTTTGAATACAGAAACTTTTTTTTACTCCAACTACTGAATCAAAAAGTACCAAATAGCATATCACAAAACTAAGGTTAATGGTTGTGTCTAAAAGGTACAGTGATTCAGCCATTTCTAGTTGTCACTTGTTTCAGTTGTTGTTTGTGTTTTTTTGTGTTTCTGAGGTGTTTCTGTGCAGTTGAATAGTTGGAGTTGCCGCATCAGAGACTTAGATGTGGCTCAGTTATGGTTGTCAGGGTAGTGAGGCAAAAGACTTGCTCAGTGATCAGCACTGAGTGCTTGTCAGCACTTGGGTGATCAGAACTGACTTCATCTCCTTCTGCAAGCACACTGAGTAGAGACATTTTTTTAACTGATACATGTGAAGGTGGACTGAAAGCCTTTCAAAAGAATGGCTTTGAAAAACCTCAGTGCCATTCGGTACATGTATGTGACTTTCCTTTCTTCATTTAATGTAACAGTTCTGTTGTAACCATGGTTTATTAGTAGTGTTTTAAAATTATATGTTCTTTAATTATGGTCACATATAATTTGGTCATCAAAAATGAAATGATAGTTTAAAACAACTAGCTGTTACTAAATGTGCTAAAAATACCCATTTTGTAATTTAAATTTTTTTTCTTCGCATATTATAAATTATGCCCTACTTAGTACAGATATGCACAGCAGAATCCCCATATTGTATCTGTAGTCATTTGATGCTGTGTGCACAAAATATGACACTTTTTTTGTCCAAAATTTCATTAACCAGAATTCTGTTATAGGCACTTAAACACACAGCATGAGGAAAATGGCACAATATGATCTTGAGGTACCTTCTGAATTTTTGTTTTTATTGTATTTCTTTGAAAATTCTCAATCTTAATTCATGAGCTACTGGATTAATTTCTTTGCTATTAAGTCTCTCACTAGAACCCATTGGATAGTTTGTTCTTCATTTGTTCTTTGAATGGTGGGTGGGGTAGAGGTTCAAGTTTTGAAAAATTGTGAAGATGATTGAAAAATTGAATGCAAAACATAAGATACCAAAAATAAAATATTTCATCTCCATTTTTAATAACTATATTATACTATTATTTTATAAATATGTAATAAAGAGGTCCCTCTTAATTGAGTTTTCTCTACTTACTCCTTTGTCTTCTTCAGTTATGTAAAATTTTCTGGGGTTGTTTTGGTTTATAAAACTTGCCCTTGGACTGTTTTCATCTTGCTGTGTAACTTTTATAGCATACATTCTAGTATATAACCGTTATTTTGTTTTAGCATGAACTTCAGTAGTCATTTAATTTTAATCTGATGGTAATACTGATCAAAAATAGGAGTGACATATCTCTCTTCATGTCCTTTCTTTTTATCTTCTTTTAAATTCAGAATATCCAGTAGTAGTAGTTAAATTTATCATAGTTTGAATCATCAAATGAAGTTAGAGAAATAAACGAAAGCCAACAACACATGACTCATCTAGGCATCTTAATATCTTAAAGTAATCGAGGAAACTTTATGATTTTAAGGAACATTTAGTGTTATATATCCTTTGCTGTAGACATGTTTGATGTAAGCTTTTGGCATGCATTGGATTCTAGGTTCTAAGGTATTTCATTTTGGCTAACACTTAAAAGTACTGGATCTAGAGTTAGACTGCCTGAGTTTAAATCCAGGCTCCCTATTAATTAACTGTGTATACGTGGACTAGACACGTAACTTAATGAGACTCAGTTCCTCATTTATAAAATGGAGTGACAGTGGCACTCATCTTATAGGGTGTGTAATGAGATGATGTATGTAAGGCACGTAGCATAGTGCCTTCCATAGTACTGTTCAGATGTTTGGTATCACATTATTTTATCGCTTTTACACACTGTTGTACACATCTGTTTGACCAGGCTCAATTTTTAAGTATTCTCCATGCTTAAACTATTTCCATGATCCCTAGATCTCTACTCTAGGGATTGAGATGAAATGATCACCTGTGATGTTTCTCTAAAAGCCTCATTGTTGGAAGACATCTGGTAAGTCTGATGTGTTTCAAACGATTCCTTGGCCTTTTTAAAATAGAGTTTAGAAACTCAATATTTGAATCAATTCAGTATCCCCTCTCCAATTTATCTCCTTTCTCATTCAACCCTGCACCTGCAGGGTGATGCAGAACTCACCATGTTATCAATAGCTGGATTGGAGTAATCTAAATATTCTATATGACCACAATAATCTACTATTACTTAGTAGCTATAACTTGAAGGTTTGGAGTCGAGGATGTCTCAAGCTTTGCGTGTGCCTGAATAAAAATGGTAGGAATTCCATTGGTAGGAATTTTTCTTTTTTAAACTAGAATTGTTTTATTTGTGGACAGAGGTTACAGCTTCTTCTGGAAAAAGGAAATGAATTCGATGATGTATATTTTATAATTCTCTTTTTAGCTTCTCTTAAGGTCAGAATATTGAATAGAATTCTGATATGCTAAGCATATATCCTGCATGGCTAAAATCCCAGCACCAACTGGAAGCCTCAAATAAAGCCATAGAATCATTCCATTTAGAGCTGACAGAATATTTAGAGAGCCTTCATTACTGAAATTGTTATAAATTTAGTTATCAAAGATAGAGTTCCAAAAAAAAAAAAAAAAAAAGATAGAGTTCCCTAATCGTCTCAGAAGTTACAGCTCGCGCTCTCTCTCTCTCTCTCTCTCTCTCTTTTTTTAATTGAAGTATAGTTGATTTGCAATGTTCTGTTAGTTTCAGGTGAACAGCAAAGTGACTCAGATATGTGTGTGTATATATAAATATATATAAATCTTTTTTATATATTTATGTATTTTATATATATATAAAATCTTTTTCAGATTCTTTTCCATTATAGGTTATTATAAGATTTTGAATATAGTTCCCTGTGCTATACAGTAGGTTCTTTTTTTTTTTAACATCTTTATTGGAGTGTAATTGCTTTACAGTGGTGTGTTAGTTTCTGCTTTATAACAAAGTAAATCAGCTATACATATACATATATCCCCATATCTCCTCCCTCTTGCGTCTCCCTCCCACCCTCCCTATCCCACCCCTCTAGGTGGTCACAAAGCACCGAGCTGATCTCCCTGTGCTATGCGGCTGCTTCCCATTAGCTATCTATTTTACATTTGGTAGTGTATAAGTCCATGCACTCTCTCACTTTGTCCCATCTTACCCTTCCCCCTCCCTGTGTCCTCAAGTCCATTCTCTACATCTGTGTCTTTATTCCTGTCCTGCCCCTAGGTTCTTCATAACCTTTTTTTAATTTTTTTTTTAGATTCCATATATATGTGTTAGCGTACGGTATTTATTTTTCTCTTTCTGACTTATTTCACTCTGTATGACAGACTCTAGGTCCATCCACCTCACTACAAATAACTCAATTTCGTTTCTTTTTATGGCTGTGTAATATTCCATTACAGTAGGTTCTTGTTTATCTATTTTATATATAGTGTGTATATGTTAATCTCAAACTCCTGATTTATCCCTCCCCCCACCCTTTCCCCTTTGGTAACTGTAAGTTTGTTTTCTCTGTCTGTGCGTGTTTCTGTTTCGTAAATAAGTTCATTTGTATCATTTGTTTTTTAGATTCTACAAAGAAGTGATATATTTGTCTTTCTCTGTCTGACTTCACTTAATATGACAATCTCTCAGTCCATCCATGTTGTCAAAAGTTACAGCTCTAGGGCTTCCCTGGTGGCACAGTGGTTGAGAGTCTGCCTGCTGATGCAGGGGACACGGGTTCGTGCCCTGGTCCGGGAAGATCCCACATGCCGCGGAGCGGCTAGGCCCGTGAGCCATGGCCGCTGAGCCTGCGCGTCCGGAGCCTGTGCTCCGCAACGGGAGAGGCCTCAACAGTGAGAGGTCCGCATACCGCAAACTGTCCAGGTCATCATGTTCATGAAACTGTATTGAGGAAAAGATGTAAGGGTATACACATTGTTTTATTGTGCTTCACAAATAGTGCTTTTTTTTTTTTTAAACAAATTGAAGGTTTGTGGCAACCCTGCATTGTCAGATGATGGTTACCATTTTTAGCAACAAAGTATTTTTTAAGGTATGTACATTGTTTTTTTAGACATAATGCTGTTATATACTCAATAGACTATACTACAGTGTAAACATAACTTTTATGTGTACTGGGAAACCAAAAAATTGGTGTGACTTGCTCTACTGAGAGATTTGCTTTATTGCAGTGGTCTGGAACCAAACCCACAATATCTCCAAGGTATGCCTGCATAGCTCAGATGCCAAAAGCAAATGAGATCAAACCTAAAAAAAACCATTTAGCATGTGAGTAAAAATAAAACCTCCTTCGTTAACACTGGTGTGAATTTTACACTGTTAATACTAACACCGCATAAGGGTCTCATTACCAAAACACTGAACTGGGAGTATATTTTTGTGATTGTCTAATATTTACTGTTATAAATCTGCTTGAGAACAATTTTAGATAAAAGCTTGTTTGCTTTGAGATACAGTTTCCGTGAATGTTAGTGCTGCTGTGGAATGCATCAAGGACACAGGTTTGTGAATCATGACAGCTCAGTTTTAAAACTAGAGCCAAACATTGAAATAATTACCGACATGCAAGATTTGGAGCTGAGAATAGAACACAGTGGAGTATGCCTCACTGTCTTGAAGATACATAGCTTCCAGAAATTCTAAGAATGACCAAGATACTCAAACAGGGAATGGTAATATATCATCCAGTAAATAAAGTCCTTTGCAGACATGTCTGAGGGAGATGGGCATTGTCTCCCGGGCCACAGTCATAGCCTTGTGAAGAGTACCAGTTAGGGTTCCATCACAGGCAATCAACTCTAGCTGACCTAAGCAATAAAGGATTTATTTGAAGGATATGAGGAGCTCTTAAGATCAGAGGGAAGCTGAAGAACTGGACTCAGATTAGGAACTCTGAAAGCTCCAGAAGTTTTTTTAACAGGAATTGCTTAAGAATCTTGCTTTCATTCCTCTACTGGATTAAATGAACTCCAGATGTTTATCTTTAAATTGCCCCATTCAAGATTCAAAATCCTGGAAGTGTGCAAAGCCGGGTCAAAAATCACCTCCTGGCGGTTCTGGAGCTTTGAGAGAATGACCCTTCAGGAACTCCTTTGGCTTAAATGGTTTGAGAGCAAAAGTATACTTGACCCTTGAATGACACAGGTTTGAACTGCATTGGTCCACTTACCCTCAGACTTTTTTCAGTAGTAAATACCACGGTACTACACAGTCTGTGGTTGGTTGAATCTGCAGGTTCAGAACCACGGATACAGGGAACTGTGGATACGGAGGGCCGACTATAAGTTATTTGGGGATTTTTGACTGTGAAGAGAGTCGGCACCCCTAACCCCTCCGTTGTTCAAGGGCCAAGCGTATCTGGATTTACTGGTCAACTGCAAAAGGAGAGTGGGGTTTCATCCAAAGAAAATTGAGTATTGTGGAGAATTTGGCTAGACAAGAAAGTGGTAAATGACCAGCTGGTCACACGAGGCGAGTACTGCCAGGGGCAGTATTATGACTCCGGTGGGCATGCTGGACGTATGAGCAATATACATAACAGTTTGTGTGGACAGGCCTTTAGGGAATGTTTGGTCCAATCGCATAAGCTTTACCACTTGATGATGGATTGCTACTTGGCATGCCCAACTCTGCAGCCAGGTGATCACTTTTTAACTTGTAATTTATGTTGTTACAGATAGTAGGTGTAAAACAGAACAGTGGAGACTGAAGTATAACATGGGTTTTTGTTTTATTTCCAGGAAGTACAAGCCCATTCCTCTGATAGGCAGTTAGCGTGAAGGGCTGATCATTGCCATTTCTCTTAGAGAAGAGTTAGGCTGAGTCTGGGCTGTAGCTTTAACAAGATTGAGTAGACCAGGCTTAGCCCAGCCCCTACCCTCTCAGGCAGTTGCCTTTTGATCTTGGCAGTATTTGAGCTGGGAGGGGTTTGGGTGCAGGTTCAGATGTTTGTGGTTCTTCTCTATATTCAGTTCTGACAGGGTTCTGGCATCCAGTCACCATGAGAATGCACAAGACTTTGAGCCCCTCTTCTGCCATTTTCTCTGAAAAATCCAGGGAAGAGGACTTGTCTAGCCTAGCAGTTTGTTTTTAAATGTGTTTCCAGATTTCAATCACTATTATCTGAGTGTTGGCTGAATTCTCCACATGCCTGCAAAGTCTCTCCATCCAAGGGAGGCCTGCTCTTCCACACACTGTATCCATTCTCAGGAGTCTACCCTGGTATAAAAAAAAGTACCAAGGCTCTCTGCTCATTTCGGAAGGGCTTATTTCTGCCTGGAAGTCAGTTAATGAAAAAGTCCTTGCATCTACTGTTCTTTGCTTGTCTCCTGGAAAAATATTATTTTTATTTTGTCTGGCCTTTTCTTGTTACTATATGGAAGTGAAAGTCTTTTGTATCCTTCTACATTCTAGCAGAAGAAATTGTGCAGGGATTTATTATAAGTCACGTAAAGTTCATTTTCTGCTTTATAAGTTTCAGTCCCAGTTGTGGAACTCTATGTTAGAGAGTGCGCTAGAGAGCGCATGCACAGTGTAGCCTTGGGCAAAATCTCTTTACTTTCGTGGGCATCTGTTCCCTTATCTGTAAATAGAAATCATAATATGTACCTTCTGTTATTGTTTAAAGAAACATGAAAATGCCTTGGAAACTAGCAAGTGACTATGTCTGCAGGTCATCACGTCCTTAGAGTCGTCATCTCACATTTTTGGGCTTCCATTTCCTTATCTGTGCAATAATGGAAATGCTGAAATAGACGTGCTTTAAGTTCCCATCCCAGTTTTCACTAAACAGCACACTGATGCAACAGTGGCCGTGTTGATAGACAATTTGGGGCCTTAGCAATACTGACCTGATCATCAGGACTTCTAAACTGGGTGACTTTCTTAGCCACTGATGGGTGTCATCCTTGGTAAATGGACTTGTTTTTGTTTTCTTTAAATTGGAGTCTTCAAGAATGGAGCCTTTTTTTAATTTTTTTGCTGCATTGGGTCTTCGTTGCTGCGCACAGGCTTTCTCTAGTTGCGGCGAGTGGAGGCTACTCTTCATTGCGGTGCGCAGCCTTCTCAATGTGGAGGCTTCTCTTGTTGTGGAGTACGGGCTCTAGGCACGCGGGCTTCAGTGGTTGCAGCACAGGGGCTCAGTAGTTGCAGAGCATGGGATTCAGTAGTTGCGGCACGTGGGCTTAATAGTTGCATCACACGGGCTCTAGAGCGCAGGCTCAGTAGTAGTGGCGCACAGGCTTAGTTGCTCCGTGGCATGTGGGATCTTCCCAGACCAGGGATTGAACCCATGTCCCCTGCATTGGCAGGCGGATTCTTAATCACTGTGCCCCCAGGGAAGTCCCTGGACTTGTTTTAATAGGCATAAGTTATGAAACATGTCATTAGGTAAAGTCATAGACACTTCCAGGTACTTGGTGTTTTTGTTTATTAAATGTGTTTCTTGGGCTCTTTTGAAGCTGTAAGCTTTTTCGTTGGTTTACTTTGAATGTCCAAAGATCTGCTACTTTATATAATTTTTTTTATAATTTGAAGATAGGATTGGGGTACAACCTCCTTAGTGGTTGATGGAATTAATTTCTTCCATAAACGGAGGTTCTTCTTGGTGGATACATTTATAGACGCCAGTCTTTTAACTAGTTTAAAAGACCAGATCAATATTGGAGTTGTTTACATGGAAGTAGGCCATTATTTTTTAAACCTGTGCTGAGCTGAAGTTTACCTTTGAACTATTTATGGAAAACAGGCTTATGCAATAAATATAATCAAGATTTTTCTTTACCCATAAGTGTGTTTAATACATTACAGTATGTAAGAGCTTTCACAAACATTTTAGTAAAATAGGTGCAGAGCTTTCACAAACATTTTAGTAAAATAGGTGCAGAGCACCTATTTAGTAAAATAGGTGAGTGTCTGAAACAAGCCAACCCTATTTAAGAACTTTACCAAAATAAAGTATGTATTATTGCTGCCAACAATTACATGTTATGACATTTAAAAAGCTGTGCCCCTCTGTTTGTCGCTTATGTATTTGAAGGTAATAAAACTGTATTACTTTTTAAAACACTCTATAATTTAGATTTCTTACTGATTGAGACTGGTCTTTCCTGCAGTTAATCCAAATGAGGAAATCTATGGAAAAGCTAATGGCTTGGCGGGTAGGGGAGGTTACTTCCATTACTAAAGATAAGCCATTGAAGAACTATAAGACTTACCTACGAAAGGCTTGTTTCTCAGTTTGTCAAGAGTTCTTTGCGTCATCACTCTTTCCTAGCCCCGTTAAAAAGTATTTTATTTTGTCTAGGTTTTTATCAGACTAAAATGTCCAAGCTCATCATTGATCCATTTATTTTTAGTAATAATTTCAATAAAATTACAATATAAGCAAAAACAATAGGCACCCTTGGAGTATTAGTGAATTGCTTGTATACATCACTTTAATCATTTGGTGAATATGTATGATGAGTGGCCCAATAATAGCTAATATTGACCAAAGAATTAAATGAATGCTAGGGAGAAGAAAAAAATTAGTGGTTATTCTTTAAATATCTATATAGTTAATTCTTGATAATTTGTGCATTATTGGTAGTGGGATAGACATAAATAATAGAAACCTGTATCACTCAAAATCTCAAAGGCAAAAGCTGCACTGTGTTCTCTCAAACCTTTACACATTGTTGATTGCTCTGGTGCTCATCTAATTTCCTGATTACTTAACCCTCAGGAAAGTATATTCAAGATCCATGCTAGACCTAAAAGTCAGGTTAATAGGAGGAAGATGAGGAAAAAACAAAGATGAACTTGCTGTTCTCAAATCACTAAGATTTGTTTCTTCTTGCAGGGAAGATGGATTGGAAAGGAATCTTGTGGCCTGATATAAATGCTGATAGATTTGTAAGTCCACCGTTATGCCCTTCGCACTGCCCTGCACTCCCTCAGCACCACTTATATCTTTATCTACTTACACATTCCCTGCTCTACTTTGTCCAGGTGCCAGCAAGTAAGGATCTGGGGAGAAAGAGGAAGCGGTAACAAGTGGCACCTTTGAGCTGGCTGTCACACCAGTTTTGTTTGGAGTGAGGACAGGAACAAAACCTTGCATGAAGCCTTCAGGACAGAAGAGAGGCAGGGACTGAAGGAGGGAAAAAGCCCCAAAGCTGCAGGCCTGTCTGAAGGCCACTGAAAGTGTGGGTGGAAACAGGTATCCTTTCTGCATACACCAGTAGCAACTGCTGAGGTGAGTGGAGGTGTGGAAGAAGCACAACTACCTCTAACCCTGCTGGTGAAACTCTATGGAGGCACTTTGAAGAAAAGGGAACAATAAGTTAGGAAAAATTTGTAAAGTTTGTCAGATCCCAGTGCACTGAAATCCTGGGGTGAGGTCCCTGCGGAACTGTAGTGCTTGGCTGAAACCATGTGTCATTCACATGGAGAGCACAGTTAAAAGATGACCGGAACAAGGGTAAACAGCCTCTTGATTATGGTCTGAAAGAGAGCTGCTGTTTCTCTCCAGTTATACAACTTCACAAGGGCTTCAACCAACAGATGTCAATGCACACTTGATACGAGATGCAGAAAAGACTCAGCCTTCGTTTTGGGAAATTTATTAAAATAAGGACAAGCATCAGTTTTACATAGAAATAATCATTTGCACTAAGTGGTACTCAAGCAGAAGAGCAGTTTTAAATATATTAAAAAAATCACAAAATACATTGGTTAAGGCACCTACATCTTGTCTCATGTTTTCAATAAATACGCTGTTTTTTAAAAAGGCAGTAGTGAGGACCTCTGATTAAATGAATATAGGCACTGTGCTATTAAAGATAGTCATACTTTGCTGTGGCCACTGTGATTTATTCTCAAAAGAACTTTCATTAGCTTGGTTTAGCATTTAAAAAAACAAAACTGAGTATGAAAAAAATCACAGTTTTCTCTTTACAGTCTTAAGTCTCTTCCAGAGAGACCTATGTACAAAAGGTACTATTTCTTCATATATTCCTTAGTAACAAGGAATTATGCAGAAGATGCAAGAGTGCCTCCCAGAAGGTAAAGCCATCAGAGGTTGAATGTTTCAGAACAGCATGAGTCTTTGGGAAAGTATTTTTTTCAACTGCAATAAAATCAGCTGGGTTTAGAAAACTCCGGACCTTACAGCATCCAAGAAGTGCCCTCTGTTCAAGGAGTTTTGTTAAGCAGTTGAGGGAAACCAGGTCCAGCTCCTGTGTTGTACAGGGTGGACAAAGCAGCAGCCTGGGAGTCAAGTGGCCTGGGTGCTCGTTCAGTGCCACCAGTACTTCCAAAATGCCAATTTGGCACTTTTGTTACAGTGCTCATTAGTTCATGAAGGCTGTGCTTGTGCATCGTCTTAGTTTGATCACCTGTAAGATGAAAAGTTTGGAGCTTCCTGCGTTTTGTCCGGTTCCAGCAGCTCGCTAGTCTGATGGTCTGAATTGTTTTTGGTCACCGCTGATGCCGCTGCAGGTAATAGGCACAGCCTCTCCATAGACACAATGACCACAGCAAAGAGGAGAAAAATTAAATGTCCACAACATTGCCAGATTGTTTGAGGCCTGGGTGCAAATCTTTTCATCAAAGCCCTGTATGCTATTTAATTAAAAGATACCGTTTAACTGGAGTTACATTATTCACAGAAAACTATTAAGACTTCTTTTCTTATTAGATAATATAACTTCCGTGGCAGAACTAGGTTGCATAGATCTCTGAGATTAACTTCACATTTTCACACATTTGGTTTCTCCAGTCAGGTCATAGTTCAGCAACTAAGATACTGGGCAGTAAGGCTGGATACGGGCATGAGGGAAATACTAGCAAGAATCTTGACATGAGCCACTCCTCATTTGGGGTGAGATTTTCTTGTTTTTTTTTTTTTTTATCAGCTATATAGAAGGGGCTGCCCATCTCATTTCCTTTACTACTGGTATATGACATGGGAGAATGCAGGTTGGCAAGACTTAAGCTGGGAGACATGCTTTACTTTTTGGCAAGTAAACTAGACACATGGTCAAAGCTTTACGAAATCTGGGACCTACTGCTCAGATGCAGTAGAAAATACAACTAATTTCATTCTGAAATAATAATATTGCTTTTACCTGCTAAGGTTTGGTCTTCAGTTGTACTTTATATATATATACACACACACGTGTGTGTGTTTATATGTGTTGACTTTAAATTATAGAGAACATTTTCACCTCATTATAAAACATTAACTTTAAAGTCAATCATTGAGAAGCAGTTGGATACAAAGCATCTAATCACAAAAATAGAAAAAGAAATCACAGAGCACTTCAGAAAGAAACTCTGGTGCTGAAGGGCATTTAGTTGTTCTTCTCCAGGGACCTGTAATAATCTGTCAGGACTTTCCATGCTTTGGGGGCCATGAAGCCATCTGGGGGATTCTCTCCTTCCCGGGCCAGCTTCCTCATACGAGTTCCTGAGATGAAGTCAAACTCATTGTGCCTGTCAGAAGGTAGCAACAAAGAACTCAGCACAGGTAAATAACATCTACCTTGAAGATCCCAGGAGTAGAATGGGTTCTGAGACCACATTTTTTCTTTCTGTAAAATGCTGCATCTTCTAAAATAAGCAATTCACTAAATCTTCAGTAAAGGAACTGGCAGAAGAAAGGGAAATCATGGCAGCTACCCATTCAATACTGTGTACCTACTCAGTTCATGGGAGGCATCTTCTATTAGCTCTGCCTACTTGTGTGAGCTCTGAGCGTGGTGCGTGCTCTATAAATGCCCATTGAAATCTTTTTCTGTGTTTACTTCCTTTCACATAATGTGCCAGGCACTCAGTGCATGCTCAAGGAATGTATGTTAAAAAAGAAATATTTATGGACCATCTACTATATGCAAGGGGCTGTGCTACAACTTCAGGGGGCACGAAATGTGCAAGACCAGGTCTTAGCTTTCAAGGGACTCTCATTCCAATTAGGAGCATGTGGAGATGTACTGGGGAGCTTTCCAAAATTTTGCCTCATCATTCCAGCTGTACAGATGTTGATTTAAAGAATTTTCCTCTGGGGCTTCCCTGGTGGCGCAGTGGTTGAGAGTCCGCCTGCCGATGCAGGGGACGTGGGTTCGTGCCCCAGTCTGGGAAGATCCCACATGCCGCGGAGCGGCTGGGCCCATGAGCCATGGCCGCTGAGCCTACACGTCCGGAGCCTGTGCTCCGCAACGGGAGAGGCCACAACAGTGAGAGGCCCGCGTAACGCAAAAAAATTAAAAAATAAGAATTTTCCTCTGAAAACCTACCTTGCTGGATCATAGAAGTCCATGGCTTTTTTGGCTTTGTTGTAGGCAGCCACTCGGAATGGAATGATTTCCACAGAGGTGAGGCCAGGGGCCATGGTCAAGACCTTGGCCCCATGAGTAGGTTCATACAGGTCTTTCTTGGTCTCAGGGTGGGGCATTCCTGCAGGATCCCGGCCCACAATGTAGAAATTGGCCCCTGCAACCATCCGGGACCTGCAGTGCCATTGGACCTAGGAAACATCACATAAAGGACATGCTGGTCATCACTGGCCAATCCTGTGGGGTCCCTGTTTATGGAGACACCCCTTTATTCTGCTTTAAAAGTAATTCAGCAATGTGGGTCAACTAATAATTGCAAGGAAGTCAGTGAGGTGTCCAAGACTCCTGCTCTTGTCATCTTTTTGGTTATATTGGGTAGGACATAGGAGCTTTAAAGATAAGAATCCTCCCTCTTAGACCATGAATTTATATTTCCTAATCTCTCCAGACTAACAGACCAGTGACACTCAGATCTTACTGTTCCACAGAACTATGTGGATTTTACTTTCCAGTTCCTCCCTATTCAAAATAAATCACAGTTTAAGGGAAATTACAAACTCCAATATTTCTTACCATCTGACTGTCAGTAACGAGCAAATTAACCTTCATACGCAGACATTGATTCCATTTCGACACAGCATTGGGATTTCAAAATAAGTTGCCCTCTTTAGAGCTCAGATAGAAATATAAAGGATGGGGAAGAGAGCCAGGGGCCTGGAACTTTGATCTGGTTGAAGATAATTAGTTCATTAAACTCAGTTTGGAGCATTCCAAAGGGTTGAGACCTTTTCAATTCATCATAGTTCCTGTAAACTTGTTGAAATCCACTACACTGGTGGTGCAGTGGGACAAAGAAAGTCTCTGATAGGCTCAGTGTGTTATGATGAAAGGGAGACATTAAGGTTTTAAAGACATCTTCTCCCTTCTAATATAGCTCACCGAGCATGGTGAATCACTTAAGAGTAACTGGAACAGCTGAAATACTGGGCTAGATACATCTTGCCCTGTAACCCAGGTAAGCTGTATTAAACACCTCGTTCACATACCAACTTCCACAGTCTCAAAGGCAGTATATGACAGGTTTGATTTGGTGTTTCTAGCATTTTCACAAATACTATATGGAAACATAATTGTTTGATAAAGTAAAGAGACCAGAAGATTTTAGAATCTGCTCATGAAGAAGAATCCCAGAAACTCACTGGCTCGTCTAAGTAAAATTAGATGCTGAGTCCCATAGCCCAGCCCAGGGAGCTGCTTACCTCTGTGGGGCCAGCATACAACATGGGAGATGGGAAGATGGCCACGATGGTGGATTTGGGATCTAGAACCTCCTCCTCGAGCACAGCTGTGTGCTGCTTCATCCGCCAGTCCAGGGGCACATCATCATCCTTGGTCCAGCCCCCCAGGGGGTGCAGCAGGAGGACCGGGTGCTTGTAGCCTCTCTCCAGGAGCCGGCGGCGGGTGTCCTGCATCAGCAGAGCATGGCCGTTGTGGACAGGATTGCGCAACTGGAATGCGAACACTGCGTCTGGGAAAGGAAAGCAGAAACAGCACGGTCAAAGACATGCACTGTCTGCAAGAACAGAAACGAAAAGGTACAGCTGTGTCTATTGTTCAGTGAACTTGTTACATCCACTTGCTTTTAAGGACTGGCTGGAGAATCCACCTGGATCTTTAGGGGTGTTACTCGAAAGGTACCAACCAGTGCCAGACTGCTTAGACAGGAATAGGACACAAAGGTAGGAAGCCCTGAAGGGAGAGCCTGACTCAGAAATGAACATTTGTTGCCAGGACCTTTCCTACAAACCAAGGCTCAGGCAGGGGCCAGTATTAATCAGTCCTCTTGCAACCTGCTCCAGCCTCATTTCCCTGGGAAGTGAATATTGATAAGGAACGTTTTCTGGGGTCTGTGCAAAAGTTTAACAATTTAAAGATATAAAAATATTTCTCCTTCACTTTAGGGAAGTCTTCAAAACTACTCCAATTAGTGATGAACTCCTGAGAGCCTTAATTTTTCTTGTTATGAAATAAATTAATATATATCCATCATAGAAAACTTAGAAAATACAGAAAAGCCCAAAATAGAATTTAAAAATCATCCATCATCCTATCATTACTTTTTCTCTCTCTTTTTCAAAATATGTAAAGTAAAAATCTTCCCTTCCCCTTGGTCCCGCTTTACCCCTAGAGGTAGCTGCTGCCATCTGCAGTTTGGTGCACATGCTGCCAGCGATTTCTGCTACACACAGAAGTAGTTTTGAGTTTTTAAAGGCAATTATTACATTTTATTTTGTTTTCCAGAATTATTCTATACATACCGTTCTGCAGTTTGCTTTTTTTACTTAATAGGTATATTTTGGGTATCCTTCTGGGTCAGTGCATATTTTTAACTACTGCATAATATTGCAGTAGTTCAACTTTATAAGGTGTTTCCATATCAACAGACATATCAATAGAAGATGATAAAAATTTTCAGCTTTTCAAAACTATAAACATGCTGTTTCCTGATAATCCTTAATTCTGTAAGCAGAGGAGGGTTAGGAGTATTAACAAATGCCGTAGAGCCAGGCTACGTACCAGCATTCATTTCTTTACATTTCTGTTTGAGCTCCAGAGGTGTCAGGCGGTATTGGTCCAACCCATCATTCCACCGTATTCTCTCCAGCACCTGAAGGTCACCACCAACCAGCCAATCCCCACTTTCCATCACCATCTAGAAAGACCGTTATTAAAGTTGTTAGTGATTAATACTGTTTTCCATTTTATCTAAAATTTTTTCTTCTTCTGAACCAATCTTGGCTTACTTGAAGAACTGCCTTCAGTTCTTCAACATTTCAAGCACAGTATTTATCAAACTTGTTGGTCTCTCAAATCCTTTATTACTCTTAAAAATTATTGAGGACCTGCAAAGAGCTTTTGTTTATATTGGTTATATCTATAACTTTCTGTATGAGGAATTAAAACTTAATTCCCTTAAAAATATTTATTGACTTAAAACTAACAATAAGTCTACTAAATATTAACATAAACATTTTGTTTTTTACTGAAAAATATTTTCCTAAAACATAAGAGAAAAATGGCATTGTTTTACATGTTTGCAAATCTCTTCATTATCTGACTTAATAGAAGGCAGCTGGATTCTCGTATCTACTTTTGCATTTATTCTGTAGCAATATGTTATTTTGGCTGAAATATGTAAAGAAAATTCAACTACAGATAGGTAGTTGGAAAAGGGAAGAGTATCTGAATGAATAGCCTTTTTCTATCATGTGGATATTCTTCTTTGATATAGAATATTAAATAACGTAATTTAAAAATCAGCAACTTTAACAGACATTTTTCCAAATAGGATGTACAAATGGCCAACCCAACAGGGATATGAAAAGATGTTCAACATCACTCATCACTGGAGAAATGCAACCTCACACCCATTAGGATGGCTACTATCAAAAACAGAAAATAACAAGTGTGGACAAGGATGTGGAGAACCCCCTTGTGTACTGTTGGTGGGACTGTAATATGGTGCAACAGTATGGAGTTTTTTAAAAAAATTAAAAATACAACTACCACATGATCCAGTAATCCAATTTCTGGGTATATATCCAAAAGAATTAAAAGCAATGTCTCACAGAGATTTGCACAACCATATTCAGAGCAGCACCATTCACAATAGCTAAAAGGTGGAAGCAACCCAAATACCTATTGAAAGATGAATGGATGAACAATGAATGTGAATGATATACATACAATGGAATATTATTCAGCCTTCACAACAAAGGAAATCCAGCCAGAGACTACAAGGGGGATGAAACTTGAAGACATTATGCTAAGTGAAAAAGCCGTTCACAAAAAGATAAATACTGTATTTTTCCACTTACGTGGGTATCTAAAGTAGTCAACTTCATAGAAAATAGAATGGTTGATACCAGGGTCTGGGGAAGGGAAAGAGTTGTTGTTTAATAGGTATGGAGTTTCAGATTTTCAAGATGAAAAAGTTTTGAAGATCTGTTTCACAACAATGTAAATATACTTAACACTACTGGATAGTACACTTAAAAATGGATAAGATGGTAAATTTTATGTTACATGTTTTTTACCTAAATAAGTAAATAGATAGATGGTAGATAGATAGATGATAGATGACAAGACTCATTTTTCACTGAGGTCACTATAAATACTCTACTTTTCGATACCCAGTCTCAGTTGAAAAAGTGACTTCAGGGAAGGGTGGGTAAGGAACAGAACATGGAGACTTTGAGAAAGAACCATCTATACATTGTCTCACACTTTAGATGGCCCAACTCTGGCGTCTTCAATTGTGCCCCTTCTGTCAGGGCAAGGAAACCCTGGTGGGCAGGCCCACCTGAAGTCTGCATTTACTCTCCACCATGAGATATGTACCTGGGACATTCAGCCTGGGGTGCCCACAGGCAGACCCAGAGGGCCTCCACAGCATGGGGCAAGGCCAAGCATAGAAAGAGAAGGAAGGGTTGGCTGCAGGCCAAGAGCCAGCTGTCCACACACTACCATGTTCTGGTACAGAACCGAGAAGCCTAAATTTGAACCTGGCCTTCCAGATTGTGATCAAGGCATATTGCCAAAGTAGAAAGATAAAACATATTTAAGTTTATTAGATAAGTAACTTTTAAATATGGTATTGGGCTTCAGCTCATATTGTTACCCTGGGTTGCACAAATACTAGGTGTGAACCTGGTGTGAAGAATGGTCAAAGTAATGAAAAAGAAAAGCCTGACAGTGTTTGATGAAAGGAGAGGGTTAGCACTTTCCTTGACAAGGATGGATGGAAGAGGCCCCAGGCCTGACAACACACATATGGGTAATGCATTGCCACATTGTCACATTGTGACATCTAACCATGGTTTTTATGTTGTACATCTGAAACTTATACATTGTTATGTGTTCATCTTATCTCAACCTGAGCAAAGAAAAACATGACAACCCTTTGTGTTTTCTATAAACTTAAATATGTTCCACATGATGCTGCAGTGCCACAAGTCACGACTGAGAGCAGGTGTCTCTCCTCAGTCATTGAGACAAACATTACAGAACGTCTTACTTCCCAGTCATAGTTGTGCAGTCATTCCCCTGATCAAATTCCATAACTGCCTTTTGCAGTGTCCAAGGAGTGTGGCCAGCCTGTAATGGCAGCAGAAAAGAGGGAGGCAAGAAAAGGGGAGAGAAAGCTGATTGATTTATGACACCAATTCAGAAGACATCAAGGTGGTGATGGTATACCCCTGGTTCAATTTCCTGTCATGGCCAGATGTTGGAGTTTACAATGACTTGCATTCCTGAGGTTTTCAGGGAATGGGAGGTTGGGCTAGAGCCAGGGTTCTCAACAGAGGGAGATTTTGCCTCTCCTGGCGACACCTGACAATATCTGAAGACAACTGTGACCATCACAACTGGAGTGAGGAAGGATGTGTTATTGGCATCTAGTGATTAGAGGCCAGGAATGCTTCTCAATATCCTACATTGCACAGGACAGCCCCCGAAACAAAGGAAACCCTGGGTAGAGAGAAAGGGTGATTTGCAAGGGATTTGCTTGCTTTTTCATGGACCCCCTTCTAAACTCTGTGCTCAGGAGAATCACTTAAGAATACTGTCAAATACCCATACCTAGACATTTACTTTCTCCTCATTGCTTAAACTGCAGATAAAATTTTGAAAGAGTTACCCCAGATCCCTGGGCATGCAGTAACTCATTCTGGGCACAAGGGGTCCACCCTATATTGTTCTATTGGCAAAGGCAATATTGAACCTGTTTCATTCACCATCCAGCCTAAAAATACATCTGGAGAACAATGCTGAAACTATGCTTTTGGAATATCTGGGATCAGGAGGGACAGACAGCATCTCTATCCCCAAGGTGGCTCAACTGTCCCCAGAACTGTGGTCCAGCTATCAGGAAGGGAAGTCCAGTGGCTCTAATTTCCAAGGGCTTTGTGGCCCATAAGTACCCACTTCCTTCCAAGCCTCCTGCCAAAGGCAGGTGTGGGACCACAGCTAGAGTTTGCAGAACTGGACACACGTGTGAGGAACAGGCTTTAAGGGAGTCTAGTGAAGCAGTGAAAGAGGAACGGGGCTTGGAATCACAGACAACAGGAGTGCAAAAAGGAGAGAGGATGAGCTCAAACACTAGGATGAAGACTAAGCTATAGTGAACAGGCTGAAAGAGGGCAAGGAAGGGAAGAGTGGAAATAACCTAGAGAGGAAGAGGGAACGTGTACATCAGGAGAGGAGCTGCTGAGGGTGGGAAGGTGTGACAAAGAAAGTGAGGAGGCAGGAGTGGAAGGAACAGTGTCCTAGGCTGAGGGACCAGCACATGCAAAAGTGTGACAGAGGATGATATAGTGACCAGCTGAGATGCTGGAGGGGAATATCTTGGGCGGTGGTGGTTAGAGGTGGTAAGGTAAGTCATAGCTTTATGTGAGCTCCCAAATAAAGCTTGAACGGTCCACTCTAGCTGGAGAATTGGAGAGGGGCTTCGAGGGGAGTAGGGCAAGAGACAGGGAAGAAATTAAGTGCCCTGGCCCAAGTTGCAACAGAAGTGAACACCTTCAAGGAATACCTAAAAGGCAGAACTGTTAGGACTTGGTGATTGAATGGACAAGGGAGAAGAAAGAAGGAAGAATGACGTCCAGTGTGGTATATATGTACAATGGAATATTAGTCATAAGAATGAAATAATGCCATTTGCAGCAACATGGATGGACCTAGAGATTATCCTACTAAGTGAAGTAAGAGAGAGAAAGACAAGTATCATATGATATCACTTATATGTGGAATCTTTAAAAAAATGATACAAATGAACTTATTCACAAAACAAAAAGACTCACAGACTTAGAAAACAACCTTATGGTTACCGAAGGGCAAAGGTGGCAAGGGGAGGGGTAATTTAGGAGATTGGGATTAACACATACACACTGCTATATATCAAATAGATAATCAACAAGGACCTACTGTATAGCACAGGGAACTCTACTCAATACTCTGTAATAACCTATATGGGAAAATAATATGAAAAAGAATAGATACATGTATATGTATAACTGAATCACTTTGCTGTACACCTGAAACTAACACAACATTGTACATCGACTATACTCCAATATAAAATCAACATTTTTTAAAAAAAGAAATAATGCCATTTGCAGCAACACGGATGGACCCAGAGATTATCATACTAAGTGAAGTAAGTCAGAGAAAGACAAAGATGATATCACTCATTTGTGGAATCTAAAAAATAATACAAATGAACTTATTTACAAAACAGAAACAGACTCACAGACATAGAAAATGAACTTATGGTTACCAAAGGGGAAGTGGGGGGGAGGGATAAATTAGGAGTATGGGATTAACAGAAACACACTACTATATATAAAATAGATAAACAACAAGGATTTACTGTATAGCACAGGGAGCTATATTCAACATCTTGTAATAACCTATAATGGAAAAGAATATACACACACGTATAACTGAATCACTTTGCTGTACACCTGAAACTAACACAATATTATAAATCAAGTATACTTAAATTTAAAAAATAATACTTTGAAAGTAACACAGAAAATATATATTTTTTCAGAATGCCAGATGTACACTCAAAACTGAGGAAATTCATTATGGAAAATAAATGTTGATCTCATGATAAAAAAAGAAAAGAAAAAAAGAATGACATCTAGGTTTTGGACATGGGCCACTGTTTGGATGGCGGAGCTGTTCACGGAGGTGGGGGACACAGGAGGGGGACAAGGCTGGGGTGAAGTTGCCCATGTTGAGTGCGAGATGCTTGCAGGAAATATCCAAGTGGAGCCACACAAGAAACAGCTGCAGATAATTATCTAATGCCATGGTTCTCAACCTTCACAGTATATTGAAATCACAGGGAGCCTCAAAACTCACAATACCCAGAACTGAGCCCAAGCCAATTAAATCAAAGACTGTGAGGGAGAGATCCGGTCATGGGTAATTTTTTTTTTTTTTGCGGTACGCGGGCCTCTCACTGTTGTGGCCTCTCCCGTTGCGGAGCACAGGCTCCGGACGCGCAGGCTCAGCGGCCATGGCTCACGGGCCCAGCCGCTCCGCGGCGTGTGGGATCTTCCCGGATCGGGGCACGAACCCGTGTCCCCTGCATCGGCAGGTGGACTCTCAACCACTGTGCCACCAGGGAAGCCCCGGTCATGGGTAATTTTTAAAGCTCCCCAGGTGATTCTGTTGCTGTAACTAACGATGTGGTCTTCATTGAAGGGCTAAAGGATACAGAAACTCTCATTCCTATCCTTCATTGGGAAGTCATACTCTGTTCTCTTGGTTTCTACATCTGTAAAGTGGGAGTAATGATTCTTAGGTGCTTCACGGGAACATTGTGAGAAATAATTACCATTTGAAAAAGATTTGAGATCCATGGATGAAAGGCAACAGGGCTCCACTAAGCATTATTTTTACAAGTTTCACCCGCTCCTCTCCTCATGCTCGCATCTGTGACATGTCACGTGGTTCCATATTAGTGAGAGGGTTGGGAGGATTTGAATGGAAGGTCAGGGTAACTGCAGTGAGGGGCTATGCAACAGAGGTAGACCGTTTCCTCGGTGACTCTGACCATTTTCCATGCAAATATAACTCCCAGTGCCACATGGAAACACAAGAAGGCCCATAATTACTTTTGGAAGGAATTACTGTTGGAAGGTTTGGGGTTCTAAAACCAAAAAAAACATGCTTAAGTTTTACTGTGAATTTCAAGGTGCTAAAAAATGTCCAGTGAAGACAGTTCCTTTCCCATAAACACACCTTCAGTGCTCCAAGTGTAGCTTATACAGGGTGAGTGGTTTTCTCTCTGGGTATCCATGGCCCATTTCTCACCATTAGCTCAGGAGGAATGTTTACAGAGTCCTTCTAATGACCTAATGCTACAGAGTCCCTGACTATATTTTCAAGGCCACAAATCACACCCCCACTCTCCCTGCCATCGAAAACATTCTGACCTCCAACTGCCAGCACGTGATGCAAGACAAGATAAACATAATTGCTTACGAGCTTCCTTAGTTGTTGTTTTTTTTCTTTTAGTGCTAACCATGTATATGTGGATGTTAGGCCCAAAGAGTGGAAATATCTGAGCTGGCATGAAGAAAGGCCACTATTCTTTAGGTCACTGAGTGCAGATAAGAGCCCAAACCTAAAGGACTATGATCAGAAAAAAAATGAGACAAAGATATAATTAAGGCTCAGAACACAATTCCTCAAATAGCTATTGTCCAGTAATTTCAAGGCCTGTCTCCCAGCCTCTTGGAGAGAAAATGTTCAGATGGCTCTGAGCTTATCTGCAGGGTGGCTAGTTATGTCCAATAAATGAGGAGCTGCTTTGCTCCCCCACTGACCTCTTGTGTTCCACCAGGGGCCTTGCAAAAGCCCTCCCTACTTTGCAACATTTCACAACTGAAAAAAACAAAACCAAACCAAAGGGAAGTTTGTCTGACAGATTTGAACCGTTTTATTCAAACATCCATTGTGTACAGTCTCAGAGCTGGAAGAGATCTCAGAGTTACTGAGTCTGGCCCCCTCCTTTTATAAATGAAGAAACTGAGGACAAGAGAGAGGACGTGCCTTGTCCAACCACAAGGCTTTTTAGAGTCTCCTGGGTCTCAGATAGTTCTCTATTACCTTTGAACTTTCTGAAAGTTAGTTACTCTAGCTAGGGAATCACTAGTATATGTCTTTTTAAATTTCAACCCTAATGCTCTAATCTCAGATAAGGGATAGCTTTTGCATTCAATTTCTCATATTTTTCTCTATGGGAAATGAACCACACCTAACAATTCCACTCCCTGCAATCCCAGCCCATCACCAACAACAATTAGAAGCTGTGAAGGAGGCTGAGGAATTTTAGTCTACTTTGCCGTTAGGCAGATTGACTCCAAAATAATCCTAATCAGATGAACACATTTTTCAATCTGATGAAAATGTGGTATTTTCCCTCCGGAAACTCTGCTGCTATCTGTGCTTTATTGAAACAATGTCACCCACCACTCCCCTCCACACAACAGCCACAGAGCATGAACTTACAGTCTCTTTCCAGAGGTTAGCTGGATCCATTCTGTAGGAAGAAATTGACTTCCCTTGTGAATTTCAAGATGGACAGGGCTGCAAGCTCTGGCTGTGGTTTTGTGCATAGCATAGCTATGATTCTGGTTCTCCCCTCATGATGTTAGACTAAATTATCTCCCCAGTCCAGTTGTTTCCCATTTAGCTGAGGGAGTCACAGCCATCACAGGATCTGAGGACTCAAGAGACCGTTTAGACCAGCCCTTCAACAAAAAGTCATTTCTTTGCCCTATCTAAAAACATCTCCCCAGGCAAAGCTTGCAGGACCTCCCTTGGAAACGCATTCTTCCATCTAACCCCAGTTTTTCTAAGTCTTTCGCGAAGGACTTAAAAAGAATTATTTTTAACCTAAGTTGAAAGAAAGACCTTCCAAACGTTATGCCACTTACTTTGATGTAGGGGTGTTTTGCACAGGTTGTGCCCCACACATGGGAACAACGCTCCTCTTTTCTGTGTTCGTAGAATTCAGGGTCTCGTAAGATAGCCACCTTCCGTCCTCCGTGTGTCAGGACAAACTCGCTGCACCCTTGCAGCCGTGTCTTATCGTCCGCGGAGACGGGCAGCACGACGGGGATGCTCATGTTAATCACTCCGTCTGTGGAAAGTGCCATTTGATGCATGAATGTGGGATACAAGGTGTGGGGGCTCCTTTAAAGAGGACTCAAACGTGCACAAGGTCTCTTCCAGACATTTCCTGCAAAAGGCATTAAGACCTAACTCTAACATGGTTATGTTGGCTGCACTAGTTTCTCTAGCGTCTGTGATAAATCCTTTGAGAAGAGGCTTCTCAAAGCAAAAGATGGAGCGTTTGTGAAAAATGGGCTGTTTCAAATGGTAGGGGTGGCTTCAGTAACTGATTTCGGGGTGGCTCCCGAGGGGGTGGCTCCCTTCGGAGTTCTTTTTAAAATTTGATCCTGACCTCAACACACTAGGAAGCTTAAAGTCTTTAAAAATCCAACTAGATAAAATAAAGGTTGGCAATGCCCTGCATATCTGCGAATTCCACACCGGCAAATTCAACCGCCTCGTGGATAGCAAACCTTATACAGGATCCACCTTTGGTTGAATCGTGGATGAGGAACCCGCAGATGCAGAGGTTGGACTGTGGGGCTGGAGCGTCCACAGATTTCGGTATCTGCATTGGGTCCTGGAACCAACCCCCCTCAGATTGGGAGGGATGACTATGATTTCTTAGTGAAGCCAGATAATGTAAAAGAAATCACACAGCTGTTTCTCCCCTTTTGTAATGGTGCCCTAACATTCTAGCAAATATGTCAGGCTTTCAGTTGTACTTACAGTGAGAAAATGGGGGCACAGAATTAAGTGTATAACATTAAAGAATATCAGGGAGATTTGGGGGGAGTTGCCAAGTTCAAGACTCAGAAGGGAATGAAAGGAAAGTGAGTAAAAACAACATTCAATTTGTTACCCAATTTAAGCTCGTACTGCTTGCCGCTCCACCGGCCAATAAATGGAGAAATGAGTTGCCGGGAGAAGGAATAGCAACTTTATTTGGAAAGCCAGCAGACCGGGAAGCTGGTAGATTCGTGTCCCAAAGAACCACCTTCCCTGAAGTCAGGCTTCTTTTATACTAAAAGGGGAGGGGATAAAGTCAAACATTTTCTGGTTCCCGTCAGACTCTGAGGGGATGTTAATTTCTTCCTCCCTGCGGTCATTCACAGGTGGGCTTAGTCAGGATGTTTTCTGTGAGCTAAACAAAGGTCTTTTAGCTTAAACTTCATCACATGAGAGGCAGGGTTCCCAGAGATGGGCCATTATGTATAATTTAAGCTTATAGGCAACATCCCTTTAGGGATTAACTTGTAAAAGCAATAGAATAAAAAGGTTAAAGTAAAAGAAACAGATCCAATGTGGAGTAAAATTTGTTCTTCCTTATTACAAACTCAGGATTTCCAAAAGAGGAAGCAAATGCTGTTATTTATGGATTGGAGAAAATGTACCATAGATTAATGAAGTCTTTTAAATCTAACTCAAAATCCAACATTTAGACCACTTCTGATAGAGTTAAAGGTCTGAGATCTGAGTTCTGTTTCTTTGGGGCATCATACTCCCCCATTAGCTATGAAACAAAAGTCTACAGGCATATCACTTTGCACATTTAAAATACTCTCCAAAAGTTACTAGGACATAAAGAATGTCACAGGATATACACAGCAACTTCCAGCAATAAAGAAATCCCATCCGTCATAAAATCCTGCAACCTGCTCTGGGAGCCTCGTAAGCAACAAGGAAGATACTGTACACAGAAGGTATGAGTTTCCTCACTCAAGTAACTCCTTTGTTTCAAAGTTCACAGACAATAAGAGTAGTCCAAGCAAGCCCTGTGCAGAGAGCACTAAACTCAAAGCCAAGCGATCTCCTATTTACTACCTGTGTCACTCACCTTCTCTGTCCTCAGTTTCTCCACTTGGAAAATGGGATCATAAATAATATGTATATCCCTGGGTTGCTGGGAAGAGGCTTTCTGTGGATAGCATGACCACACTGCTTACAAAGAGTGCTTTGAGTGCCTTGACCAAAATAAAGTAAAACAAGATGCAAAGCAAAAGGTGGGTTGGGTGCTGGTGGAAACCCAGCTCTGCCTGCAACGTGCTTGCGGTGCTGCCTTCCATCAATTACTCTGGGTTGAAATCCAAAGAATACTCCACTTGCTCGTTGCCATCGCCTCCTTTGGTCCACTAGGTTCCAGCCCAGCCTAGCATCTGATCCACCTTCATCTTGGCCTTGAGTGAAAATCCCAACTAAGGAAACAGCACTACCTGACAGGTTGTCAAGAGACTAATCTGTGGGATGCTGTGGAAGGGAGTTCTACCGAGTGACAGTGCCAGCTGATCTCACACACCTGTGGCTACAACTCCACACAGGTAAAAGCAGATTTACTGGGGTTTCCCTATCATCTTAATCAACTTTTCTAATACATAAAATTATCCTACAATTTAACTCTGTGCTGAAATAGCCTCCATAGCTTTAAACATTGACTCGGGCTTTCGGCCTTTTTCCATCATGTGCTTCAGCTCTGGTGGGAACCACCCTGATTATTTTACTGCAGTATAACTCATTTTGGAAAAGAGTATCGTAGTTTTTTAGCCACAGTTAGTCCAACACTTAACTTCATGTTTAATTGAATAATCTTGCTTTTGCTTTAAATAATTTTCAAGCCTGTTGTTTTAACCTTGTAGATATGCTTATCATTTGTTTGGGACAATTTCTGGGCAAAAACAAATACTTTATATTGCTTAATTCATCTTTTTCAAGGAAAAACAGCAATGATGAAAACAATACTCAAGATAAATGATATCTTCAGAATTTTACCTTTTTCTTCCGGTACAGTGCAGAAGTTTAGAATTGCAGCAAGTACGTGTTTATTCCCAGTTTTATAACTATCAATTGTCATAGCTTGAAATTAAATTCATGCATAATTACTCATCACAAACGAAGTACAATCATCCACAATCCAACCAGGTGCATCCACTTTAAATTGTATCTAAAATTGATTTATCCTTCATCAATTAAAAATGTTTTATAAATGCAATAGAAAAAAATTTCCAGATTTGTGAAACAAAATGGGGACCGACCTCAGTAGAAGTAATTAACAGAGAGGATCATAAATTTTTAAAATCTCAGGAACAAAATGTGCAACAGAAATTCAGAAACAAGTTTAATTTGTCAGCCAAATAAAACATTATAAACAACAGCTGCATCTGATCCAGAAATTTCCTGTTACTTGGACTCCTATCAACAGAAGAATGCAGCATTATTCTGTTATAACTGGTTGGATCATGAACTGTTAGCGATTCCAACTGGTTCATTTAGATTTTTTTTCTAGTTATGTCCTTACCATTTCTAGTTAATATAACATATCCAATTATAATAATTTAACTACTTATAAAGTTAAAGTACATACCAGAAAGGAACATGCCTAGAGAAATACAAACAAAATTAAGAAACATATTGTTTTCAACTTTCCACCAAAATAATAGTAAAGCAACAATGACAAGGAACAAACTCCTACTATGAAGCTTCATACATACAACATACAAAGATACTGAGCTTTTTGTTACTGTTATTTCTAAAAATAGAGCATACGTGACAGCAAAAAGCTGGTGAAACCAGAATTTGTATTGAATAATGTCCAATACAATCCAAAAGCATTTTTAAATAATTATGTTTTTATTTACTTATTTATTTTTTTGCGGTACACGGGCCTCTCACTGTTGTGGCCTCTCCCGTTGTGGAGCACAGGCTCCGGACGCACAGGCTCAGTGGCCATGGCTCACGGGCCCAGCCACTCAGCAGCATGTGGCATCTTCTCGGACCGGGGCATGAACCCGTGTCCCCTGCATCGGCAGGCAGACTCTCAACCACTGCGCCACCAGGGAAGCCCAATAATTATGTTTTTAAATAATTATAACATATGTCAATAGCCCCTCCAACTTAAGCAAGAAGTTGTCTCTTACAAATATGTGATGTTATAACTACTGTCAGATGATTCCAAACCAGGCTTTGGGAGGTATACAGTCAAACTGCTTTAGAACGTCCTAGAATTCCAGATGTTTACAGGACATGAGAGTGTGCCCAGTCCCAGGATAACCTGGATTTGAATCCAGGCTTCGAGGGAGTTATTTAACCTTCCCAATACTTATTTCCTCATATGGACAAAATACCTTCACAGTGGTGTTATCTGGATTAAATGTGATGTCCTATGTCAAGCACCAGGGTCAGAACACATTATGTGCTGAATAAATGCTGGCAGTATATAGAAAAGCTCTCAAGCCCTGACTGGGAAAGTCAGAGCCGCAGAAGACTTGCCGTTAAATGATCAGAGCCGCAGAAGACTTGCCATTAAATGATCAGGCTGCTATGTCTTAACCCTACTTGGATGCCACCAGTCAAGAACATAAGCTCGAGGTTCCATTTTTAAATTTAGATGTGACATTTATCATTGGAGGATCTATGACAGCCCCCCCAAACTATATCCAGTGAGAAATAAAATAATACACTGACATGAAAATAGACCCTTGAGTAATATAGGGAGTAACTCATACTATATAATCATCAAAAACACTAAAAAATGATTTTTTTATTTTGCTTTTGGACTAAGTAGACTGAGCTAATTTTTTTTTTTTTTTTTTACTATAGGGGGAAATAGTGAACCTTTGAGAAAATTAAAACCAACAAAATACTTTTGGGAGACAGGGTCAGAATAGAAACAATTTTACCTGCAGATTGTAGGTGATCAAGAAATGTGCGATTGTTTAATGGTAGATGAAAATGGCCACATGTCTATGGCTACAAAAATTATTTCAAATTTTCAATGGTGGTGACTCAAACTTTCATAAATTGGTTAAAATTAAATGATATCCATACAAATGATACCTTGCCCAACCTTCTGATACAGAGAGACATCATTTTTGGAATTTAACCGTGTCTGCTCAGTCCAAAAGCCATCGAGCCAAGCTCTGTCATGAGACTGTCATGGTGTGGTAGAGGGCAGTGTTTCAACCAGCTTTCCCTAGACACCCTCAAGGCTGCTGTCCAGGTGGGAGAAAGACTGAGCCCACTTCTTCCAAAGGAGCAGTTCCATTTTTATCTGTTGTATATATTGCCTCAGATTTCACTGAAATAGTTATGACTTGAAAAAAAAAAAAGTTTGACAACCACTGATGTGGCGGGAAAACCCCTCTGGACTAGAGTTCAGAAGATGAACTGCACTGCCTGTCCCAGCAAGCTCGTATTATCTCCAGCAGCTAGAACAAACCCTGACACCTGAGGACACTCAATAAATATTTATTGGCTAGCTGATGAACATCTTATCTGTGCTACTTCCAAACGGATGTGACTAGAGATAAGCTTCTTGGTCTGTTCAAGACTTTGAAGTCCTTTTAATTTTATGCAGTGAGGGGGTTGTTAATATATGGAACATTTACTGTTGGACCAGGTACTGTATTCTTTTAAACATTCAACATCCCATTGAGGTAGGTACTATTATTAACATCCCTATTTTACAGATGAGGAAACTGAGGCCCAGAGAGTTTAAGTAATTTGCCCTGAACCCAGATAGTTTGGCTCCACAGCTCACTCTTATCCACTATGATATTCTGCCTCTACTTAGGTAGAGGTGTGCAGCATATTACATCCCTGGTATGTATTTTTAATAATTGACTTACATAGGAATTCAGGAGGCTTCTTGAGGGTATGGGGAGTTTTGAAACCTAACTACAACTGGGGTTGCTTTACGCCCCATTCCCCAGGCAGAGGCACAAACCTAGAACATGAACATCTTTCTCAGGAAAGAACATCTGATTTGATTTTTCTACCTAGAAGGTTTGGAGCCCTGCTCCGTATTACAAATTCCCTCCCCCACTTATCAGTATTCCCCAAGATCTTGAAATAAATAAGTTCTATTTGATAAGGTCAAGACAGTTCTAGGAAGGAAATGATCAGAGAAGGACCCGGAAGTTTTCTGAATGAGACATCATTCCAACCTTGACAGGAGCAGTTCTCTAAGAGCCGTTCAGCTTCTGCCCAGAAAGCTGCCTTAACACCCCATATTAAAGTTTAGTGGATGAAGCCATCCTAATATATTTCACGTATGAGCATGAATATCAACCCTTTATTATCCACCAAGGAAAGCAGCTGCTGCAGTAATGTTTGCTGGAGGATTGGAGGCATCCTGCAAGTCAGCAATGAGTGCTGAGTCCATCCTGGCTTCCCCAGGATGGTCCAAGCAGCTGCCAGTGGTGCTTCTGACTGTCCCCTGCCTTATGAATATCACGGCCAGCAAAGGGCAGGTGGAGGTGAAAAAGACTTAACCTTCTCTTGGCTTTGTGTGCAAGTCAAACCTTTATTTTTTGGTTCCTTAGCTTTAGATAATCAATAATCCTTTGAGGATAACCAAAAAAAAATCCTAAAAATGGAAGCTTATACATAACTGGACACACCATAAATAATCTAAATATTTTCACAATAGGATTTACGAACCAAGGATTAGCATTTCTTGTTCCTGTGAAAACTTCTGAGAAATATTTTTTTCTTTAATAATAAAGAGTAACAAACAAACGAAAAAACAAAAACCCATACCGTCTAGCAGGGTGCCAAAGTGTATAACCTGCAAGTACTCCTTTTCCCGCATAAAACCTTTGAGGGGAGTGGCCCAGCCTTCACTCAAAACTTGGACCCACTGAAGATCCAGCTGCAAAACACAAAAAAGCAGGTGAACATTTCCATAAGCTCCGTTTCCCAGCTATCTGGCCCCAGGGCAGTCCTTTCTTATTCAGTTGACAGGAGAATGAAGGCAGAACCTTTTATGATTTAAGTATTCCCATATGTAATGCTGACCCATGATCTAGGGGGGCTGGAGAAGTTTGAGTCTAGAACTTTCTGTGGGAGAGTGGTGAAAAGATTTCAAACTGGGATGATTTCTTTGAACAGGCTAGGATAGGATAGGCTCTATCTATCCTTACAATGTGCACCTGTGTTGAAGATTCACCGTTCATTCTTTTTTCCACAAAAATTCTGGTTTGGCTACATTTTTTTCACCAAATGTGCTGGTTATTTGACTGAACTGAGCAAACCATTGACACTAAGATAAATGTCCAGGGACTTCCCTGGTGGCACAGAGGTTAAGATCCGCCTGCGAATGCAGGGGACACAGGTTCGCGCCCTGGTCCGGGAAGATCCCACATGCTGCAGAGCAACTAAGCCCATGCGCCACAACTACTGAGCCCGCGTGCCACAACTATTGAAGCCTGTGCGCCTAGAGCCTGTGCTCCGCAACAAGAGAAGCCACCGCAATGAGAAGCTCGCGCACCCCAACGAAGAGTAGTCCTGGCTCACCGCAACTAGAGAAAACCCACGTGCAGCAACAAAGACCCAATGCAGCCAAAAATAAACAATAAATAAATTAATTTTTTTAAAAAAAGACAAATGTCTAAAATTCTTAGCGTGATACTGACAGGCCTACGAGCTCTGGCCCCAGGGGCTCATACAGGGATGTCCACCTGGCCCCACTCCCCACCTGGGGGCCTAGTCACCAACAGTGCCAGACAGTGTGCAGTCTGAACACACACGTGGTTTCAAGCCCATCCTCCCCTCTACCTGAAAACCCTGTTCATCATTTAAAACCCAGTTCAAAAAAATAAAAATAAAAAAATAAACCCCCCAAAATAAATAAATAGATATAAATAAAAATAAAACCCAGCTCATGGGCCACTGCTCTGAAATCTTTCCTGTCACCCCTAGGATCAAGAGAATTAATCATTAGATTCTTTGAAGTTCTTCTGTACCTTGCAGACCATTTTGTTATTGGGACTATTATTCCGCACTGTAATTATGATTATGTGTTTCTCACCTGCCTGGAGCATTGGAAAACTCAGAATTTATTGTGTTTATAAATTCGTCATGACTTACTAAAGCCTGGGGTCTTCATGAGCTGAAGGACATTCCCAATGTACTCTGCCTCTTAAAAAAATGTCCAGGGCTTCCCTGATGGCGCAGTGGTTAAGAGTCCACCTGCCGATGCAGGAGACATGGGTTCGTGCCCTGGTCCGGGAAGATCCCACATGCCGCGGAGTGGCTAGGCTAGGCCCGTAAGCCATGGCCGCTGAGCCTGCGCATCCGGAGTCTGTGCTCCGCAACGGGAGAGGCCACAACGGTGAGAGGCCCGCGTACCGCAAAAAAAAGAAAGAAAAATAAAATGTCCAAGGTTTTAATGGATACCAAAAGGTTACCAGTGAAGACTTGATCACCTTATATGAACCAACTAACACTAACCAGTAAACAGGCCAAGGTATCTGCAGGGCTGTTTGCTGGGATTGCATCTTAACATCTTCTAGGTTGCAAAATCAATGCAACCAAAGCTCCCTCTCCTCAGACTGAACTCTCCCTGATGAGGGAAGAGTGGGATGTGCAGAGTAGAAAAAAGATCAAGGCATTCATGTCACTTTAGATCAGGGTTGCTTCTTGTTTTCTTCAAATTCCTTCTCAATGGTCCAAGAAACACCTGTATTCTGGACAAACTATTTTCTCGGCACCTGCCAACAAACAATTACTGCCTAATGCTTGAGCGCCGGCATCACTGAAGGTATAATGACAACCATATAAAACTGTCCTCTGCAAATACAGAAGTTACGTTCCCAGTCTGCCTCTGTACATGGCATTGATCAGCTGCCTGGGGCAACACTTGATGAGAGATTTTCTTGAAGAAGAGGTAAAAAAAAAATTGGCAAAATGAAGTGTTTTTCTTCATAGGCATTGCATTTTCCTTATGTCTACCTTCCTAATTAATTAAGAGTAACTGTAAATGGGTTATAATGACTGACAGTAAGCCTAAGTCTCCATTAGCCAGTGGGCACCATCTTACCTTGGTAATTGATAACGAAGGGAGCACTTCGGCCTCAGCTCGGACTTGGTCGAGTTTGTTTTCCGGCACAAACAGTTCGTGGATGCCTTTGATTATAGTGTGGGGTACAATGTTCTGAAATGAAGCAGACTTGGTAACAGTTTGGAATGAAAACTATAAATAAAAAGAACACTTCAGTAAACAGATGATCTTTTATGACTGTATAAAACTATTAAAAAAAAAAAAGACGTTCAGTCCGCCCACCTGCTCCTGTAGAAGTTCCACCACCTGCTGCACGCAGTCGCTCACCGAGGACAAGTTGGTTTTAAGCACAAGCTCAGGAGTTTCAGGTTTCTCATAATCGGAATCAATACCCGTAAACCCTGCAAGGCAGAAGGCTGAAAATCACATCTGCACCAACAGAACAATCTTTTTACTCAATAAGACATAACACATGTTGCAATAATGTTTTCAACTGCTGTATTCAGATTAGAAGAGAAAAGGTCAAACAGCTATCCTTGCCCTCTAGCCATAGATAAGAACATATACAGCTGTGGTTTCAATACAGAAAGTCCCGATTATCAACAAAATCTGTCTGAGTCCAAGCCCTCTGCAGCTGATTAGGATGGAAAAGGAAAACAGGTAGGAGAAAAACTGAAAGATTCCTCCTCCACACATGCACATACACGTATCCATTTTAGTTCTCTAAACGTGATTGCTGTGGCTGGGGTGATAGTTCTTGAAAAATACAAGCCCACGTTTTAACTAGCCCGTGGACATTTTGAAGATATTACGGTTTGATAAAAAGTTGTGTGCACTATATGCAATTTTGGAAAACGGTTTTTGAAACTTCAGACAGATTTCTGGGCACAGACTAATAAGAATTGGTGACATAAGTAAGTGGCAAAGATACAGCTGAACTGGCTCTCCTACCTTTGATCTCCCCAGCTCGGGCCCGTTTGTAGAGACCTTTTACATCTCTGCTTTCACAAATGTTTAGAGGCGCATCTACAAATATTTCAAAGAATGGCAGTCCTGCAGATTCATGGATTTTGCGGGCATTCTCACGATCCTGGAAAATAATTACCTTTAAGAATGTAAGAAGAGGGACTTCCCTGGTGGTGCAGTGGTTAAGAATCCGCCTGCCAATGCAGGGGACACAGGTTCGAGCCCTGGTCTGGGAAGACTCCACATGCCGCAGAGCAACTATGCCCGTGCGCCACAACTACTGAGCCTGTGCCCTAGAGTCCATGAGCCACAACTACTGAGCCCACGTGCCACAACTACTGAAGCCCGCGTGCCTAGAGCCCGCGCTCCCAACAAGAGAGGCCACCACAATGAGAAGCCCGTGCACCACAACAAAGAGTAGCCCCCGCTCACTGCAACTAGAGAAAACCCATGTGCAGTAACAAAGAACCAACGCAGCCAAAAATAAATTAAAAAGAAAAGAAAAAAAAAACTTGGCAAAAAAAAAAAAAAGAATGTAAGAAGAGGTTTCATAGTGAAATTCTTCATCACAAAATACTGTGTGCTCTGGTGTTCCATGACCTTAAGATAACACTGGGGTTTGAGCTCTTCAGAGGTGTCTAGTAAACAACTCTCCCAAGTACTTTCCAAAAAAAAAAAAAGCAAACAAACAAACAAACGAAAATGGGAAAGAATCCCAACTAAAAGACAGGGCTGGCAATATGACAGCATTTCATTCAAAGGATGTGTTCAAAGTACATAGTGTCTTATATGTAATTCACAGAAATTTCCTGTTTTAAAACAAGAGGAGTAACTCTCCACCTCGTTGATTTCAACGTTAAACACACATAACCTGATGCATTGGCGATGAACTGCTGTTTTCTTTAGTAAGCTAAGGCCTCTGACTTTTTGGAGAAATACTGGCTTAGCCAAAATGTTCGTTTGGGCTTTTTGGTTAAAACCCGAAGGAACTTTTCGGCCAACCCAATAAAATTACTGAGCTTTGGAATTTTTCTGGTTTAACTTTCTCTTCCTTTCAACTCTGGCCAAGTGTACCTTACCATTGTGAAAGTGGAAGGGTTTATGTCACCTGGTGCCCTGGCATCTGGAAATGAAGGGACTCTATGTAACCAATATTAAAGAGAGGAAATGAGGGAGCAAGTGGGGGAAGGAGAGCCAGTGGGGGAGACTGGAAGTATGACATTCCTCTGTCCTCCCCTCCGCTGGGTCCTCATCCTGGCAGCTTGAGAGCACTGGTGCTATGTGTGGCAATCGTGTGCACTGCCAAAGCATTTTACCTTTGCAAAAGGAGAAATGAAGCTGGTAATGCAGACCAGACCAGCGTCGGCAAACAGCCTGGCCACCTCAGCAATCCGGCGGATGTTTTCTTCTCTGTCCCAAGGAGAGAATCCAAGGTTTTTGTTGAGGCCATGACGGACGTTGTCCCCATCGAGGGAGTAGCAAGGGATGGCGTGGGAGACGAGATTCTCCTCCAGAGCAAAGCTGATCGTTGTTTTTCCAGCACCAGAGAGACCTGTTCAGAATGGGCAAGACAGGACAGGCACTGTCTCTGACTGTTTAAGATTATAAATTGTGCTCTGATCCGAATTGTGAACTGATCCTAATTTTTACCTAATTCAAGCATAATTAAACCCTCATTACAATCACTGGATTGCCCTCAAATCAAAACCATTCAAATCTAGAAAAAGCAAAGTTTACTACAAGTCAAGTACTAGCATTTCTTTCAAATCTTGAAAAAACTATTTGTCCCTTGTTAGGATTATAGCCTTTCAAAGCAAAAGGCGTTCGTCAATAGGGAGACCTTGGCAGGCTGCCTATGGTCCTTGGTGTGTTCTGCTTTGGGGATGGGCTGGGACCTGGGACCCTTTACCACAGTGCTCGCACCTGGACAAACGTCTCCTGGAGCAATAGAAAACAAAGAAACTATAAGGGACTAAAAATACCTGCACGCGGCCACAGTTGGGGCAAATTATAAACAGTAAGATACAAAAAGGCCAGAAACCAGCTGCCATTCCTGAGGTGCAGGCAGCAAAAGCAGGGTACTGTGCATGATTCCTGCACACAGCACCACCAAGAGGGTCAGCAGACCCCCTAAGCCACCGCTCCAGCCTGACCACCCATCTGCCCCTACTCACATCCCATTTAAGGAACCGGTTCGCCCCACCTCAGGAGTGAGCAAGGGCAATTGTTTCTTGTTTTCGCTCCCTCATGCTGCAGCAGGGACCTCAGTAAAGCCTTGCCTGAATTCCTTGTCTGGCCTCTTATCAATTTCTATTGATTAAGAAGTCCAAGGACCTGAGTTGGTAACACTTTGCCCGCAGTGTACTTTATAGACTAGAAAGTTGTGCATACAAATTCAGATGATGGCTTCTCTTGAAAGAAAATCAGAGGCTCTGGCAGTGGTGTCCTCATATCCCCTTATGAGAGCAATCAGCTGGAGTGGAGGGACAGCCGGCCCTTAGAGACTGGGAGGCCCACCTCCCTTGTAGATGCTGCTAGGCACCCACCTGACAAGAGAACCAACATACTGTCCTTTTGTTTTCAAGATTTTCCAAAATGATTCTCAAAACACAAAGACGGAGAACCACCCTGAGCTACGCTGTAGATGTAGCTAGAGTTGCCATATACTCTTAGGCGTCTGGAGTCTTTACATGAGAGTGGAGTTACAAGGTGCCTTTTACCATGGTTTCAAAGCACAGTGATTGGGAACACACACTATAATTTCTACATGAGGGAGAATGTAAGCAGAAAGGGAATGAAACGCTACCCGCCAAAATGACTTAAGAGCTCAAAATCTGAACCACCCTGGAAAAGGAGCGCTCTAAAAATTCAGTTGTTCTAAAGATCTCTGAACCTGAAGAAAAATGCAGTGATGCCAAGCCACTGTCAGACAGCACCCGGAAGAGGAAGAGTCAGGACGGGGGCAGAAAAGAAAGTCAAGAAATTGTGAATACAGAGAAGACAGCAGGGGGAAAGAGGAAAAAGAAAAAGTAAGAGCAAAGAAGGGATGCAGGACAGAGAGACTTGGAAAGAAAGGTGATATATGAAAGGTAAACAAGTATTTTCCATATTTTTAGTTATGTTTTAAAGTCATGCCCTTGGCTTTGACAGAGGATCATTAGAAGAAACGGCTACGTGAAGAATGTGTTGGCAATCTTTGTAAATCAAGGCATTGTCTGTTACATCTTTATGTAATTCAGTTGCATTTGGATAGAAATTCATGTGATAAATTCCTCTTAAAAGTTATGTCCACTTGTGGGGTACGAGAAATGGGACTCCTGAATCTCTGGTACGTTCTGTTGCATCAGAAAATGAGAGAAACAATAGAAATTTCTAACACAGTTAGCTGTATTAAAATAGATCATTGGAATATTTATTTTAATACATTGAAGTAACACCAATTACATTTACTGAGAGTTTTACTAGGGACCAGGACTTGTGCTAAGTGCAAATATGCTTTATTTCATTTTGTTCTACCTATACCTCTATGAGGCAGGTATTATCTTTATTCTCATTTTACAAATAAGGGAACCGAGGCTTAGAGAGGTTGGTTGGCTTGTCCAAAATCACACAGCTAATGTAGGTGAAGCCGGTACCCACCTCTAACTCTCTAGATTTCAAGTATTTGGTTTCTCCTGATTTGCCTGGTCAATATCCAATGTCTGTAATATGAGAATAAAAAAATAAACTAGGAAAAGATGACTTTTTGAGAGTAAGAAAAGACAGGAAGTATACCCTTGAGATTTTTTTTTCTCTTCTACCTGTTCTTTTTGTCTTTCCAAGGGTGTTTTACATTAAGAAAAATGGACTTGGGCTTCCCTGGTGGCGCAGTGGTTGACAGTCCGCCTGCCAATGCAGGGGACACGGGTTCGTGCCCCGGTCCGGGAAGATCCCACATGCCACGGAGCGGCTGGGCCCGTGAGCCATGGCCACTGAGCCTGCGCGTCCAGAGCCTGTGCTCCGCAACGGGAAACGCCACAACAGTGACAGGCCCGCGTACCGCAAAAAAAAAGAAAGAAAAATGTACTCTGTGGGTATGTCTTGATTCAAAATTTGGACAAACACATGAAGGCAAAACATCTCATGAAGGCAAACACATAGCAAGAGGGAAACGTCTGGAGCACGCTGTTTTATTCACTGCTGCACGTCACGTCTCTCAGAGGGAGTGGGGGAAACATATCAGGAATTGCGGCAGGTGAATCTGCCTTCTAGAACACAGCAGCCTCCTTGCCCTCTGTCCAGCCTCACCCTGGAAGCAGGGAAAGTTGTTCTTCCAGGGATGAATGAAAGCCGGAAACCAAGGGCAAGTGCCACAGGCACTAGGAAATAACTTGAAAGAGAAGAATGAGGCTGCTTTAGACAGGAATAGGAAAGGCTCAGAATAGCAAGAAAAGACGCAAGGCAGGTCCTCGCTTGTTGTGTTTTCTAGAACTATCTTCAGGTTAGAATAAATCAGCATTTGTGAGCAAACAGTAACACATGAGTTGATTTCATAACCTGGATAGACATATCTTTGCATCTGAGTTCATCTCCATATGAAATATTATGTCTACGAAATGAACCTGTTTTTTTCTTTTGAGTCCAGCCTATGTCGGACCTGCATTCCCAGGAATCAACTTCCTCTACCTTGTACTCAGAGTATAAGGTAACAGCCGAGGACTAATTCCAGTTCTGTCACTAACCCTTAGCTTTGACATTCTGGGGCTATATAAACACAAGAAAATGGAGATTCATTTGGTCACCTCGGTGGGAATGAGTTCTTTTTTTATACACAAGGGACAATACTCAGCTACGCAGAAAACATTAGTTTTGCTTCTTGCACAGATTTTAATTTTTTAAAATAAGTAAAATAGCCCCCTAGAATATTAAAACATCAGAAAAGAATATCTCTAATGGACAGCCAAATGCTTGATGTCAAATTAGGAGAGCCCCGTTCATAACTGCCAGTAAATGTGTTTAGGCATGAAATTAAGAACTACAGAATTCCTTAGAGCTGAATGGGAATGTCATAATCAACTTGTCCCATCCTTTCCTGCCAAAGAGGTGAAAACAGAGAACTAGAGACATTCCATGACTTGATGGAAGTCCTATTTCTCACTGATGGGTGGAGTTAGGACTAACACCCAAGCTTTCTATCACAGCTCTCAGCCTCCTTCGAATGTTGAAATACACATGTAATATGTAGTGACACTATCTTCCTAAAAATTGTGTGTCACCATCAGTTTTCCATTAAAAAATATATAGATCTCAACACAGCATACCTGTCAGCCACACGGTACATCCTCGGAATCCACCCCTTGTTCCAACCACCTGCCCTCTCTTATTCCTGCTCACGTGATGCGCCTGATACACAACATTGGTGGATTTCTGCTGGGTCTCCTACAAAACAAGAGCAAGCACAGCATCAATTAATAAAATAATAAATCTCATATGTATACATATAATAAAATAACAGATTACATAAATAGTCTTCCCTAACAGAAACTCCTTTTTTTATAATTGGCACACAGAGTAACATTAATTAACTCTACTAATTTAGAAACAGACACTGCCTTTAGCATACCCATCACTGCCCTTTGAAAGTATAATTTGAATGAGGCAATTATTGATGCAATGTAAAAGTTCTGGTTCCATGACATATTAAAATGTGTACCTTTAGGTAATGGTTAGGGGAATGTCTCTGTTTCAGTAAATGCATGCTCTTCCCAAGTCCCACGGGCATGAACTGAAAATAGCCCAAATACTCCAGCCGCTGAGGAAATAATAGGGTGAGGCTGGTTGAGCTCCTCTCTAGAGAGCTGGGAGAGGCTCCAATCACAGAAGGAAGAGTTAGAGGCCATTATACCCCTCCTGTTCCCACCCAGACACAGACGTCAGCAACTTGAGAGTTTATCCCCGAAATAGGACTCCTTTCTCACAAGTACTAAAATCTGCTTCCACTTTCCCAAGGGCCAGTGTTTGAACTTTTTAATCTTTCATAAAGGCCTGAAGAAATGGAAATGTACCAGTTATTAGTCTTGGAGGTTAACTCAAATCTCGAATGTATTTATTTTGTCTGTAATAAAATCAGCCCCATGAGGGCACAGATTATCTGAGCCTGACCCTAAACTCTGACTGGAAGGTACATGTCTGATGAATAAAAAAAGGTAAAATGAGTCAATAAATACAGTTTGTGGTGGACATTAAAAAAAATAATATGTGAAGATGTGATCCAAAGGGGAAGGGGGTGGGTCAGGGGAAACCATAATGATGGTTAAATAAAAATAAAAAGGTTAAGAACTGCCCATGTGTGTCTTTGGTATGGTAATTAAATTTTTAATGACAGATGTAATCCAAGTTGCTGAACTGTAAAAATCTATGAAGCCTTTTAAACACTGTACATGTATACCCGCCAGAGCTAAAAAAAAAAAAAGCTCCAATATTCTTTGAGCAAGACCCAGACAGTCTTAGAAAACTCTGGGTCACATGAGGGCAACTCTTACATTCTGGAGCAAATTAAATCACCTCTTTATGCCTTTCCTTTGGGAAAAAAAAGATCAAGGGGAATACACATAGGACTGTTTGGAGGCTTATCTAGATAATGGATGGGAACATGGTCTGTAAATGGCCAAGTTCCCTACAAATGTGGATGCTGACAATGATTATTCAGTGCACAGCTGCAGCAGGAGAGCCATCTGGCTTAGCACCAGGAAATCCACTTCAAGACCAAGGAGGAAGGAGCCCCCTGCTGGCCCTTGGGGGCTCAGAAAGGCAGTGCACACCCATGGGGTGGGCCTGCTAGTGAGGCACAGAGCCCAACTAAGGGGCCAGCTGGCAGGGAACAGCATTGTCAGTGTCAGCGGGAACCAAGGGGTAGGTGTTGAAAGCTGGGATCGGCTGGGTTAAGTTACCTAAAACTCTCCAAGGCTAGACGCTCTGATCATCCATCAGACAAACCTGGTCAGAACCCAAGACTTGGAAGGGTCGGGATAGGAGACAGCAGGGGTGGCTTGCACGAGAGGACTCATAAAGGGGGACAAATGAGGCTAGTCCATGAGATATTCTAGCCATCTTTTCCCTGAGTGAATAAATCCCCTGAAGGTATCCTGGGTCTTTTGTGCCAAGTACACTTTATGACTCAAGGAAAACATTAAAATTTTCTTTCTCTCCATTTTCTTGTTAATCCCTGCCATTAAATTCAAGAACACTGTGTGTGGATATCAGGCCCACAAGTCAGTTCATCCGTTCATTCATTGATTCTTTCAGTAAATGTTTATGTAAATGAGCTCCTACTAAGTGCCAGGGGCCATACCAGGCACTGGAAATATAATACTAAACAAAGCAGAATTCCTGGCAACATTTTAGGGGGAAATACAGACAAAAAGATCAAGTAACTGGGCCCCCCAGAGGAGAGTGTGGGTCTCAGACATATATCTCTCTACTGTATGAAGTGTATGGCTGTTAGCATAACTGAAGCCATCTTGGGCCGTTAACAGTCTCTCCTGCTCTTCTGCTGACCCTGCCAGGGACTGTAATGTAAAGTGAATCACTTCTCTGTCATCGAGGGCTTTGTAGTTAATACATATTGTTTAATAATCATTAGAACCTGGTGACCTCTCCTCTATGCCCTGTTAGTCCCCAATGATGAAAACCTTCACTGACGTATTCCTGATGCCCACGAAACTCATTACCCGTTCGTAAGTCTTGACATAGAAAGGCACATCCTGCTTCCAAGTACCTACCCCCATACTCTAGGTTAATATAAAATTGTCCCAATGGCCCCTCGGTGGCACGGAGTACAGCTGTGAATGCTTCTGGATTGTTGTGGACACAATCCTGATCCCATCCTGTGAGTAAGTTACCCCATAATAAACTGATTCATTGATTATATGGAGTTGCCTGCCTCACTTTTTTCAGTGTCAAGATGCCTTCTTAGTTCAGTGGGCACTATGTGTTCCCTCCATCCTCTGACATGAAGATATATAAAGAATACCCGCAACTCAATAATAAAGAGACAACCCGCTTTATAAAAATGGGCAAAAGATTTGAACAGTCACTTCACAAAGGAAGATGCACAAATGGCCCATAACACATGAAGAAGGGCTCCATGTCACTAGTCATGAGAGAAATGCAAATTAAAACCAAAATGAGACACTACTGATAACATCTAAAGTCAGCAAGGATGGGCTCTCATATGTTTTTGTTTGTTTTTCAATTTTAATTTAATTTAATTTTTATTTATTTACTTATTTTTGGTTGCATTGGGTCTTCGTTGCTGTGTGTGGGCTTTCTCTAGTTGCATCGAGCCGGACCTACTCTTCGTTGTGGTGCGCGGGCTTCTCACTGCGATGGCTTCCCTTGTGGCAAAGCACAGGCTCTAGGTGCGCGGGCTTCAGTTGTTGCAGCACGCCAGCTCAGTAGTTGTGGCTCACGGGCTCTAGAGCGCAGGCTCAGTAGTTGGTGGTGCACGGGCTTAGTTGCTCCGTGGCATGTGGGATCTTCCCGGACCAGGGCTAGAACCCATGTCCCCTGCATTGGCAGGTGGATTTTTAACCACTGCGCCACCAGGGAAGCCCATGTGCTGTCATATGTTGATAGTGGAGGTGTAAAGTGGTCCAACCATCTCAGAAAAAAACCTGGCAGTTTCTTGTAAAGCCGAACATTTACCTCCCTTAGGACTCAGCAATTGCATTCATAGACATTAACTCAAGAGAAATGAAAACTTATACCCACAAAAGGACTCGTACAAGAATATGATTAGCAACTTTTTTGGACAAAAACTGTAAATAACCAAGGGTCCATCAAATAGGAAAATAGATAACAACAACAAAACAAAACACCCAGATTATAGAATACTCTTCTAACGGAATACTAATCAGCAATAAAAAGGAATGAGCTACTGATATATGCAATGAGGATGATAATAAATGAAAACATTTTGCTGAGTCAAAGAAGTCTTACCCAAAAAAACTACATGTATTCCATTTATATGACATTCCCCATCAGGGAAAACTAATTTGCAAAGTCAGAACAGCAGTTGCCTCTGGGTGATGGCAATGCTGTACGTCCTGATAACGGTTTGAGGTACATAGGTGTTTGCATTTGCCGGAACTCAGGGAATGTACACTTAAGATGGGTATTTCGTTACATGTAAATTTTACCACATGCAAAAAAAGAACCATTAAAAAAAAAAACTAAGCAAATACGAAAATATCTAATAAGATTCAGATGGTGGGGGACTTCCCTGGTGGTGCAGTGGTTAAGAATCTACCTGCCATGCAGGGGACATGGGTTCGATCCCTGGTCTGGTAAGATCCCACATGCCGTGGAGCAACTAAGCCCATGCCCCACAACTACTAAGCCTGCGCTCTAGAGCCCACGAGCCGCAACTAATGAGCTTGTGTGCCACAACTACTGAAGCCCGTGAGCCTAGATCCTGTGCTCCGCAACAAGAGAAGCCACTGAAATGAGAAGCCCCCCACCCCCAGCAACTAGGGAAAGCCTGCGAGCAGCAACAAAGACCCAATGCAGCCAAAAAAATGAAAAAAGATTCAGATGGTGGAATGATATTGTTCAGCACAGCTGCGTTTGTGGAAAAGGGCTCGGATCCCATCACAGCGCGTTTGACTTACGGGGCTGCTGCCCACCTGTGCACGTGAATGCCCACCGGTGCTTAATTTGTCCACAGAGATGGGTTTTTTTCCTCTCTTTTGGCTGTTCGTTCTCCCTAGAGGCTGAGATCCAGAATAAACTCCAGGCTTTGCTAGTCTTCTGTGGAAACTTTGTTATCATCTGTTAATTGCCTCCCCAACAAGCACTTGGTTTTCCAAAAACATCAGAGTCCACAGGAAGGAACTACTCTCTTACAGTATGTAATAGTTAATCTCTGAACTTTTGGTTTTTATTAACTGCATCTTAATCATGGGTGTTTGTCCAGATTTTCTATCACTCCAACAATGTTTTAAACAAACAAATGAAATCTTTTCAGATGGCCAGGTACTGGGGCTTTTTTGTTTGTTTCGGGAAGATATTTTGCTTCTTATTTATCTCAAATTTACCCTTGATTTTCTCCAAAAGGCAAACAAATAAAATAGAAGCAGATGTTTTGAAGGATATTTGAATTGCAAAGGGGTGAGGCAGCCGAAAACTGTTCTTTTCCTTGTTGAAACCCTTCCTTCCTTTCTTAAGAGTATATGGTGTTCTAAGCTTCGGAAAGAAAGTGGCTGTCAGAAAAAGGATTCTCTCTATGGAAAGCAAAGCACATGTTAAAGAACAAATGCCTCCCTGTGAGTAGAAAAGGAGCACAGAGACGTCCTCGGCACCTCGTCTAACACTGACACTTAACCGGAAGTGGCCCAGAAACCACAAAGTTGGTGGCATACTTCTATTCTGGGTTCCTAAGGAAAAAAAATGCAAAAATCCCTAGCTTCTTCCAGGTCACTGACCCAGAAAAACTCCCAGGAGTCACATGAGGATGGGTTTTGGCGTCAAGCAAATAGGGGTTTGAAACCCTCTTCCTAACCTACTTGCTCAGTGACCCTGGGCAAGTGATAAACATCGTCAATCCTCCATTTCCTGTTCTGTAAAATGGGGCTAAGAATAGTTTCCTCATAGGGCTGCTGAATGGATTAAATAATTTTCTATATAAAGTATCAAAGAAAATACATGACAAGGTAAGCTGTTGAGGCTTATGAGGCCCAGGAGGCATTAATCTACTCCGGAGACATCATGGTAGTTTGAGGCCTAAGTCACCCAGATTTAGAAGTGTTCTAAGGCTTACGTCCACTCTAAGGAAAGTCTGGGGAGGTGCGGGGGCGGGGGGTCATGATCAAGTCAGACAATGGATAGGAAAGCAATTTTGTAGGGGTGAGGCATCACACACACACACGCACACATGCACACGCACGCACGCGCAGGCGCAGAGGAGGATGTTGTTGCCGTTCTGATTATCATTTTCTTTGACTCAAAGCCCAGCCAGTAACATGCCTCTCCAAGGTGCACCCGTTTGAAGCCTCCTTGTTCTACCCACCCCACACTAACTGCTCTCCTGCTGGCTGTCTCAGTCATGAATGCTTAGTCACCGGTATGAGGATGGCCTTTGCCCCAGGTTAGCCTCATGAGCTATTAAAGATGGGACTTGATCACCCAGCCCAGGGTTGCAGTGAGTATCTCTGCCAGATCTACTCCTCACTCCCATCGGAGATGCTTAAAGGGGAGTATGAAGGGGCTTCTAGAACTCAGGGTGGGATAGGCTAGGTCACGGCAGGCCTTGGTTTTGCGTGACTAGAAGAAAAGATGCTACATGGGGAGAAGACTTCAGATGATTTCACGGCAGGGCGGGGCACCCTTGGAGCCAAATCAGAGCCTGTGGTACAGTGAGTAGGCTTATGAAAGAGAGGGCGCTGGAGGAATGAGGAAGCTGGAAAGCGCAGGTGAGTTTACGAGTTCCTCAGTGCTCAAAGGTTTTTGATGTGTGCCTAATGTCTTCAATCAAAAACAAGTAAGTGGGACTTCCCTGGTGGCGCAGTGATTAAGAATCCGCCTGCCAATGCAGGGAACACGGGTTCGAGCCCTGATCCGAGAAGATCCCACATGCCGCGGAGCAACTAAGCCTGTGCACCACAACTACTAAGCCTGTGCTCTAGAGCCTGCGAGCCACAACTACTGAAGCCACCACAATGAGAAGTCCACGCGCCGTAACGAAGAGTGTGCTCGCCACAACTAGAGAAAGCCTGCGGGCAACAACGAAGACCCAACGCAGCCAAAAATAAATTAATTAATTAAAATAAACAAACAAACAAGTAAGTGGATTTGAATTCCCTCTACATCCTCCTGCCTCCCCCCTCAGTGCAAACAAATCCACTTTCCTTCTCTAATGACAACTCTGCTGTTGCCTTTGAACTTGGCCTCACTGCTGTTGGGCTATGGTTTCATTGCTGTCTTGCTAATTAAGTGTCCCAAACCTCCCTGACCTCGGTGTGCAGTTTGAAGATTCATTTAAAGGTTTGCTTGCAGAAAGCAGCAACCTCAGTATCACCCTCTCAGGCTCATGGCATTATGTCACTTGTTCAAAGCCCGGGAGCTGAGGAAACTGTGCATTGTGACCCATTTGCAGATCCTCAAACTACTGGCTGAAGTCCCACACCTGCACGACGCAGAACACACCGCCAGGCTTCCTGACTCCAAGTGCAGGTCTTACTCCTACCCAGACAGAACTCCTTGTTTCCAGTCCCAGCTGTGGGACCTCTGTGTCACAGCTTCCTCATTGAGGACTAAATGATATCACGCATATCATGGCTTTTGATACTACATAAAAATGTAAATAATCAAAAGATCATTCTTACTTCATTTTCATTACTTAACCTGAGTAGTTTCAAATGTTTTACCATTACAAATATCTATTTATATTTATTTCCTTTCAGAGTATTTCCTTGGGGTCTATAGCCCAAAGTGAAACAACTGAGTATGAAAAGTTATAAACTTTCGTTAAGTCTTATTACGTATTGCCAGTTCATTTTCCAGAAAGACAGAGCCAAGTTACCAGGCTACCACAATATACCTGTTTCTAAATATTCCAACTAACTTGTTATGTTTGCAGTTTTAATGTTTTTTTCCCCCTAGATTACTTCGTACCTATTTAGTTACTAGTAAGAATATGTATTTTTCCACGTTGTAAGTTACTTATGATATTTGTGCGTTTGTCTCTTTTGGTATTAAGTAAGGACAATCTAGGCAATGACCTCGTCCACTTTTTAAAAATGTATCGTGGGCGGATTCCCTGGCAGTCCAGTGGTTAGGACTCTGAGCTTCCACTGCAGGGGGCACGGGTTCCATCCCTGGTTGGGGAACTAAGATCCTGTATGCTGTGTGGTGCAGCCAAAAGCATATTGGTACTTTTTTCTGTATTTTGTATAGTAAAAATTTTATTAATTATAATATACACTTTTTGTTCACTTTCCTTTTGATATACACTTTATTATATAGCACATATATTATATGTAATATGTTATATCATATTAAAAGGTATTTTAAGAATATATAAAAATATTCCTGTTGTCTTTGATGTCTTCCATTTGATCATTCATCATAGCTGAGCCAAATATGTTCTTTAGACCTCTATTTTGATATGATTAAGCTATGATTAAACTATTCTATCTATTTGGGTACATCTGACATTTTAATAATGTGTCATGTGCTTACATGGGTCAATTTTATTTCTTTTCCATCATTATTATCCAGTGATCTCAAAATATGTTATAATTCATTTCCCTATTACTTTGAAAATCTTTTAGTAGTTTGAATCTATTTGTAGAATTCTTATATATTTATAATTCTTATGTATTTATAAGTTATGTATTCTTACATATTTCTACAGAATTTTTCTACTTTTAGTGTGGACACCTATGGTACTGATAGTTGTTGCTCTGTAATATGTTTTAAAATTCTGAAGATAAAAAGCTCTTTCTTGGGAATTCCCTGGCGGTCCAGTGGTTAGAACTGAGTGCTTTCACTGCCGGGGCCCGGGTTCGATCTCTGGTCAGGGAACTAAGATCCCGCCAAGTTATGTGGCAAAAAAAAAAAAAAAAAAAAAGCTCTTTCTTTAAAAATGTTTTTTTCAACTTTAGTTTAAAACACATTTTTCCATGGAAATAAAATTAGTCAAGTCTTGTTGAGAACATGCAACGCCTCACTATGATTTCCCCTGCTAGTCTCGCTAATTCTCAAAGAACCTCAACATCATAATACAGAAAAAGGAATCATTACCTAAAGATGTTCATAATAATATTATTTAAAATAGAAGCCATCAAAATGTCCATCAATTAAATAGCTTATGGCATATCCATATGCTGAATGTGCACATCTGTATTTACTGACCTCAGACTATATCATGCTGTACGCCCAAATGCGGAAACAGGTTACAGAGGAAATAACATGAATCCCATTCTAAATTATATATATCTATATGCCGGACCCAGTGAACCCAGGAGCCCGGGCGCCAACACCACCCCCTTGTCGCCCTCTCGACGCCCCCTCAACGCCGCGGGGACAGAGAGAGGCCTGCGCCACGAGGGGTACAATTGTTAGGAGTTGCCAATCGGGCAGGGAGCACACTGGGCAGACCAGGCAGGATCCCTGCTCTGGCCTGACATCATATTTGACGTAAAAACCACGTTATGTCACCTCCCATTCACCGTGAGAAAAACACCACGCCAACTCCAAGAAAGGGGCATTCTACCAAATACCTGATCAGTACTCCTCCAAAGCGTGAAGGTCATCAAAAACAACGACAGTCTGAGAAGCTGTCACTGTCAAGAGGAGCTTAAGGAGACATGACAACTAAATGCAATGTGGGATGGGATCCTGCAACAGAAAAAAATATTTGATAAAAATTAAGGAAATCTGAAAAAAGTATGGACTGCAGTTAATGATAACGTGTCTTCAGTTCCTTAATTGTAACAAATGTGCCACACTAAAGTTAATAACAGTGTAACCTAAGTGCAGGATACACGGGAATTCTGTATCATCTTCTCAATTGTTTCCATAAATCTAAAACTGTTCTAAAAAATAAAGTCTATTTTTTAAAAGAGTGCATTTTTACAAGATTTGGCAATAAATAAAATACTTTATAATCACCTTGGCTTCTGCACTGCTGGATTCTTTATCTTCCTGATCATATTTCTTAAAATCACTGACTCTATTATTTTACTTCTAATTTAAGGATTAAAATTACTTGGAGTTATTTGAGAAATCCTTTTATAAGCACACCATGGAGTAAAGAGGAAGGACAGACAGATAAATAGATAAGACATTGATAAGAGTTAAACACATAGATAAGTTGTGACATACCCACATTGTTTATGGTGACATTCTAAAATATTACAAGAAAGAAAGATTTTGGTTTTAGAGGAAACTGGTGAACCCTAGCAGTGCCCTCTTCTGAGCCCCTTTTGTCCCTCCAAAATGGAGGTGAATTAATTCTCTTTCAGCCTCTTTCAGCCCTCCTTATGTCCCCAAACCTCCTGTTATGACACATGCAGCCCTTAATCTTCCATATGGAGGGATGTGAGTAAATAACATAAAAAAGGAGGAGGAAAAAGGAGATCTGAAACTCCTTAGGGGAGAAAAAAAACCCCTCAAAATGGCTGTTTTTTGCTTCAGAAGCAGGAAAGTGGAAGAGAAGCTATTAGATGAAGTTTATTGCAGGGTAAGAGAGTTAATATTTTTGGACCAAAGAATCCGGAAGTTGCAACTGTCCTAGAGTGGACTCAGGATGGAGAAATACGTGGCTGGAAGTTGGGGGTGTATGTGTGTGGAGTTCCTTCTCAGGACCCCCAGGAGAGGGGTTCACACACCCACAGATGCTCACAAATCTTCACACCTGGACCCAAAAGCCTCCTTCAGTGATTTGGGTGGGGACAGCTCACACCTGCACTGAGAAGCAGGTGGAAAGATGGTGAGTGAGGACAGGGGAAGTTTAGATTCCATGGTTATACCGGGGGTAGCAATATTCCTGGCACATTAGACTGACAGTTTTAAAAAACCATTTCCTGATGGAGAAAGGTTCTTTTTTTTTTTTGCGGTACGCAGGCCTCTCACTGTTGTGGCCTCTCCCGTTGCGGAGCACAGGCTCCGGACGCGCAGGCTCAGAGGCCATGGCTCACGGGCCTAGCCACTCGGCAGCATGTGGGATCTTCCTGGACCGGGGCACGAACCCGTGTCCCCTGCCTCGGCAGGCGGACTATCAACCACTGCGCCACCAGGGAAGCCCGAGAAAGGTTCTTGATGAAACTTTTCCAAGGCCTGCATAACTCACTTCCAAGTTAATCTCTGGAATATGACTTGTTCTTAAAATGACTCTGAGGGCTTATAGGAGCCCCTGCTCTCATTCCTCTCTAATTATGTATCATCCATCTACAGGTCCTGTTTTTCTTCATAGTATCTATCTCTCATATAAGGATCTTACTTCCAGTTTCCACTGTTCACACCCTGACCTAGACCCTTACCATGACTTCCACTTTAGTGCTCAGGCCTATTTCCCCATTACGTGGTGAGCGGGCCTCCAGATGGTCTTCAGTCTCAGTCCAGAACCAGCGGCCTCATCTGTGTCACCCTCTCCAACAGAACTTGCTCCAGGTCCTCCTGGCTTGCTTCTCACATATAATCACATTTCACTCCTCAGCCCTCCGGATGCTATGAACTCCTTCTCCAGCTCTGACCTTTGCTTGTCTTCTTGACCATAATTTGGAGTCTCCTCTTGGCTGGACTGCCCTCCACTGCCATGAATAACTATCCCCGTGGCTTGGCCCGGCTTTTTGTTTTGTTTTTTTTTGGCGGTATGCAGACCTCTCACTGCTGTGGCCTCTCCCGTTGCGGAGCACAGGCTCTGGACGCGCAGGCTCAGCGGCCATGGCTCACGGGCCCAGCCGCTCCGTGGCATGTGGGATCTTCCCGGACCGGGGCACGAACCCGTGTCCCCTGCATCGGCAGGCGGACTCTCAACCACTGCGCCACCAGGGAAGCCCTGGCCCGGCTTTTTGAACCTTATTCCTCAGCACTGTCCCCCATGAATCTTGCTCGTCCTGGTCTCCCCAAGGTTGTAAAGCATTCATCACATCCATCCCTTGGCTCAGAACCCCTTTAATAATCTTTAGTTCTCTCACTTCCTCTTCCAACTGACAATCAAAGAAATTTTCTAAAACACCTTTTAATCATGTTATTTTTGTATTCAAAACTTTCAGTGGTTCCCCATTGAATGAAGTCCTTACACAGAATAAAGTCCTAATTCTTAGATTGGAATTTAAGGCCCTTCATTTGCAGGCTCCAGCGACCATTTCGATAACCTTTTCTACTCTCGGCTGCAGAACTTCTATTCCAAGCAGGAGGTTTTGAACACAGCTCATTCTGGCTTCGCACCTTTTCTCATTCAGTCCATCCTATCTGGAAGAATCTCTTCATACCCTCCACCTAACCACACACTGCCTGTTCTTCAAGCAGCACAGGTGTTTCCTGGTGGCCTATTGGTTAGGATCCTGGGCTTTCATTGCCATGGCCCGGGTTCAACCCCAGGTCAGGGAACTGAGATCCTGGAAGCCGCATGGTGTGGCCAAAATAAACAAGCAGCACAAACCCCGTGGGTTCAAAATACCTTCCTTGATGCCTCTCTGCTGAACTCCTGTCCCCATTAGATCCTGGATATTTTAGACTTATATCTAATGTTTTATAGACTTAGAGACTTGTATTTTAGACTTCACTGTCAACCCTACATGGTGGGGGCCGTAGCTTATACAGCTTTGATTTCCCAACAGGGCCCAGCTAAGAGGAAATAATATAGATTTTGAGGCTGGACAGTTTAGAGTCAATTCAACTTCTGACTCCACTAAAACCTTGAATGAGTTAAGTCTAACCTCTCTAAGTCTCCCCAAACTGTGGGATTATAATTCTTGTTAACTGCTGCAAGGATTAAAAAGAGCAAGCAAATGTGACATAGCTGGACTTCATTAAGTATTCAGTAAACACTTGTTGAATGAATAATAGAAGTTTAATAAATATTTTGCTGGCTGATTGACAGATGTCGATATCCTTAAACAAACTCTGGTCCTCATCAGCACATATGCTTTAGTATCACTACTCAATAACATGACATATTCTAAACTGTGGTTACAGCCACCTTTATGGCTAAGAAGATTACCCCCTTCTTTTTTTTTTTAATAGATCTTTACCGGAGTATAATTGCTTCACGATACTGTGTTAGTTTCTGTCGTACACCAAAGTGAATCAGCCATATGCATACACATGTCCCCATATCCTCTCCCTCTTGAGCCTCCCTCCCACCCTCCCTATCCCACCCCTCTAGGTCATCACAAAGCACCGAGCTGATTTCCCTGTGCTCTGCAGCTGCTTCCCACTAGCTAACTATTTTACATTCGGTAGTGTATATATGTCGATGCTACTCTCACTTCACCCCAGCTTCTCCCTCCCACTCCGTATCGTCAAGTCAATTCTCTATGTCTACATCTTTATTCCTGCCCTGCAACTAGGTTCATCAGTACCATTTTTTTTTTAGATTCCATATATATGCATTAGCATACAGTATTTGTTTTTCTCCTTCTGACTTACTTCACTCTGTATGACAGACTCTAGGTCCCTCCACCTCACTACAAATAATTCAATTTCATTCGTTTTTATGGCTGAGTAATATTCCATTGTATATATGTGCCACATCTTCTTTATCCATTCATCTGTCGATGGACACTTAGGTTGGTTCCATGTCCTGGCTATTGTAAATAGTGCTGCAATGAACATTGTGGTACATGTCTCTTTCTGAATTATGGTTTCCTCAGGGTATATGCCCAATAGTGGGATTGCTGGGTCATATATGGTAGTTCTATTTTTAGTTTTTTAAGGAACCTCCATACTGTTTTCCATAGTGGTTGTATCAATTTATATTCCCACCAACATTGCAGGAGGGTTCCCTTTTCTCCACACCCTTTCCAGCATTTATTGTTTCTAGATTTTTTGATAATGGCCATTCTGACTGGTGTGAGGTGATACCTCATTGTGGTTTTGATTTGCATTTCTCTAATAATTAGTGATGTTGAGCATCTTTTCATGCGCCTCTTGGCCATCTGTATGTCTTCCTTGGTGAAATGTCTGTTTAGGTCTTCTGCCCATTTTTTAATTGGATTGTTTTTTTTTTTTGATATTGAGCACCATGAGCTGTTTGTATATTTTGGAGATTAACCCTTTGTCTGTTGTTTCATTTGCAAATATTTTCTCCCATTCTGAAGGTTGTCTTTTTGTCTTGTTTATGGTTTCCTTTGCTGTGCAAAAGCTTTTAAGTTTAATTAAGTCCCATTTGTTTATTTTTGTTTTTATTTCCATTACTGTAGGAGGTGGGTCAAAAAAGATCTTGCTGTGGTTTATGTCAGAGTGTTTTTCCTATGTTTTCCTCTAAGAGTTTTATAGTGGCCGGTCTTAATTTAGGTCTTTAATCCATTTGGAGTTTATTTTTGTGTATGGTGTTAGGTAGTGTTTTAATTTCATTCTTTTACATGTAGCTGTCCAGTTTTCCTAGCACCACTTATTGAAGAGGCTGTCTTTTCTCCATTGTATGTTCTTGCCTCCTTTGTCGTAAATTAGGTGACCATATGTGCATGGGTTTATCTCTGGGCTTTCTATCCTGTTCCATTGATTTACATTTCTGTTTTTGTGCCAGTACTGTACTGTCTTCATTACTGTAGCTTTGTAGTATAGTCAGAAGTCAGGTAGCCTGATTCCTCCAACACCATTTTTCTTTCTCAAGACTGCTTTGGCTATTCAGTGTCTTTTGTGTTTCCATATGAATTGTAAGATTTTTTGTTCTAATTCTGTGAAGAATGCCATTCGTAGTTTGATAGGGATTGCACTGAATCTGTAGATTTCTTTGGGTAGTACAGTCATTTTCACAGTATTGATTCTTCTCCATCTGTTTATGTCATCTTTGATTCCTTTCATCAGTGTTTTATAGTTTTCTGAGTACAAGTCTTTCACTTCCTTAAGCAGGTTTATTCCTGGGTATTTTATTCTTTTTGTTGCGATGGTAAATGGGATTGTTTCCTTAATTTCTCTTTCTGATTTTTCATCATTAGTGTATAGGAATGCCAGAGATTTCTGTGCATTAATTTTGTATCCTGCAGAAGGTTACCCCCTTCTTAAAGTGAGACCTGCCATGTCCTAAGTCTTCTCACAGCCATCACTACAGAAAACAGCCAAAGCAGTCCAAACCTTATAATAAACAGAACTCCCATTCACAAATGCATTTGTAAAATATTCTTTGAAATTTGCATCAAGGAACTGTGTATAACAATTTGTGATTGTAGTTCTGGTGAGTTTCCCATATTCTTTAAGAATCAATTAAGCTGATGGGACCTAACATATTTCAGTTAGTGCTGAAATCTAAGTCATTAACACTTAAATCCAATAGAATACAGAACTGGACACTTATTTAATGCATTGCTTGAATAAGTTAAATGAACCACATCCTCTGTGAGCACATCCTCACATGGATTATTTCACTGTTTTTTCCTTCACAAATATAACATAAACAACCCAGAGACAGGCAACTAAAATGTATATTATTGTGAACTAAAAGAGCCCATCAGCTTGAAATGGCCTGAAATCACCATTATGAAAAGTTTACATCAAAAGGCTGTTATATGGAAACATTGTTTACTCTCTGTTCAAAAAAAATCAGATTAAAAATTCATCTGCTACATTGCCTATATTCTTGGTTCACAGTGAGGCAGATTCCTAAGGATAAGAAAGGTCACTTAAACCCATCAAGCTCTGGAGTAAACCGACTCATAGAACGCTCGTGTGGTCATATCTGCCCAGCTCAAAGACTTCTTTTTATGTGTAATATTTTCATGATTCAATTAAGAGAACTCAGGAAAAGGAAATAAGATCAGAAGGCAGTCTTCCATTTGATCATTAAAAACGGACCCAGAAACAAAGACCTACTTATAGCACAGGGAAGTATACTCACCTATATGGGAAAAGAATCTGAAAAAGATTATATATATCACTTTGCTGTACCCCTGAAACTAACACAACATTGTAAATCAACTATACTTCAATTAAAAAAAAAAAAGAGTGGACCCAGAGAAGGCTTCTGCCTCTGTAAAGAAGCACAAAGCAAAGGGCAATTGTGAAAGAACCAGATTAATGCCTTTCTCAAGACTCACTGTCATTATTAGGAGTAAAGGACTCTAATCCATTGCAATATGACTTCTGTGCCCCGCAGTAGGTTCAAACAGATTAAATTACTGCATGTAAATTGTTTAAAACAGCGCCTAATCAGTAGTCACCATAACGATCGGCACTGACAAGATCTTCAGTGTTCATCTGACTTGATCTCTTTCCCCTGCATACTCTACTTAGTGAGTCTGCCTGGGCACAGCTACAGACTCAGCCTCCCCAACTACTCTCCCCAGACATCGCTGCTTGTACTGCATTGACCCAAGTGCAACCAATGCACGGGCTGAATCAGTGAGGTTCTCTTAAGAATTTAAGCTATACAAAACACCCAGTCAGTTACCTACTCAGTCCTTAGATTGGAGATTCATGTAGAACCTGTACTAGAGTTGCCAAATCAAGGCACTGGGAGCAGAAACTGAGAGGCCACGAATCCATAAAACAATGTCTCCCTTCCATTTTATCCCACTGACCACTCTTTTCTGGAAAACTCCCTCTTTCCTTAGCTTCCAAGATATTATTCTATCCCTGTGCCTTTCTGCCTTCTCACGTCTCCTCCAGAGGCTCCTTCACACATGCCTCTTCCGCATCCCTTAGATACCAGGGTTCTTCTCCAGCGCCCTTCCACTCTTCCCCTACACATCCCTTAGTGACTCTCACCTGTTCCCAAGGCTTTGTCTACTATTAATATGTATGGAGTGCAAAATCTCTATCTTCAAATATCAATATCTATCTATCTATCTATCTATATTTATTTATTTATTTTTTGCGGTACGCGGGCCTCTCACTGCTATGGCCTCTCCCGTTGCGGAGCATAGGCTCCGGATGCGCAGGCTCAGCGGCCATGGCTCACGGGCCCAGCCGCTCCGCAGCATGTGGGATCTTCCCGGACCGGGGCACGAACCCGTGTCCCCTGCATCGGCAGGCGGACTCTCAACCACTGCGCCACCAGGGAAGCCCCAAATATCAATATTTAAATGCCTAGCAGGTATAGTCACCCAGAGCCACTGAAACTCAGCATCGACAAGAATTCATTTTCTTGTCATTACCCCTTACTCCTTTTCCCATATTCCTCATCATTTGTAATGGCCCACAAATCTCTCTATTATTTAAGCTAGGAGACATCCTACTGCACCCTCCCTCATTAAAAAAAAAATCAATCTATCACTGAGTCCTGTCAATTTTAGCTAAGAGATACCTCTCGAATCATCTCACTGTTGTTAGCTAATCACTCACGAGAACCTCCCTGACAGCCTTCAAACTGGACTCCTCATCTCTCTCAAGCTATTCTCTCCTTTGCCCCCAGAGTAAAATTCTCTTGCTTAAAATCCTTTGGCTTCTATGGTAAAGTCCAGAGACGTCAATTTGGCGCCATGACCTCCTTTTCCAGCTTTATCTACTGCCCTTCGTGGCCTTGAACCCCATGCACCAGTCCAGAACAAGCCCCCGCCACGCCGTTCTTCTGTGCTTTCACCCACATTTTCCTTGCTTGGAGTGCCCTTCTCTCGATTTGTCTCTTACTCACTCACGAAGGTGTGGCGTAAACATTGCTGTGGGCCTTTGGCTAATTTCCCCACCCACAGACAGACTTAGCTTCTTCCTCTGACCCCACAGTATCCTGTTTCTACTGATAGTTCATTTCCCAAACTTACTTAAGACTCTGATGTAAGACTCTGAGAGGGTATTTGTTAAAAACAGATTCCCAGGACTCTCCCCAAGAGATTCTGATTCATTTGGTCTGGGGTAGGGCCCAGGAACCTGTAGTTGTTTTGAAAGTGCCTCAGGTGACTTTAATGCTCAGGCAAATCTAGGAGACACTAACGATACTAGAGAACTTATGTTAATTATGGTCACAGTAGTCCCCCCTGATTTGCAGGGAATACATTCCAAGACCCCCAGTGGATGCCTGAAACAGCAGATAGTACTGAACCCTACACATACTATGTGTTTTCCTATATTAATTGGCAGGTAGCTTATCCTGCATGGACATGCTGGACAAAGGAATGACTCACATCCTAGACGGGACGGAGCGGGACAGTGGAAGATTTTACCATGCTACTCAGAACAGTGCTCGGTTTAAAACTCGTAACTTGTTTATTTCTGGAATTTTCCATGTAATATTTTCACACGATGGTTCAACTCGGGAAACTGAAACTGCGGAAGGTGAAACAGTGGATAAGGAGGGACTATTGTATTTATTGACATGTCTGTCCACTTCACCAGATTGGGAACTTGCCAGTCTGCTCTATCCACATTTGTCTTGGAATCCATGTACCTAGAATATCATAAGAGTTTAGAATTTACTGAATGAATGTTAAGTATGTTTACTCAAACTAATGTTTCATTCCCAGGATAGTTCACAAAATTTGATTCGTTATTCTAATGTGTATTATGGGCGAAGGTAGAGGGCCAGGGGCTGAGATAGACTTGGAAGAACATGGCTGCGCAGGTGGTAAGATTGGGTGATAAGAATGTCAAACATTTTTTCAAAATCTTGGCTGAGTTACAGATTTGGAGGCAGCCAAACCTGTTAGTATTGTCTGATGAATTTAACAATATGAGTAAAACTCACAGTGCAGAAAGACAGACACTCTTGCTCCCACCCTCAACTGGATGTATATTCCCTTAAAGAAGCAGAACGGCGTAAAGGTTAACATGGGTTCCACGTCAGAGTGACTGGTAGGGCATCCTGGTTCTTCTGGTGCCAGCTGTGTGCCCTTGAGCAATTTGCTTAACCATTCCATTCCTTCTTTTGTAGAATTGTTTTCATAACATTTTCTGCCTTAGTGAAGTCGTATGAGGATTAAATAAGAAAACGTACATAAAACAGCACAGGGCCTGGCCAGTGGTTAAGCCCTCACTAAATGTTAGCTAAAATGAGACAAATAGTTGTTATTAATGATAATTAAAATAGTTCACTTACTAGTAAAATAATTATAATAATAATTAAGTGGATGATGATACTTAAAATTATGAAGACTGCCCCAGTGCTTCCCTCTGTTCAGTCTTCCCTGAAACATGTAGTGTAGAAAGAAATATGATTTCCCTCAAAACTCCAGGGCATCCTCCTTCACTTTCCAGCTGTGAAACCTCCTCATGCCCTGCTCTTTCGAACTCAGCACAGAGCAAACCATGCATGGCCATCTTATCTAGGTGCAGAATGCGCAGCTGTGTCTATTGACAGAAGCATAGACAAAAACAGTGCCAGGAATCAGTCCCTTACCTGTCACAGAAACCTTAGAGTTTCTAAAGCTGCACCTGAGCTTCACAAAACACAGCAGACTATGGCTTGTCTCTGCATGTCTATTTCACAGATGGCAAAACTGAGGTTCAAAACTGTGAGGTTCAAAGTGTTTTACCCAAGGTCAGAACAGCTGGTCACTCAGGGTCTCAAATCCAAGTCTTCTTATTTCAAGTCGAGCAATCTTTGGGGATCTTAAAAGCACAGTTTAGAAATAAGACCACAGGGGGCAAATAAGTTGTTGGAAGTTACCATGGCTTCTTGGTAAAGATGTGTTTGGGGCTGGCTGACAAAGCACGAGAATGCATAAATGCTGCCTAGGAGAAGCCTTCCCTACCCCACACCCCAGAGGATACAGTCTGGGCTCTAGAAGATGTGCGTCTTGCTTATCTCATTACATATAGTCCTGACCTCCACTCCTTTCTACTTAGATCTGGCTCCTAGAAATCACCTGGGCCCTTCCCCAGATCCATTCCTGGGCTCCCTCCTCTGCAGGGAGTTTGTTCATTCTAAGACTTAGAAATCACCTTTGCTCCCCTGGTTTGACTCCCTCCCACCTGCCAGCTCTGACACAGTTCAGTGATCAGGCCTCCTCCATGGCACCTCCTGCGTCTTTTCCTCTCATCGCTCACACTCTCCATTTTCATACTCTACACACAGGTGTCAGTCTGAATCCCTGAAGTTCCCCTCAGAGTTTAAGCTGTCTCTTGCTTCTGGGCCGATGCAATGCCATACTCTTTTTTATTATTTAGTTGTTAAATAAGTAATAGCTACATGACTCACAAACTTTCAATATATACATACAAAAAGGTATACAGAAGAGTCTTGCTTTCACGCCCATCACCCATTTGCCCCATCTCCACCCTCCCTACCTCTGAAAATGTGTAAGCACTTTTATTAGTTTCTTGTATATCCTGTCAGTTTATTTATACAAATAGAAGTAAATTTTAAAACATGTATATACTATTTGTTTAACCCTTCTTTCCACACTATTACACACCTTGCTGTTTCAGATCTATGTTGGCAGATCTTTCCACATCGATGCAGAGAGTTTTCTTATTCATTTTATGCCTGCGTATTGTTCCATTGTATGGATATACCATAATTTATTTAACTAGCTCCCTTTTAATAGAAATTTCAAAGGCTTCCAACTTTGTACCACTACAAACAATGCAATAATGAATTACCTTGATTTCTCACTTGTGAATATATGTCTATGAGAGTAATTCTTAGAAGTGAGATTACTAGGTCCATCAGTATGGGCGTTTGTGATACTGATCCATATAATCAAATCACTCTCTACAGATTATACCAATCTATACTTTCACCAGCAATACATGGGAGTTCCAGGTTCCCAATGGCATTGCCACAGAGTACATTATCAAGACTTTTGGATTTCTTCCAATTTGATAGATGAAAATGGTATTTCAATATGATTTTAGTTTGAATTTCTGTTATTATGAGTGATGTTGTACACCTTTTGTTATGTTTAGGACTGTTTGTATTTTCTTTCTTTCTTTATTTTTCAAACCCTCATTTGTACCCTTTCCCCATTTTTCTATTGCATTGTTGGTCTTTTTCTCATTGATTTATAGGAACTCTTTATATATTAGGAAATCTTTCCACTGGCTCTTTGTACTTTGACTTTGTGAATGGTGTTATTTATAACTTTGTTTATGATGTTGCTTGCCATACCTTTTTTTTTTAAATATAGTTAAATTTATCAGTCTTTTCTTTCAATTGGAACTCCAACTTTTTCTGGTTATACTATTGCTTGGACACAACTGGTAGGATTGAATGTATAATTCAATTGAGTACAACTTCAAGCAAGTGAGATAAATAGACTGTTGTTTCAGTCAGTCTCACAAGGAAGTTTGAATAAATAAGAGTGGTTGGGTTTTTGTTCCTTGCAAATTTCTATAGTTTTCCAGGTTTCTCTTCTGAAGAAGAGAGAGAAGGGACTTCTCTGGTGGTCCAGTGGGTAAGACTCCACACTCCCAATGCAGGGGGTCCGGGTTCGATCTCTGGTCAGGGACTAGATCCTGCATGCTGCAACTAAAGGAGCCCGCATGCCATAACTAAAGGAGCCTGCGTGCCACAATGAAGATCCACATGCCACAACTAAGACCCAGCGCAGCCAAATAAATAAATAAATAAATATTTTAAAAAAAAATAAGATGAGAGAATATATAGCTTCAATTATAAATAATATACTTAAGGTCCTTACAATCCTGAGATCTGAATTTATGATTATATTAAATTTTCTTGTGTGTTATATCATTATATTTTGCAAAATAGTGAAACTAACAATGAACAATAAGAATTTCCATATGCCTAATTTTTACACTGGAAAAATATTACATTAACCAACTTTTTTATTTAGTGCTATTATAAATGAAAGTGTTATAAAGAGTTATAAAATTCTTTGGAGAAACAATACAGATCAATAATTTCTACTTTATAGTATGGCTCAATGTTATACCTGACTAGTAGTACACATTCGTTTTCCTCTTGATCAAATTCAATCCTGTCAGGAATAAATGTATTACAGATACATGACTTATTTGATTAGAACATTAGAACAAAAGTGTATGTGAAAGAAGATAGGTAGCAATATGTCCAGTAGGGCAGTTTTAAATAGATAAATAAGAAGACTGCATTAAATTTAGATAAGACTGTTGTTCAATCTCCTGTTCGGTTATCACTTCTTTTCGAAGTGGGAGTAAACTTTCACATATTCAGAATCTGGATCCTTTACATAAATGAGCTAGTCTAGTAAGTAAATTAACTAGTTAAAATCCAAAATAAGATAGCATTAGTCACATTAACTTGTTATATATGTGAGCTTGTGTTCCTACCTAAGTTACACAGGTCATAAATTCATCATATTCTAGATTTCTTTTACTCCTTTGATTAATTTTTTCAAAAAATATTCATTGAGCACTAACTATATGCCAAAGACTGTGCTAGAAGCTGTGGGTACAATGGTGAAAGACACACACACAAGGCCTGCCTGAGGCCACCTCTGAGCCTAACCATTGGGCAGAAAGCGCTCAGAAAATATTAATTGATTGAAATTGTGCTGAAACCATATTGAAAACTTTTGTTAGAGTTGCCGGATTTAACAAATAAAAACACAGTATGTCCCGTGCCATAGTTATACTAAAAAATTATTTGTTGTTTATCTAAAATTCAAATTTAACTGGAAATCTTGTATTTTATCTGCCACCTTACTAGGGGTTTACTTCTCAGAAAATAAGTTCTAGCCTTGCCTTTACTACATACATAAGCCATTTGAACACTGAAGATGTTTATCTCTGTGCCTCATTCTTTTTTATACTCCATTTATGAAATTCTCTCTTTATAAATTATTTTCAATAATTTATAGGAATGGAATGCCCTTCTTCTCTGATGTCAATCAGAGGGGAAAGGACAGCTTAAAAGTCTTGGTTCCAAACTGGTAACTGCTAAAGACAAACACATTATAGGAGAACAGTATGTGTTATCTAAAGAGACTAGAGTTTTACAGCCAGTTCTGAAATGTCAGACATAATATTTTTCAAAGTTTAGATATCTTTTTCCAGCAAGACCTAATACTCTATCTTAAGAAATACAGCTTTCCCACATTACCTTGAAATAAGTGGTGAGCAGGTTCATTGGGTAGGGGAGTGGCTGAGATGGAATGCAGAATCCTGGTGGGGCAAGGGGGTATGGGGTGGGGCATGAGGATGATTATATGAAGACATTGCGGAGAAGAGAAGGCAGTTTCAGAAATGGAGAAAGACTGAATTCGGACATTTTTAAAGAGCTGCACCCTCCCCCTCTAACCACCAATGAGTAAAATTGCCCTTTTTTTTTTACACTGCTGCTCTTCTGGCTAGCACAGCTCACAAATTCCACAGTGGAAAAGAGTGTCTGGAAGAAAAGGATGAAGTTCTACAGAGGGTGGACCGCACATTTAACTTTTATTAAATGCCTTTTAAAAATCTGTAAAACCTACCTATACATATATAAACAATCAACTTTTTCATTTAAAAACAAAACAAAAACAAACAAACAAAACTTCCATCCAGATTTGAAGGCTGTCAAAATTACCCCGTATGTTCCGGAGCAGGAAGCAAAGTGGATGAGCTGCCTTCCTGGGTAGGGATTGTCTGTCCTCTGAGGGGAGGTGCAGGTCTCCTCTGTATTCTCTCCTGTCATCACACCAAAGATCCAGCAAACTTCTGCATTGGTCTAAGATGGTCATGAAGAGACGCAAGAGCAGAACATCTCATTTGCTACTAACGATGGAATTCGGGAGAGGGTGGTCCCGTTTATGCTCCGTCCAGGAAGAGGCCAAAAACTGGCATCCTATAAACTTCCTTGTACTGGGTTCCTGACCCCAAGGCTAGAAAACTGGTCTTTCTTTCCAATGTTAATCTGTAGCCTTCACTTGAATGTCTCCCAGGAAGCAACAGGAAGAAAAATGCACTTGTGAAAATTTTCTTAAAAAATAAAGTATGAACTGACATTTCTTTTCCTACAAACAGCCATAGAAGGCTCAATACAGAAAAAAAAAAAAAATCCTCAATATAGAAAAAACAAACAAAAAACCCCAAAACAGTCCTCAGGTTTCTTCATGTATCATGGAACCAAAACAGTTAAAGCCAGAGATATACTAACACAATAGACGTGCTCACTCTCCTCTCAAGAGTCTCTTCAGCTTTTAAATATATTTTTGAAGTGGGGAGCCCAGCTTGAGACCACACACAGCATTTACAGGGATCTGGACACATCAGGTGAACTACTGGAACCACCTGGGCAAGCCCTTACTCTAAGCGCAGTAAACTTGACCTAGGAACAAAGCTTTAGTCTCAGGGGGAGGGATGAGTTCATGTGTGGTCCGGTGACAGAAATTTGTCTCCTGGTCCAGCTCCCATAGGTTCACAACTGAATCATTTAAAATGACAGAAGACAAAAAACAGATCAAAGAACTGCTTCAGTAAAGAAATAGATTGAGGGTGGAGATCACAGGCTCTCAGGTCAGGCGACCTGGGCTCAAGTTTGGCTAGACCACAGTAGCCTGTGTGACTTGAGATAAATGAATTCTAAAGCTGCTCAAAGCCTTAGTTTTCCCATCTGCAAAATGGACAGAATAATAGCACCTACCTCACAGGTTGTTATAAATATTGACAGACACTCAACTGCCTTTCAACAGTAGTCTGGTAAGTAAATCACAGTGTTTCACACAATGGAAATGCTAACAGCAACGAGAATGAACAATATACAATGATGTACAATAATAAGGATGGGTCTTGCAAACACAATGTTGAAAGAAGTCAGACACAAAAGGAGTGCATACTGTATGATTTCATTTATCTAGAGCTCAAAAACAGGCAAAGCAAATAATGTGTAGTGTTCAAAGACAAGGTGGACCTCCTGAGACAGCTGAATGTGCAACTGACATGTCACACCGTGAACTAGACTTGTGATGGGCATAGATGAACCGTTCCTTGAGAACCCACATGGAACATGGATTACCTTCGCAACTACAACTTGAATGACAAACTGTCTACATTCAATCACATACCCCATGGCTGCTTTCACACAGGCAGACAGAAGGAAACTCCTGCAACAATTATCCAGCTAGTCAAGGCAAAAATCTAGGTCCGCAGGGGAAAGACTAGGGTTTTTTTTAACTGGATTAACCCCATGGGCTGGCTTCAGTCTTCATTGATCATGCATTAAGATCACCCCACAACTCGTTATTTTGCTGCGTTTTGTAGACATGTATGGATACAATGTGACTATAAACGGATTCAAAATGGCTGCACAGGCTGCATATCAACTCTTACTTTTTTTGCTTCTATGTAGTATAAGCAAAATGTTTCTAAATAAGTGGAGGAACCTGAAAGTGGCTCTTGGTGAGACTGGTTCCCTGACCATGCCTTTTTTTTAAACACATATTGACATCCTTTTTTTGTTGTTGTTTATATATATTCTTTTCCATTATGGTTTATCACAGGATATTGAATATATCCCATGCTATATGTACAGTAGGACCATGCTGTTTATCCATCCTATATATAATAGTTCACAGCTGCTAATCCCAAACTCCCAGTCCTTCCCTCCCACACCCCCTCTCCTATGGCAACCACAGGTCTGTTCTCTATGCCTGACCATGTTTTTAAACCTTCATGAATCCACACCAAGACAAAATATTTCCAACCACAATTTTGCAGGATCGTTATGCGGCTACTTTGCACACTAATGCAAATTTACACCACAGAATTCTGTTTGGTTCTTGTCAGGTGACGGCAACAGAGTGGATGTGAGGCGTTATTCCCTCAGACATATACAAGGCCCACACTGTTGAACTGTTGTGCTTCTGGGCCTAGTTTGCATGTGGGAACTACACAATTAGGAATACTCTACACTACCCTCAGAATCTGTGGAGAAAGCACAAACTGCATCTCAGGGCTTAAAAGCCTCCTTACCCTCTATCCCTATTCCTTGAATGAACAAGAGAGGCTTCCAGATGCTTCGTCTTCACTCTGGGCGCAGTCAACTGGCTCGGCTCTCCCTCTCAACCTCTCAATCTGACTGTGTTTTTCCTCTACACTCCTCCTCCTTCTGACTCACTCAGTCTCCTCCACTTACCTATGCAGAGGAGCCTAAAAGGAGCACCGCAGCCATCCCCACTTATATGCTCTGCATATCTTCTAATAGCGACACTGTCAGCAGTAGCTTCATTTGAGGCAGATGGTTTGATGTTGATGGTGGGACTATTCTTTATCGTTTCATGCTTGTTTTTCTAAATATTTTCTTTCTTTTTCAAACATATTTTTAGATGCCGTGCTTCATAACTTTTCTCTATTACAAATATTCTGCGTGATTATCATATATGCACTTTCCATCTTAAGGACTTAATCTTAAAGCTCCAACTCAAGCTTTTAGAGAATGACCCCATTGAGTTAAGGTGGTTTTATATAGCCCTGGGAAATCCTCTCAGAGTGTACATTATAAAGATGCCCTGTTTGGATGTTACTTATTAAATCTGCTTCAAAAAACAAAGGTCCTATTGGTTCAACTGGAAAAATCAGCCTCAAGGCTGTGTACCTACCTCACAAGCTGCCCCTTTGTTGATCTGTGCCAACAGGACTCAGGGAGGGGTGCTGCGTGTTACGCTTTGCTCTTCAGTAAGACCCACGGGAACAAACTAACTCAGCAAAACGGGAGCAAACACAGATCTTTTATGGACATAAACACAGATCTTTTATGGACAAAACTTAAGCAAACTCAGATCTTTTATGGACATAAACACAGATCTTTTATGGACAAAACTTAAGCAAACTCAGATATTTTATGGACAAAAATTATAACTTTTGCTTATCTGATCCAGGTTCCCAAGATGGGAACCTGCATCAGGTAAGCAAAAGTTATAGTTTTTGTGTTTCCTTTCCCTCCCCACCCACCCCTTGCCTCTACTCTCTCCCTCCCTTCCTTCTTTCCTCTCTCTCTCTCTTTCTCTCTCATATAGGACATTTGTTGAACCTGGATAGAAATGCACACTTGAATTTCTTTGAAATGACATGATACAAATATGATTTTAAAAGTTTGGATGTCATTTACATTTTCCAATATTAGACTTTAATTTTGTTTTATCTGTTATTTACAGAGATTACATGTTTTCTGGCAGCCAGAGTGCCAGATTAAGCCTGAATATACACACACTAAAGACAACAAATATTCATTCAACTTAGATTGGGTGATTAGAATGTCGAGGGTAAGATTTCAAGACAAATAATTCATTTGGGTGCAGCAATGCAATTGGCTGACGAGTGGTGCCACATGTCATATTATTTATGGTCAGTAATAGTAGAGCCAACTTACCTCATCGGAGGCACTAGAAAAATCTGGTACTTTGTTGAATGGGAATGAAGTGCTACTCAATTTCTCATCTAAACTAACCAATCTGATTCATTTGAGAGTTCAATCTGTAATGTAAATAAGGCGCTAACCATAAATGAAGTCTGGCCATATCAACATTTCACAAACTGTGTTCTTCAGACTGTCCCTCGAGAGATTATGGTTTTCTGTGGGAACAAAAAAGTGGGCATTGGCCAAATAAGCTTGGAAAACACTAATAGGTTTGCCAACAATATGAACTTGAACTTGTGATATAGTTTAGCTTCCTTTCTAGTAAAATGAGAAAAAAAAACTTGTAAGATTTGCTTTACCTTAATTTTTTAAACAGTTCAGCTTCATTTTGCCTTACTGAGTATATAATGTTGTATATGTAATGCTGTATAAACAAATCCTTGAGAAGGATGTCTTTTTGTAATGTGAGAAGTCCCTTATCTTGTTTATTCTATTGCATAAAAAAATTCTATGTTAAGAATTTTGTTTATTTATATAAAAAAAAGTTATGCCTTGGAAGGAGGGAGTGAGAAGGGGAGGAAAGGAGAAGGAACCTGTTTACAAAAAGTGTTCTGACCCTCTCCATTCTCACCTGACCCCTCACACCTACACCTATTGCATAATTATTCAGGTCTAGTAAAATGAACAACTTCCATTCCATGAAACCGCACGATCCCATGGGGCTAAGGAATATGTTCCCACTGTGTGAACACCCTCAGTGAAGGTGAAGGGTGTGGGGTTAGGGGTTCATTACTTTGGGAGCTCCCCATTCCACTGGTGTTTGGCACAAATTCAGCTCCAGAGGAGGCAATTCTACCTCTAGGTAATTACTTTGGCTCTCAACGACCAATTAGGCTTAGCCTCGGGGGGTCTTACTTTATTTAGTAAGGGGTAAGCCCTAATATCTGTAGAGATTGCCTTATGATTTAAAGAATACTCTCGTGCTGCTTTTGTCTGTGATCTTCACAATCCAATGAAGTATAAGCCCTGACTTCACCTGAGTGCCCCTTTCTCTATACCATTCTTTGTTAATGGATATGCTGGTCCCTTATGTATCCATTCTGGTAATGGTCTCTCCTTTTGAGTTATGATTTATTTTAACATAAGATACTAAAATGAGGCGTGTTTAATGAACTTCTCTTAGTGCAACCAATTATCTATTATCTTTCGCCTTAAGGCAGAGCTTTGCTGCCCTGTAGTTTAGGCTACTTGGTTATAAAATGCCTTCAGAAGTGCTAGGGTCTGTATGGGTAAATGTCAGAGGTTTCCTTTTCCTGCAAGTCTAATATTCCTTGTATCATTCTCCAGTCTTTTCCCCTTCCTATTCTTTTTTTTAATTGGTCAAATTATCCTTGAAAATAATATAGATTATCTGACCCAGAATCATATCCTTTCTTCAAAAGTCTACTTGTGTTTGCCATTTACCTAGCTATGCGTCAAAATCCTGCATGTTAAAGGGAACCCTCCTACACTGTTGGTGGGAATGTAAGTTGGTGCAGCCACTGTGGAAAACAATATGGCTCTAAAAATAGAGCTATCATATGATCCAGCAATCCCACTCCTGGGCATATATCCGAACAAAACTATAATTCAAAAAGATACATGCACCCCTATGTCATAGCAGCACTATTGACAATAGCCAAGACATGAAAACAACCTAAATGCCCATCGCAGATGAAAGGATAAGAAGATGTGGTACATTTATACAATGGAATATTACTCAGCCATAAAAAAGAATGAAATAGTAACATGGATGTAACTAGAGATTATCATACTAAGTGAAGTAAGTCAGAAAGAGAAAGACAGATACCATATGATATCACTTATAAGTGGAATCTAAAACATGACACAAATGAACCTATCTATGAAACAGAAACAGAATCACAGACATACAGAACAGACTGATGGTTGCCAAGGGGGAGGGGGTTGGGGGAAGGATGGAGCGGGAGGTTGAGGTCAGCAGATGTAAGCTTTTATATATAGAATGGAAAAACAACAAGGTCTACTGTATAGTACAGAGAACTATATTTAGTATCCTGTGATAAACCATAATGAAAAAGAATATATATGTATATATATAATATATATATATAGCTGAATCACTTTGCTGTGCAGCAGTAATTAATACAACATTGTAAATCAACTATATTTCAATTAAAAGAAAAATACTCCATGTTCATTTTCATGACAGTCCCTACTGAAAACCCAAATGTCTATCAACTTGTGAATGGATAAACAAAATGTGACACACAGATACAATGGAATACTATTCAGCCATAAAAACGAATAAAGTAATGATATCTGCTACAACATGCATGAACCTTGAAAACATTATGCAAAGTGAAAGAAGCCAGACACAAAAGACCACCTATTTTATGTTTCCATTTGTAGGAAACATCCAGAAAAGGAAAATCTTTGGAGACAGAAAGAAAACTGTTGGTTTCTTGGGACTCAGGCTAGGAACAGAAGTGACTACAAATGGGCACAAGGGATCTTTTTGGTGTAATGAAAATGTTCTAAAATTAGATTGTGGTGAGGGTTGCACAATTCTATAAATTTACTAGGGATCTTTCCATTGTACATTTAAATTAGATGAATTTTATGATATGTAAATTATACTTCAATAAAGCTGTTTTTAACAATAGTCCTTCACATCTTTACTTGATTTAGCCCATTTCATTCTCTCATTGAGAATCTGTTCAAATTCTTGTAGTGATTCCAAAATATACAATTTTTGTCTATGACCAAGACTACACATAATACTTCATTTTGATTCTAACACTTATCCTAAATGTAAAAAGCATATCCTGTTTGGTAATTTTTTTAGTCTGATGTGACTGTGGTAAGCATAGTTTCAAGAATTTCGAAGCCAGGCCTGAGCTGTATAATGGTCATGAATGCTGAAGTTGAGGCTCTAAGGAATATGTGGGTAAACAAATCGTGGTATATTCACATGATGGAATATTATTATTATACAGCAGGGTTTCTCAGCCTCAGCGCTAGTGATATTTTGGGCCACTGTTGCAGGGCTGCCTTGTGCATTGTAGGGTGGGTAGCAGCAACTTTCCCTCCCTCCAGTTGTAATGACCAGAAAATGTCTCCAGACGTTGCCAGATGTCCCCTGAGGAACAAAATCACCCCTGACTGCTATGCAGCAATGAGAATGAACAAATTCCAACCACACACTAACAGTACAGACGATATGGAGGGCTCTCATAAATATAACTTGAGGCAAGAGAAGCCATACACAGCGTGTATGATATCCAGTTCTTGTTGTACTCTAAAGTTCAAAACCAGGCAAAAATAATCAGATGATTACCTTCAGAGGGAGAGTTCGTGACTGGAAGGGGCTTCTGGGATTCAGACAGTATTCTGTTTCTTAATCTGGGTGCTGGTTATACAAGTGTGTTCACTTTATGAAAATTCATCGGGCAGACACTTAAGATTTATATATATTCATATACATATGTTATATACGATACTTAACTAAAAAGTTTAAAAATATGGGCCATTGCTGTGGCTGCTGCAAAAAGAGGGCATTCAAGGTGACTCAGGAGGGGCTCAGCTCCTTTCCAACAGGACGCTAATCCATCTCTCCACAGACCCACCAGGACTCCTGCTGGCCCACCCTGAACTCTGAGACACAAATCCAGTGTGTTCCATTGATGAATAAAAGCCTGTTCCTGGGTTACTTTGTTATCCAGGTGCCAAAGCCAAGAAAGTCCCTCCCCGCTGCCACTCATTTTCAATTCATACTTCGCAAAGCACAGCTCTCAAACTGATTTCAGTGTGCAATTGAGCTAAATGAAGCCAAATAAAGGAAGCACTTTCTTTAGCATTCACTCCAGAGCTAAAGAAAAACAATGCGTCTAGTTCCCAAATCTGAGAGTACTACAAATGCCCAAGGTGGCAACTCCCGCTGTTTGTTACAGTAGGGGAGAATGAGTTGTGCGGATTCATACATGTTCTCACTCTCAGTTGGGGCCTCTCCTGACCAATAACTTGTAGTTACAGATAGTGTATCAGGTGCAGAATGGAGTTCGTGGCCATAGCATTCTTTTTTTTTTTTAACATCTTTATTAGAGTATAATTGTTTTACATTGTTGTGTTAGTCTCTGCTGTGTAACAAAGTGAATCAGCTATATGTATACATATATCCCCATATCCCCTCCCTCTTGTGTCTCCCTCCCACCCCTGTAGGTGGTCACAAAGCACTGAGCTGATCTCCCTGTGCTATGCAGCTGCTTCCCACTAGCTATCTGTTTTACATTTGGTAGTGTACATATATCAATGCTACTCTTTCACTTCGCCCCAGCTTACCCTTCCCCCTCCCCGTGTCCTCAAGTCCATTCTCTACGTCTGTGTCTTTATTCCTGTCCTGCCCCTAGGTCCATCAGGACCATTCTTTTTTCTAGATTCCATATATATGTGTTAGCATATGTTTTTTCTCTTTCTGACTTACTTCACAAGCAGCTCATGCAGCTCATTATCAAAAAAACAAACAACCCAACCCAAAAATGGGCAGAAGACCTAAACAGACATTTCTCCAAAGAAGATACACAGATTGCCAACAAACGCATGAAAGGATGCTAACATCACTAATCATTAGGGAAATGCAAATCAAAACTACAATGAGGTATCACCTCACACCAGTCAGAATGGCCATCATCAAAAAATCTACAAACAGGGCTTCCCTGGTGGCGCAGTGGATGAGAGTCCTCCTGCCAATGCAGGGGACACGGGTTCATGCCCCGGTCCGGGAAGATCCCACATGCTGCAGAGCCTGCACGTCTGGAGCCTGTGCTCCGCAACGGGAGGGGCCACAACAGTGAGAGGCCCGTGTATCGCAAAAAAAAAAAAAAAAGAAAAAGATCTACAAACAATAAATTTTGGAGAGGGTGTGGAGAAAAGGGAACCCTCTTGCACTGTTGGTGGGAATGTAAATTGATACAGCCACTATGGAGAACAGTATGGAGGTTCCTTAAAAAACTAAAAATAGAACTACCATATGACCCAGCAATCCCACTAGTGGGCATATACCCTGAGAAAACCCTAATTCAAAAAGAGACATGGGGGCTTCCCTGGTGGTGCAGTGGTTAAGAATCCACCTGCCAATGCAGGGGACACGGGTTTGAGCCCTAGTCCAGGAAGATCCCACATGCCGTGGAGCAACAAAGCCTGTGCGCCACAACTACTGAGCCTGCGCTCTAGAGCCCGTGAGCCATAACTATTGAAGCCCACAAGCCACAACTAGTGAAGCCCGCACACCTAGAGCCCATGCTCCGCAACAAGAGAAGCCACTACAATGAGAAGCCCTCACACCGCAAGGAAGAGTAGCCCCCGCTCGCCACAACTAGAGAAAGCCTGCGTGCAGCAACGAAGACCCAATGCAGCCAAAAATAATAAATAAATAAAATAAATTTAAAAAAAAAAAGAGAGAGATGTACTACAATGTTCATTGCAGCACTATTTACAATAGCTAGGACATAGAAGCAACCTAAGTGTCCATCAACAGATGAATGGATAAAGAAGATGTGGCACATATATACAATGGAATAGTGAGGTGGATGGACATAGCATTCTTTGATGGAGGCAATTAAGTGACACCAGATCCAGGCCTAGTAATCTGAACAATAACCAATGAGTTCACACTCCACACAATTTATCTGAAAGGCTCAAATGATCAGGAGTTACTGTTAGCCTTCAAACCTCATATATGTATATGAATGCACATATTTACAAGTAAACAAGAGACAGACAATTCTCCATTGTTCTCTTGTGTCTCTGTACATCTTTTGATATTCAGAGTGTTAACTGCCTTTTATTTCAGACTATCTTTTCAAGGATGTTTGTATAGTGAACGGCCTTGGATGAGAGAGATAATGTCTCCTCCAGAGCAAAGGGTCAGCCTCTCTACTGCCCATCATAAAAAAGATTCAGGTTCCCTTCACTTACAGTTCCTCTCCTATAATAAAACTCACTGCTTGTGCGGATATCCATCTAGATGCACCCATGTCACCCGCTTGGGAGATGGGGGCAAGAGAAACCAACACACACTGATGCTCATACTGATTGCTGTGCTATGAGTAATAAAGCCCTTTGTCTCTGACTCAGGAGTTTTGTTTTCTGCCAGCAACCATGCAACTATGGCAAGTTAACTTATTAGATTGCAACTGGGATAAAATCAGACTTTTCACAGTTGCTATTATCTAGCTGGATGGATAGATAGATAGATAGATAGATAGATATAGCTTTCTCTTTTTGAAAAGTAAATCTCCTACCCAGCCACTCAGTTCTCTTTGCTGGAGGCAATAATACTATTAATTTACTATGCATCCTTCCAGGGATATTCTATGCACTTATAACTATATGCATCTTTTTTCCGTTTTCTCGCAAATGTTACGAGGCTATAGATACTCTTTTGCACCAGGCCTTTTTTACTTAACAAAATGCTTGGAAATCTTTCCATATTGGTATAATTAGGGGACAACTCATTTTTTATTAACAGTGGCAAATTAATTTCTACTATGCATATTTTATAATAACAAAATAGTCCATAACATGTACTTAAAGAATTCTCTTATTGATTGATATTTAGGCTGTTTCCAACCCTCTGTTACAAAATGTTACCAAGAATATCCTTGCATGTATATCATCTTACCCATTTGCAAGATCTCTATAGAAAAATTTCCAGAATTTGAATTGCTAGTTCAAAGGATATGCTCAATATTAATTTTAATAGATATTTCCAAACACCTCTATGGAGATTGTACTAATATACATCTCCACTAGCAGTGTATGAGACTGTTTCTTGTCTCACACGTGTGCCAATATAACATGTTGGCTTAAGTTTTTACCTGTGCCAATCTGATAGATGAAAAATTCAATCTCATACTTTTCATTTGTATTTCTTATAATGAATGAGATTCAGCATCTTTTCATATGTTTAAGAGCCATTTGTATTTCCTTTTCTGTGAAATTCATGTTCTTTTTCCACATTTTTTTCTATTGGATTGCTGATTTTTTTAAATACTCATTTGTAGGAGTGCTGTATATTTTGGAAAGCAGAACTGTGTCTTCTCTGAATTAGAAATTTTCCCCTAGGTTGTTGTTTGTCTTTTGATTTGATTTAATTTTTTTTTTAATTTTGGCAGGTAATTAAAAAATTTATGTGTGTGTATATTTGTGTGTGTGTGTGGTATCTGAATTTGTGTCACACTTAGAAAGGTCTTCTCAGCTGTGAGATCGTAAAAGATCCATATTTTTTCCTCATAGTTTTATGGGGGTTTTTTTATTGCTTAAATCTTTGTTCCATCAAATATTTTCTTTTCAAAATTAATTATTAAAATATACATTTAAATGCTTATCTATATTCATAAGGCTAAGAATAGCTAAAAAGAAGAGATTGTTTTCTCAACTCTGTGATCACATTTTTTTGAATGTTCATCCTTTGGCAGGTACAGATCTAGAATCGGCCCTAGACATAAAGTGGTTCAAAGTACAATCCACATGCATGCATATAATATAAACCTTATATATTATGTAGATAATGTTGTTATCCTATAAAGAGATAGCAGATAGCTCTCCAGTAATAACTCGATAAAGGGATTCTACTCTACAAAATTTCAAAATTATATTTCCTGCAAAAATGAAGATGATCTAGAAGAGAAACACAGAGCTTCCTTGGGGAGGCAATTTACTTGACAGTTCTTGGTGCTGATTCTATACAGGGCTGGTGAGAGGGCTTAGTGCAGAATTCCCTTTTCTTCTTGTTCTTCTCTAGAGGCCAAGCCATTTACTGTGTCATTTTTGTATCAGATTTTTTTTTTTTTAAAGAAGGCATTGGGGCTTTTTTTTTTTTTTGGCTGTGTTGGGTCTTCGTTGCTACGTGTGGGCTTTCTCTAGTTGCGGTGAGCGGGGGTTACGCTTCGTTGTGGTGTGCGGGCTTCTCATTGCGGTGGCTTCTCTTACTGGGGAGCATGAGCTCTAGGCGTGTGGGCTTCAGCAGTTGTGGCTCACGGGCTCTAGAGCACAGACTCAGTAGTTATGGCACACAGGCGGCTTAGTTGCTCCGCGGCATGTGGGATCTTCCCAGGCCAGGGCTCGAACCCATGTCCCTGCATTGGCAGGCGGATTCTAAACCACTGTGCCACCAGGGAAGCCCACTGTGTCATTTTCGATTCCAAGGTATTCTGACCTGCTGTAGATGAAATTTATTTTCTGTCCTGATAGTTTTATAGGAGAACTATAGGAAAAGGAAAATTTTAATTCTTTTAGGTTTAATATATATGGACACATTGCTTTCAAAATACCTGTAACGAAATTCACTTCAAAATGGGACAGAAGGAGGACTTCCCTGGTGGCGCAGTGGTTAAGACTCCACGCTCCCAATGCAAGGGGCCCGGGTTTGATCCCTGGTCAGGGAACTAGATCCCACATGCATGCAGCAACTGAAAGTTCGCATGCTGCAACTAAGGAGCCTGCCTGCCGCAACTAAGACCCGGCGCAACCAAATTAATTAATTAATTAACAAAAAAAGGGACAGAAGGAAAAAGAAACAAAAAGAAAGCTGCTGTCCTAAAGAAACCAACTGTAGATCAGAAAACTTGCCATTAATTTAAGAATTGTCATTAGCAGGGGGAGAGATAAATTAGGAGTTTGAGTTAAAGTATGCACACTACCATGTATAAAATAGATAACCAACAAGGACCTACTGTATAGCACAGGGAACTATACTCAGTATTTGGAAATAACCTATATGGGAAAAGAATCTGAAAAGAATATATACATATTATACCTGAAATCTGTACACCTGAAATTAATACAACATTATAAATCAATTATACTGCAATAAAAAATAAATTAGAAAAAAAAGAATTGCATTAGCCATCTAATCTTTTTAAGTCAAATATCTATATTAAATCTGTTTTTTCCTTTCATTTACTACATTAAGAATGAATAATCTCTATGAAGATAAGTGCCATATAAGGCAATGCATTATTAATTTTTAAACCCAATGAGATAAATAAAGTTGATCAAAATCCATGATCAGACAAAACAAGGCAAGAAGTTTATTAGCTTGGGTGAAAAAGGCAGATGGTTATAAATTAATCTGATTCATTCTTAGTAAATTCAGATGATAGGTATGAAATATATAAACGGACAGCATTTCTGCCCATGAGGTATTTATATATTTTTCCTAGAAATGTCGGAGTTACACTGACAAATCACAATGGAAAGGCAGGCTGATTTCTGGAGAGTTCTTCCAATGTGGGTCTTTAATATTCAAGGCCATCAAATGTGACAAGGGAATCTTTTCAGATTTATTCCTGTTGGAACGTGCCAGGTTCAACAGTAAGATCTGGAGACTTACATTATGAGGAACCACAAGCTACTTACAAAAACAAGCCACTCTCTTAATTGTGATTTGGGAATGGGGCAAATTTCCAGGGATAAGTTGTCACCACAGCCAGGAACAACTGACTAAGAAAGAATGATCTCCGGGTTTTTCCAGAAAGCTGTCTGTTCATTAGGTAATGTTAAAATAGGACAAGGGTGGCAAGCTTTTAAACATTCCAGCTGTAATATTTAATTTTAAATATTCTGTGAGGAACGCAGCCATCCCAGAAGTCTGCGTTAGCTGGTAAATGGCCTAGCGTTTTTGAAAAAAAAAATCTGAAAATAGCAAATAGCATTCTGAAGTAGAGAAAACCCATTTGTTACTAGCTAGCTGGAGGTCCTCAGGCATGTCACAATGCTCCACATTTGTATGGGGAAGGAATTAAGCTAGGCATTGGTTCTCAAGGCAGGCAGAACCGAGGAACCTCTTACCCAGCTTTTAAAGAACCCCACACAGACCAATTCAATCAGATTCTTGGGAGTGGTGTCCAGGCATCAATATTTTGTAAAGTGCAGCAGGGTTGAGAAACACCAGACTAGATAACCTCTAAGGTCCCACCCAGATCTCAATAAATGAAGGGGGAATTCAGAATACCAGCACAAGAAATGGAACTCAAAAAAACATAAAAGCCGTGCAAGTGTAAAGCAAACCCTAAGCAGGGGTGTACAACTCACAAATATCATCAGAGAATGATATTCTCACGTGAACTATGGCTTCATGAACAAAAAAATATGCTTGATTAGTAAAGATAACATCAGTAAAAACATTCAAGGCACAGAACATGAAAGGTATTATGTCATTAACATCTGGTGGCACTGGTACTTTTTATCCAATTCCAAATTTATGACATACATACATATCAAGCTCTGACCATTCAAAGACTCAAAGCTCTTTTCAATAGAAATTAAAAATCAAACAGTGTGAAATGGTAGGTTTTTAATTTCTCACTGAAAAACATCAAGAGTTGATATGGCAAAAGCCAAGAGGTTACTTTACGAAGACATGTTCATTCCTTGCTTTTTGGATAAAAGAGATAATGCTAAATGATAACAGCCAGAATCAATACTATGACTAAGATTATGACTAAGCACTGCAGGTTGATTCTTAGAAGGAATTCATTTGAACTGGGCCTCAGAAAATAAAACAAAATAAAAACCCTCCCTCATGTGACCTTCTATCTTGGATTTTAGCCAATAGGGCCTGAGTTCTTAAACTGCATATTAGACATGGGCCTTGTCTGGGCATCTGTGAATCCTGGAACTGCCTGTAAAAACTGTGTGTGTGGGCCTGCATGGGTGTACCCATGCACAGAGCTTTCTTATCCTTTTTTGAGTCAAGAACTCCTTTGGTAGACTATGGACCCCTTCTCAGAAAAATGTTTTTAAATGCATAAAACACAAATGACTGCAAAGAAAAAAAAATGAATTAGTTATCAAAATGGTTTTGTAAAATTACAGGACAGTAACAAATGTCCTTCTTTATCAGCATATTAAAAAACAAGATCCTGATGTTTAGGTAGACAGCTATAGTAATCATCTAAATTTCGGAGTAATAAAGAACACAGTTATTTTCATGACATCAGCAATATCGGCAACAACTTACGTGATATGAAAATATCTGTAACTTCCATTGCTGATATAATCACAGGTACTGTTAATACTGCTATGATTTGTTGTCTGTGATCATCATTGAAGGAAGTGAGACATTTCTATTATAGGTTATAAAAATAATTTCCCCATCTAAGTTCACAACCCTCCTAAATCCTCTGGACTCCAGATGAAGAACTCCTCATCTATATCTTTATCCATCTTGAGGGGGTTTGATGATACGCCTCCAGCAAGGATAGAACATTAGACCACAAAGCACTTAATAAGCATTTCAAGGATTGGTTTCCATAAGGTCCTGCAGACACAGAGCCCTGGAAAGTCACAAAACAGTAGGGAAAAGCTGAAGGGCTCTCTGAGGTGGGACCGTAAGAAATGCTCTGTGAGTTTCTGGAGCTAAAGTTCAAATGCATCTTATTTTTAATTATGTTTTAATGTTTTGCATAGTTCCTAAAACATGTACAGTGACTTACAGGATCCATAAAGCACAGCAAAAGCTCACTTCTGAGTGGATGAGAAAAAGAGAAAACAGCATAAGGGGCATAAAGTGAAATGATACCAAGCACGAAGCTGGTGCAAAAGTAGAAAGTGAGCCACAAATTTGCTTCCGAGCTTTTTGGCAAAAATAAAGCTGGACAGTCACAGAATGCACAGTTTCCAAAGGATTACACACACACACACACACACACACACACACACACACACACACACACACACAAACCCTCAGAAAAAAATACAGCCTTTCTGGTACTAAGACTGAAGAGATATTTCTCCCATGGATCTTTATAAAGAGAATATCATGCGTTGTAATTAATGAACAATATCTTCAATAATATCATTAAAAGAGACACAACAATGAGTTCCCTAGAACTTTTTAAAAAATAATGTTTTTTTTTAAAACAAAACAATGGCAATACAGCAAACACGATTCAACTGGGGGCTCATGAAGTAGAGCTGGGTACTCAGCTTTCTGAAGTCAGATGTGAGTGATGTGCTGACAGGCCATTGACTTAAGTCAGTCGGAACTGAACACTGGTCCCCCATTGTCAAAAGCAGGAGGTGGCGCACTTTTCTTAAAGAGGCGGATAACAAATATTTTCAGCTTTACAGGCCATAGAGTCTATTGCAAATACTCATCTCTGCAGTGAAAGCAGCCACAACATGTAAATAAATGGGCATCACTGTGTTCTAATAAGCTTTATTTATGGACACTGAAATCTGAATTTCATACACTTTTCACATGTTGTGAGATATAATTCTTCCTTTGATTTTTTACCCAACCATTTAAAAACCATTCTTAGCTTACAGGTTATACCAAAACAGGATGAGGGCTGGATTTGGCCACAGGACATAATTTCTTAACTGCTGGTCTACAGGATCAAGTTTTCTCCAGATACCTCCTTGACTCTTGTATCCTTCTCTTTCCTCAAGCCTCTGTCTAAATCAGCTTTTTAAGGTAATAACTCCTTCTATACTTTATATGCAACTATACACAGATCCAAGCAGGGTGCTATCATGGAGACAGACGTGGCTTCAGAATTCATATGTCCCATGGAAATAAGAAGGTAATCCAGCATGAATTAGCAGCAAAGAAATGGTTTAGTTTCCAGTCTCCTCATTAAAATAAACATACAGACACAACACCGAAAAAATGGTAATAAAATTTGAATACACAACCTTCTCTATTTAAAGGATCACGTGTTATTTTTTTAGAAGCATATAAAAAATGGGTATAATTAGCTGAATCACTTAATTCATGTATTGTAGTGTTTACAGCACTAGATGTCCCAATGAAAATGAGGCCATATGGTGTTTCACAGCACACAATTAACTTGGTACAATCCCAATAAGAAAGCCTTCATTCTAAATATCATTCAGGTGTCCCTGAGCTTCTGTCTGCTTGGAGACAAAACAAAGAACTAGGCCACTGAACTTGGCAAACTTGGGTTGTCTCTACTATTATATGGGCTCACCAGAAGGCGTAGGGAATTTATCCCATCTCTTTATTTTAGTAAAGATTTGTAATCCTTATAGCCACCCATTCTAGAGAGCGGCTAGGATAATTAATAAGAATTTATGAATAAGCCTTGATGAGTATGATGAAAGAAAGGTATTAATGCAGACCCAGAGGAACCCTGCTATAATTCAGGGAGGGGGCAATTGCCCTCATGGAAACACAATACACATCAAATCAAGTCTCCTAGAAATGTGTAACTGCCTTCAGAAGATGCTCTAAACCACACAATTATAGTGTTCAGCACAGGTCTTAGCTGCCCTTCTAAACACCAGCCCTGTAAGTGTTCCACTGAAGGCTGTGTTTCATTACCTCTGTGTATTTTCTTCATATTCTTTTGCAATTGGTTCTGGTAATGAGGCTGTGTATATGACACAAGCTCCTTGAACCATGAAAGATTAAAATTCTGTGCTGAGCTGTGGAAATGTCAATGAAACCTCTAGTACATCCACAGAACAGGCCTGTAGCTTGTGGGGCTTTGGGAACTTGTAACTCATGAATGCTCGACTGTGCAGTGCCCACATAATGAACAAGGCCAGGTCTAGAGTTACATGTAAGTCACTGCAATTATTTCTAAGGACACTTTTTCTTGGGTATATGCATTCACCCACTAGAACACTGAAGCTTTGTATTATTAAGGTGAAATGTTGGGTTCGATTCCAAACACTACCGTTCCTAAAATTGGCCGCAAAGCGTCATCCAAACTAACATTTATTGCCTTTTAATGGCATTTGCTCAAATCCACATCTTCTAAAGATTATATACAACATTCCAAAAAGCACCTGAGGAAAATCCCTTTCAAAGCGACCACCTAATCTTTTCAGTTTCTTCACTGCGTTAATCTGCATCCACAAAGTTTAAATGTATGTTTCAACCATCAGAATAATCTTCATTTTGACAGTTGTAGTATCCATGACATCTATTACATTAACGAATGAAAAAAAAAGAATCATTGAAAACATGGCGTTCGAATTTAGGAGGGAGTCAGCTCTGCCACTCACACTAATGCATCCTAAGGCGAGTTATTTAATCTCAATAAGCCTTACTGTTCTCAACTATAAAATGGGGATAAGAACATCAACTACTCCATAGGTTACTGTGAGGAGGAGATGAGTTACTGTATGGAAAGTCCCCGAATAAATGCTTGTTCCCCTCCCCTATCTAAGGAACTCAACTGGATCAACAAGGTACCTTCCTCAACCTTGAGGGAGACTCTTAACCTAATCAAGAATGAACATCACGATGTGATGTTTAAAGGACTTATTAAACCAGAGCCTCAACACTGAGAAGAAAATGGAAGAAACCAGGTGTTTATGATGACTCAGACTTTTCCATTCACTGAATGGCTAAGCAGAGGCAACACATCCTTTTAACAGAATTTTGTACCCAAGGTGTCTCACACTGTGAATGCATGGATTCTGAGATTTAATTTCTCTACTGTCACTACTACTCCCTTCATTTAAATAAGGTAACCTCTCTATTAAAGGACTTCGATCTCAGCCCCTACAATTACACACAGCCAACGCTGCTCTTCTCCCCTTGAGCGTGGGCTCCGGCCTTTTACACAGTGGTCTCCTGGCAATCAGAATCCAAGTCTTCCTAGTGGCTGTCAATGAGGCTATGGCCCAGGATTGCTGAAAGCTTAAGACTTTCCCGACCTATGATGACAGAATGAGACAAACTCCCCAAATGTTTCTTCCAAACGTCATGGAAAGCGCCATTTAGGACCTCACAATTTCCAGGCACTCCTCATTGGTCCCCAGTGAAATGGAAGCATTATCTGGTTGCCAACATCCTTAAGCCTTGACTTCCAGGTAGGTCAAATTTTTATTTTGTGAAAAATACATGGGTAGCCTGGTTTCCTTTTATCATTGACAAATCACCGTTACAACTTGGCTCAAGTATTAGCAGCTTTAGTGGAAACAAATCATTCTGTTCACATTTGTTGAATACTGACCTAGTGGTAAAACTAGGCAATAAAAACTATTACCCCTACTTGTTGAGTCTGAGCACAAAGAAAATTTATTTTCCAATTATTCACCTTATGTCACCATAAAGAAAGAAATGTGTGTGATGGCAAGGGTAACATGCATTTGCGAGTGTATGCCGCTTATTCTTTTTACAAAAGTGCTGGGGAATGTCTCAATAGAATTCTTTATTATTATGTTGAGATATCAGCAGTAGGCAGCTGACAAAATATTTTACAAATGAAGCAGTAATATATTACTAGTTGCCCAATCCTGCTGTGTTTGCTACTTGGCGTTTGTCTCATTCCCTCTATGAAATAAACAACGTATTAACTACAGAGGAGCTAATAAGATTTTAACTTCTCCTGTGGGGAACTCTCTAAAGATTTATTTCAGTTAAATGAGTTCCCTCCTGACTATTTGTTCACAAACTTGCTTCGGGAGATGGTGAGGACTAAATGAGTTAATGCACAGGCAGGCTGTGGAAACAGTGCCTGCCACATCAGAGGTTCTCAATGCAGATGATAAACAAGTCACAACACAGTGGGAATTTTCTAACAAAACATGCTCTAAAAATCGAAACTCTTGATAAATATGCAAATCCCATAGTCAGAATTGTAATCTCTATGTTTTATTAGCTCTCTTCTTAGTCAAATGGCTAATTTAAACACAGTAGATGAATGCAAATTTTTTAATTTTATTTTTTAGTAACTACTAGGAACATTGCTGTATTAGTGACACAATGGCCCAAGAGCTGTATTTATTCATATAATTCAGGAAAAGATTCTATTGGAACTCAGCAATTAGTTAGATTTGGTTGGCAGGACCACACAATTATTGTGATCGACTTCATTGTACTTCATGAACTTAGGAAACAATGGAAATGAATGGATTTAGAGATAAAACTGGAAATTCCGAGAACTACAAGAAGAACTGAGACCTTAATGTATAACTGAACTTGCCCCAACTTTTGCCTAATATAGTTTTATCTGTATTGCACACTATGCAATCATTATTATCTTTTTTCCTGTTTTTGATAAAATAATTAAACTGTTTGAGAAGGTTTAAGGAAGAGTATGTGAGGTTGGGGAGTTTGGGAGGGTATGAGCTGAATTTTCTAAAGAGAAACAGACTGGCCCATGAAAAATATTTCAAAATGGTAAAGTTACATTTTTCAAACACTGCTCTCTGATGCGTGTTTTCTATCTCCAGAATATCAAAACAAGATGCTAAAGCTAAATCAAAGTGTAAGTGTGGGGCTTCCCTGGTGGCGCAGTGGTTAAGAATCCGCCTGCCAATGCAGGGGACACGGGTTCGAGCCCTGGCCTGGGAAGATCCCATATGCCGCAGAGCAGCTAAGCCCGTGCACCACAACTACTGAGCCTGAGCTTTAGAGCCTGCAAGCCACAACTGCTGAGCCCACATGCCACAACTACTGAAGCCTGCACGCCTGGAGCCCGTGCTCCGCAACAAGAGAAGCCATGACAATTAGAAGCCCGCGCACCGCAACGAAGAGTAGCCCCCGCTGGCCGCAACTAGGGAAAGCCCGCACACAGTAATAAAGACCCAGCACAGCCAAAAATAAATAAATAAATAAATTTATTTTAAAAAAAAAAAGTGTAACTGTGACTCACTGATAACCAACTTGGGAGTGTTGTTTTTTTTTTTTTTTAAATTTATGGAAACTATTTCCCAGTATGTAAAAGAAAAAACAAAGCTATAGAAAAGGGGAAAGGCCTCTTTCAAAGGGCACACAATAAAGAGAAAAGTGCTAGGCCTGTATTTAGGTGCTCAGAGTTCCAGCTCAGTGGTGGTTTCACCAACCAGCTGGCCAGGAAGATGGTCGTGGGGCTTAGCAAAGCTCTGAAATACTGTGTATCAACTTGAACGGCTTGAACATGAGCTCTTAATTTTCCTTCCAGAAGTAAAGTGCTAGGGTTCTTTAAAAAATACATTTTTAAAGTAGGAACAGCCTGAATAAAAAGTAAATAATTTAAATTTTTAATTTAGGAGAAAAAAAGGGATTTTAAAAAATGTATGAAAAATCAGTTGGAAATTTTATTGCTTTTGGCCCAAGGTCACTGTAATACTGACTGGGCAGAAGGTTGAAAGAATACACAAGTTGTGGGTGGGGTGTTGCAGTTAGAAAAAGTAAACGCTATGTTCTGAATAGTTTAAAGACAGTGTTTGAATGGCCTAAAAAACTATAATTAAAGAACATAAGGCTGGGGACTTCCCTGGTGGCACAGTGGTTAAGAATCCGCCTGCCAATGCAGGGGACATGGGTTCGAGCCCTGGTCCTGGAAGATCCCACATGCCACGGAGCAACTAAGCCCGTGCGCCACAACTACTGAACCTGCGCTCTAGAGCCCGCAAGCCACAACTACTCAGCCCGCGTGCCACAACTACTGAAGCCTGCGCGCCTAGAGCTCGTGCTCCGCAACAAGAGAAGCCACCACAGTGAGAAGCCCGCGCACTGCAACGAAGAGTAGCCCCCGCTCACTGCAACTAGAGAAAGCCCGCGTGCAGCAACGAAGACCCAATGCGGCCAAACATAAATAAATAAATAAATAAGAATATAAGGCTTTGGTAGCTCTAGTAAACTATGGAAACGAAAGGTCCTGGTTGGGTCATTCAAAAAATATTTGTTGAGTGAATGAAGTGAACAAATACATAAGTGAGGATCTGACACGAACTAAAAAAGGAAAAGTTTTTAGAGCTCTTAAAGGAAAACAAAATAATATACAATGGAATCACAGCAGAGGACGAAAAAGTTAATTCAGGTTTTTAACAGTAGGAAATATATAAAAATAAAAATCATCACCAACATCTTAGTTGCCTATTTTGCTAAAAGTTGAGAAAGCATGAGTTATCCATAAATAAATGATTAGGGAAGGTATAGATGAATGAAGTAATGGGGATAAAATCTCAGACTACACTGTAGGTGGTTTAGGTCTCCAAGCAAAGTCTGCAAATACTTTTTCAAGCCCACACTCAGCATGCGTTAAAAAGAAAAACAAGTAATTGTAATATTAGACTGGACATAGATACTTGGTGGGTAAAAATCCATATTTTTATAACAAAACATATAAAGATGTTAACTAGATATTTAAAGCAAATGTTAACCTAGCATAGAAATGATCACTTTTAATGATGTAGCATGTGATATATTTATGTAACTCTTTTAGAAAAGCTTGATAACAGGTCACATTTTTTTTGCCAAAATTTAATATTTGGTGCTAGACAGATACTAGATTGAGCTTGCCATGTTTATGCTGCACACATGTTTTCACAATACCAGTAATAGAAAAATCAACTTCAGGAGTAAATGTGAAATACAGAAAGAATTGCTGATTAGATTTTAAAGGAAGTCACACCAGCCAACTGATGAAAGTCACCTTACGCACCATGTGTTATCAGAGGCAAGTTAGATTTTAAGTTTTAATACAATGGCTCTTTTGCAGAGAGAAAAAAATATTTCCATCTTGTGTGCCAACTTATTCTAAACTGAAAAAAAATTATTTGGTGATCAAAAGGCAGGAAAGAGGATCAATAAGACCACATTTGTCATGAATCCAATGTTAATGTTAATTAACCTTTCTGAAAAAGTTCTATTTAGTATTTATCAGAAACAAAGGGAGCTTAGATGCCAGTGTGAGTCTGAGAAGGGGAGTGGTGTCCTGGGCCTGGTGCTGGGCTTGCGGTAAGAGGAACCAAATAGCTTCGGGGACCCTGAAAGCAGGGGCACTGGCTGTGCTGCTGAGCCTCAACAGATCCCAAGGGAGAGGAAGCAGGGACAGACGCCAGCAGCCCCTGGAGCCCCTCAAAGTCCCAGCATGGTCACACCAGAGCAGAAGCACAGTTCCCACCCTTCTGGGAATAGGGGGGCAATGTCAAAGATCTTAGACAGCCTAACCGAATTTCCCCCAGAGTTGTGCTGGGGCAGCACAATGACCTCAAAGTACCCACGAGAGCATGAGAGAAGCAAGGAAAGGTGCTGAAACTGAAGGAGCTTTCAGACAGGAATGCACTTGAACTGGACCAACACTAAGGATGAGACAGGACAATGCACATCTCTACGGATGCCTGTAAGGCAGAGGCCACAAGACAAGGTGAGCACTGCTCACCTCCTCCGCCCTCAGCCCAGACCTTAGCACTTTGTAGGGAAAAAGGATATTTAATATTTTAAAAGGATATTAAATATTTAATTTAAATTAAATATTTCTGACTTAAGTTCACTTGTTCTTAAAGTACTCCTTTTATAAGAATGTCATAGGTATAATAAGGGAAAGGTATGATATGAAATGTTAAGGATACACAGGAATCAAGAAAAGGCAGAGATTTTTTTGTTTCCAGCGATGATGGTCTAGGTTATACAGTCCCATCCTTCATAAAAACAAATTTCAAGTGCAGGCTATAATATACAATAATCTAATTAGAAACATCAAATACCCGAGAAGATAATAAGGAACTACCAGGCCAAAATGTGCGGGAAAGCAAGACCCTAAGAGGTAAGCAAGCGGGGAGGCACTTTTGCCCTGATAAGGGGCAGATGTGCATGGATTTTGACAGCCTCACGGGGGAGGTGAAACAGAAATCGAAGACTAGAACGTACCCAAGTGGGGAGAATACAAAGGCCTTTGTCTACACTAAGCTGAGTTTCCCAAGAGTCACCCCCTAAAAATAACAGTGAACCAGAATCAACCCACTTCCCACCCCGAAAGACTGCAGGGACAATGGCCTTGACATGGGAAGTGTACATAAGGAGGCACAGGGGCGTAGTCCATGAGGACTTGTACTCACCAGCTGGTCCCTGTGTGCAAAACTGCAGCTCGAATTCACGTCACCTGGGTGGTCCAAAAAACTTTTAAGTGGTAAGTTTAGGTCAAAGTGGTGCCAGACTAGTAGTGCCACCAGGCACCTGGCAGAGACAAAAGCAAGTCCTCCAGGGGGTTGGCAGGGTGCGGGGAAGGCCATTCATCCTAAGCCTCAAAGAATCCCTACAGGAAATTTTTCAGTGGTAATGATGAATATCCAGGCAAAAATAAGCAAGCACCCAAGAGCAGACAGGTAAGAGGGGAGTGGGGGAAATCTAAGCAAAATAGAGATGCTAAAAACAAATTCATTCACTAATGAATTTGCAGCCTTTTATGCAAAAAATATTTATGGAGCACCTACTCAGTGCCAGGCTCTATGCAAAGTTGCTGGGGACAGGTGCCATTTCACCTGTCGGATGAGCAAATCACCTAAGGGATGAAAGGTTAGTTGAAATGCCATTATATTTATGTTTATTTACTTTTAGTTTCTGTGTTTTCCAAAGACTTCCAAACACAAAGATGAGTGCCCATTACTATTTAGTGACAGGTTTTGAAATAAACAGTAATCGCCTAGGACTGAAATTGACATCACTGATTCCTTTCTCAGACTCTCATTCCCTAAAGGTTCCTAATTATCCTCTAAGCAAACCAGAGAGCCACACGCATTAACAGAAAGACAAAGTGCTTTCTATCTCAGAGATAAAAAAACTCAGAGTTAATGATATTTATCTTTAACGGTAAAAGTCCAAAGAGATGATCATGGAATAACAGCATGAATCAGACAACATTAATTTTAAGATAGATCTGGAAACAGTTGAAGGCACAGGAAGGGTGAAGAGAAATTAGTCTAAACTTTACTTATATATAGATTGCCTTTCTTGGCCAAGGTTGTTGGCAAAATCTTGCTGATTATTTGGGTTATTCTGGTATGTCCACACTACTTATCAACCTTTGTCTTCTATTCAGCTTTTTACAATTAGAATTCAAATCATCACCTCTATACTTCTTAATTTGTTTGCTTTTATTAAATATTCTCATGGTTGTCATTTACTGAGCCTTTGGAATGGTCTGACCTGTGCTTTCTTCTCCTTGCTGGGCAAACCAAGACAGTATGGTGTAATAAAAATAATAACAGTAGCAACTGCATATGGGCCTAGAACTGAGCAAGACAGTTTTTAGGAGTTATTTACTCCTCACAACAATTGTAAGGGGTAAGTCATTACAGATGAGGAAATTTATGGGCCAGAGAAATAGAGGGAGCAGAAGCAGGGGCTTCAAAGTTGAACAAACTTGAATTTAAATCCTGACCTGCTCCTGGCATTTCTCCTCCCCTAGAAGTGAGGCTCGGTTTTCTGGGGTGAAGGCTGCTGTGAGGATGAAATGAAATACAGCACAGCTTAGGGCCAGGACTCTGGGAAGTATTTGTTTTTCCTTCCTTCCAATGGTTGCTCATCTGGAAATTCATGTCTTGTCTTACACAGCATCTTCAAATAGTTTTAAAAGTAGCTACCTCCAGGAAAATAATGGAATATTGTACAGAGTTTTTAAAATAATAAAAAGGTGGATAATCACTTACATTTAGGGAGAGCTTTAACTTTTCAGTAGCCCTTCACTCCCTTCCAAACACTGGCTTGTTTGACCCTTTGGAAAATATTTTAATATCTCAGTTGACTTTTTTAGATTGGTTGTCTCCAGGACATAACATTGTCTGTGGGCCTTGAAAAATGCTAATCCAGGACATGATGCAAGAAGAAAGGACCAGGCCTTTGCCTTTCTTTCCAGTCCTCTGGCTGCAGTCTGCCTCCTTCCTTCTCCTGGGATCTATGTGTGTGTCGACGGGATGGGAGGTGGCCAGGGTTGGAAGTAAATCAAGGGTGGGAGGGAGGGCTGTGACACGTAGCTGTCTTTGGTTGCCATGGTAAGGATGCCTAACACAGGAAGAATGTGCTACCTTCCCTTATAAAAGAAACTTTCCTTTTTTACTTTTCTCAAGCTTGTGAGAAAATCATCCTACCTTCTCACATTTAAACCAAAACTACCTACTCCTCTAACAGTGGTCTGAACTAAAAGGCTATATTCACCCAGAGAGTGTGGCTAAAAAAACCCCGGGAAAGATGTATTCACCCAGTATCCTGGCTGGCACACAGTAGGGGCTCAACAAATATTTGGAGTTACTGCAGTACCTGGGGTGTGAACTGATCATCCTCTGTTGACAATAGAGAACATAATGTAATGATTTCTGCGAGTCCCTAAAAAGATCAGCCCAGCCTCACTTCCAGGAAACCTTCCTAGATCAGCAAGACTCACTTCTCAAATAATTGATTAGTTCAGAGGTCACACATGTGGACAGATTTTGTTTTGGCTTGCAAAGTTTCAAAACACATTTTGAATTAATATTTAAAGCTTGAGAGATTTCATATGCATTTACAGCTGACTTGCTTTACCCAATAGTGTCTATCCACCCCTTTGGGGAACTTGTGCTGGTGCCCTGGATTATAACCATGTTGGCTAAATAAAATAACCATGTTGGCTAAATAAAAAGTCCTACTAGCTGTTTCAGGTGTTAATTTCATCCTATGCAGAACACACACACACACACACACACACACACACACACACACACACACACCTCCAAACAAAAAATAGAAGGTTCCAAATGTGTAAATTAAAAAACCAAACCCTCCGGCCCTCGAATTTCTCACTTTCTCTGTCTGTGCAGTTGCCGCGATCAGTGTGTAAAACACATGTTTTCAAACCTTTCACTTCACAGGCTCTTGCTGACCGGAGGCATGAAGGGGAAAGACCACCTATCCCTTCATTACTAATGCTTGACAAAGCAACCCCATTGGGAAGGAATTCTTGATGAAAGCAAGGAGGTAAGAATTAAAACCTCACTGATATAAAAGGCTACTAAGTGCCACAGCAGGTTGTCATTTAGAAGATGCCCTTGAGAATTTTACAGAAATTAATAAAATTAAATAGGAATAAAACACAAGTGACTTGCATTTAACAATATTTTCGAATGTAATACTGAGAGTCTCTCCACTTTAAAATCGCTCCTATAAAAGGCAACTGGACCCCGACCATTCTCCCTTCTCAAGTTGATGCCGCCTTCCCCCTGGATCTTCCTGCGGGTCCAGTGTGGTTCCCTGAAACCAAAGAGCCCCCATTCCCTTCCCCTTGGTGCTGAAGTCCACACTTCTGGCCCCTGCATGGCCCCTCCACTCCCCTTCTCCAATTCATGTTTTTTTCACCTCTCCCGCCGCCTGCCACAAAAACACCTCAAAGATATTTCAGTAATAAGTATTATATAATAATAGTAATAAACATTTATTTATTGATCACCTACTATGTGCCAAGCGCAAGTCTAACTGTTTGAGAGAGGTCAGCCCATTCCCTAACCACCATAATCGTCTGAGGCTTGTAGTGTGGTAGTGAAAAGGTGAGCGCTCAGCAGACTGCTGACTGGGATCTGAACAAGGCTTGCAGACCACCCCTGGTGTGGCCCAAATGGTGGCTACAAGGCTGTTTCCGACTCTAAGAATCTTTGATCACTGCTGCCATGTTTAAGGATGCAAATTTTATAGAAGCCCCTATCACTAAGTGGGAAAGAAACTTTTCGAGGAACCCTCTATTTCCCACAATAGGATGGCCCAGATTAATCCTGGATAAGATTGAGCCTCCTGAAAACAGTCCCCTCATCTCACTCCACCAAGCTGAGGGGCCCCCCATGACTGAACCTGAGGTGCCACCCGATTCCAACAGGGAGCTGAATCAAGCTAGAGTCCTGCCAGTGTAGAAATGCAATTTCCTCCCTTACGTCTAGATGGTCGTAGTTTCCTTTATGAATGTCTGTCATGAAAGTCCACTCCAAGGAGTTTCCGTGGACAAAACCCCAATGACTCACTGACGTGTGCCCCGCGACCAAACCTGGCAGGACCGAGTTCCCTCAGCCCACCACCCGCTGGACCCGCGCGGAGCTCATTCAGAAGAAAAGATGGGTCTGGAAAACCTCTTGGAGAAGAAAGGAAATTTCCCATCTCTGGTCCTTTCTCTTAACTGGGACCCACTCTGCCAGCTCCGGAGGTCTGTCCCGGCCGTGACGACCCCACGGGGCGCAGGTTCCCAGAGACGCGGGGCGGGAAGGGGCTGCCCGACAAGGGCTGCCCCGGGAGTCCCGGCCGAGCCTCGCCCTCCTGCTTCCCTCCTCCTCCTCTTCCTCCTCCCCGCGCCCCAGCCTCGGCGCCGGGGCTGCTCGCCTCCGAGCGTCCCGGGGTTGGAGCGGAGTAGGAAGGCAGGAGACTCGAAGCCTACCGTCTTCTGTTTCTTGACCCCGGACGACATGCTGGCTGGCTGCGGCGGTGCCCTGCGCGCTGGAACTCGGAGCCCAGCTCCTGGGAGCGGAAGCGCTAGGACGCTCGGTGGCGGCGGCAGTGGCTACTGCCGGACTCCCGAGAAGGAGGTATAAAAAGGCTCCACAGACACGTCGCACTTCCCTTGACCAGCCCCCTCCCCCTCCTCCTCCCGCCGTGCTCCTCTCCGCCCCGTCGGCTCCGCCAGCAGCGCCCAACCCAGGGGACCCGGCCGCCTCCTGGGCGGGGTCCCGGGTCCGGCCCCCTACGCCCCGGAGCGGCTCCGCCAGCCCGGGTCGGAGGCAGGACCTTGCAGCCGGGGGCTCGGATGGACACGCCCCGCGTGCAGTCGGAGGTCAAGTTCGCTGTCCGCGTTCCCACTCCTAGTGGCTGCCTGAGCTTCCCCCACCTCCCACCCCCGCGCCTCTCCAAGGAAGGCTTCCTGCCTCTGGGACCAGCTTGAAACTGCCAGGCTTGTCGGCATGGTCCTTAGTGGGCACCGATGCCCAGCTTGTCTTCATTTGCGGTAATAACAGCCACGGTTGACATTTTTTGGTCCTCTCTCTGCACTCTGCTGACCTTTGCCTTCAGCCTCCTGTGGCCCCTGACCCAGGCATCGAGTCCTACTTTCTCCCATGAAGCAGTTGAGGCTTTCAGACTTTCTCAAGATTATCTTCCAAGTGAGGGGATTCAAACCCAGGCCGTCAGCCTCCACAGTCCAGGCTTTCTACACCAGCATCAGCATCGATGATGATGATGATCAAGAAGAAGAAGAAGAAGAAGAAGAAGAAGAAGGGCTTCCCTGGTAGCGCAGTGGTTGAGAGTACGCCTGCCGATGCAGGGGACACGGGTTTGTGCCCCAGTCCGGGAAGATCCCACATGCCGCGGAGCGGCTGGGCCCGTGAGCCGTGGCCCGTGAGCTTGCGCGTCCGGAGCCTGTGCTCCGCAACGGGACAGGCCACAACAGTGAGAGGCCCACTTACCGCAAAAAAAAAAAAGGAGAAATCAGGAGGCGCAGCGCCTGCCTGCACCTTATGCACCATTCACGGGACTAAGGGGTTTACATGCATTCACTCCTTTGGAGTTCACAATATTTTCCTCCTGTTACAGATGGGCCAGCTGAGGCACTGCTCCGACTCACAAAGTTGAGTAGGCAAGGCCAGCCCGGGAAAATGGTCAGTAGTAGCCCAGCCACTTGTTTCAGTCCATCCCCCAAAGCATTCCTATAGTACTTCCGTGTGTTCAGCAACCAGGATGGGCCCTGAGGCAAAAAAGTAAGAGGAGGCCCAAGTTGACAAGGCTTATGGACTACACCTTAGGGCTCCAAGGTTTTGTCAGAGGGCAACTCTTTTAACTCAAATGTCTGGGACAAGCAAAAGTAAGGAAGGAGAAGCTATGGTTAGTGACAGCACCTTGAGGGCAGTCACAAGGCCTCACACTCCTCTGTACCTTAATTCCTTGCACAATGTGACAAACAGATCAATAGGATAGTACAAAAGAACCATGAAGATGCCCAAGGGCCACACTGCCCATCCCAACTTTGGTCTTCCTTCTGTGAAAAGGCTGAAGTGATAGCCTAAGGAAGTGAGGATTGGAACTTTTCTTTCATATCTAATTGTATTTCTGGAAGACTGTCAGCTTTCCAGACAGACACTAAAGATCTGAATATCCGTTCATTGATTGCCTTTCTCCATGGGAAGTTGGGAAAAAAATAAATAAATCAGGAGTCAGAAACTTAAAAGGCAGCCTACATGTTTGTCCAGTCTTGAAATATCAGTATATTTATTTTCTTACTCATTTGAAGTAAGCTGCCACCACTCCCTTCAGATATGAGCAGCTAGAGGGCAAATGCTGGGTTTGAGTTTCTGTTCTGCACACAAACTAGCATGTTTTGAATTTTGGGGGTTTAAACAGTAACATCCCATTCTAATTTTATTGGAAAAATCCACTTGTATCAGTTCCAGCCATATTTTGAACCCTGCCAGATTCTGCCCTAAGAGAAAAGGTAAATTAAGTGTTGATAGAGAAATAGCAATTTGCATGATTGTTTTTTTTTCATATTGCTTCTTTAAAAGCTGAAACAGAAGGATGTTAAGGGCAAATCCATAAGGGCAACTTCCTGGAAAAGAAATATATGACTGTTTAGACCTGGGGGAGGTTTTGCGATCGTTTGTCCAGTTTCCCTCTCCCTGTATTTCACAGATGGGCAATGCAAAACTGGTGCTGAGAGAGGAGAGGTAATCTGACCCTCCTCACTAGTTAGGGGCGGTGCTGAGACTCAAACCCAGGTCAGTCAGCTCCCCAGATGCAGTGAATCACTCAGCCTCTAGTTCAACTACTTCAAAACCCCCATGATAATTGCAAACTGGACTGTTTATCTTGTTTTAGATTTAATTAATTCTCAAACAGAGTACTTTGGAACAGATATTCTTTCATTACTTTCAAAGACGTGTGAAATAGGAGGCCTCAGCTCCCTTGGACTCAAACCGCGATGTTTAAGATCCCTTAACTTCACAGATCATCAGTTTAGTTGTAATTCAGCATGGCAACTCACTGAAAAGTAAAATAATCTTTCTTTTTTATTTTCCCAGGGTCTTTCTTTTAAAGGTGACGTTTGGAATTCTTTTTCCTCTCACTACCCTCTTACTCCTAGGAGAGGACATTCCTTCTGAAAAGATATGAGCAACTAGCAGCTTAATTTTTGTTTTTTGTCTTTTGGTTTTTTTTCCCGGTACGAGGGCCTCTCACTGTTGTGGCCTCTCCCGTTGCGGAGCACATGCTCCGGACGCGCAGGCTTAGCGGCCATGGCTCAAGGGCCCAGCCGCTCCACGGCATGTGGGATCTTCCTGGACCAGGGCACGAATCTGTGTCCCCTGCATTGGCAGGTGGACTCTCAACCACTGTGCCACCAGGGAAGCCCAGCAGCTTAATTTTTGAAGTCTATGAAACTAGAACATCAGAACTGGGAGGAGACTCATTTAGGGGAAGGAAGGAAGGGTTGAGATCTGTTCAGTCATCTGGACACACTCTCCATAACTTTCTCAGTAGTGTTTCCTCTGAGACTCCACTGTAAGACACTGTGGCCTGCACTGTACCAATTTACAATCCTTGATACTACTCGCAACATTTGCATGAGGGTTTCAAAATTTTCTTCCTGTTTTTCTTTTGTTTTCTTCCTTCCAGGAATTGGTTCAGCTATAATAACTAACTTAATAAGGTGGTGATTACTACTTGGTCCTTTCATTGTTTAGAAAAAATGGAGTCAGCTTCCCCAAATAAACAGGGAAACACATATACAAAGAATGATGGTGTTGATGAGATGTTTATGCCACAGGTTCCCCAATACACTTTAGGGAGGCTTATCACATTTTAGGGGATCTAGTTTGGAGGCATCTTCCCTGGATTGGCCGTTCCAAAGGAATGCAGTTGCATTGCCCCCTAGTGGCTGTAATTCATAAAAGGGACCTAATTGTTGAAACCCCGTGTACAGAAATAAGTGTAGCATTTCCTTGGGTCAAGAAGTCCTTAGAGAAAGTCCTCTAGGATTCAAATATTCTTCCCATTCTCAGACACAGGTACTACCAAGACAAGCAAGACATGGTCCCTGCCTTCAAGAAACAATCTAGTGAAGGAGACAGTCTCTTCCTCCCAACCCCACCCCAGTACATTACAATATATTACTAGGACAGGTAAAAATGATACATGTATACCTTAGATATTTTATTTTGACTTAAACACATGCACTTCATTAATCTTTGATGTAGGGCTAAAGGCTTCTCTTGTGGTATGGGTACACTGGTGGGAGTTCCAAAAACCACTTTCATAGGCAACTTCAACAATTTCCAGTTTGATGTTTTATAGAGTTAAAAATTAAGGGTCTTTCCAAAGCATCCATCTATTCTCATGGAAAACACAACTCTTTTTTCCCACTCATATGCTATTCACTTAAGTCACATCTAACTAAATTACTTAGTTACAGTAATAGGTACAAGTGGCTTATATAAATAGGTTTGGAAATAAACACAATGGATCTCAGTAAGCATCCAGCGTAGGGAGTGGAGGTGCTAAAGTGTGTGGGTATTCCAGTGTGTCCTACTGTCAAAGAACACCGAGTGTGCTGTGGGCATCAGTCATTATCTTTTCCAGAAGAAATGGAGAGCGTGGATTAAACTGGCCAGTCAGTTAAAAGGAAGGATTTTGTGGGAGCACAGAGTTCAACTTTGAAAGGAGGGAGAGTGGAGAGAGATGTCAGGTTTTTTCTTGGGAAATATTATACATAAACTAAGACTTGAAAGAAGGGTAGGGTTCTGCCAGCCTTCCCCTCCATAAAGTGAGGGTATGTGTAAATTCAAAAATGTAAAGGCAGAGAGCCGCATGAAATAACACGGTATGTTCAGAAAATTATAAGTATCTGTATTGCTGAGTTTAGGAGATACAACGGAAGAGTGGGGGAAGGCTGAAGGCTGTAATAGAGGACGTGCCATGTACAATCAGGCAGCGACGTGATTTTGCATGTTCTCTTTATGCTCATCGGGGTGCATTAGCCATGTGGCTGGCCTTGTATTTACTCATTAGTCATAGAGACATTTGCTGTGTCCAAAGATGAGAAGTCACCGTCCTGAGGTGAAGGAGATGGATACGTACACAAACAATTCCAAGGAATGTGATTAAGTGCCAGAATAAAGGGATATTCGAAGTTATAGGGAAAGCGCGCACGCGTGATGACTACGAAGAGATTCCAATGGGTGGTGATAATTTAACCTGCGTTTCAAGGATAAAAGAAAGCTAGATAGGAGAGTGATCTGTGACCCTACTGATGGTCCAGGCTGCCTGGACTGATGTTTCCAGCTGCATGAAGCATTCATTTCCTACCCCGGTATCCCCTGTGCCTCCTTCAAGTGCCTCAGCCTGTCACTGAAGACCCAGGTAGAGCAGAGACAAGCTGCTGACAGCCAGATTGCACAACTCTGACCCAATTACCAAAAGGCCGCCCACAGAACTTAGGCAACCAGAGGAAAGGCCTACACTTCCTGGCAAGAGTAACGCTCCTCTGCCATTTCTCGGGTGGAATCCAGTACATAGTTTTTTGTCTACTCTTTGTATTAGTTTAAAAAGAAGTACATTTATTAGTATGTGCACACATTTTGCAAAATAGAAACATTTAGGGTATTTAGGAAAATTCACTCCAAAATTCAACAAACCTCAGTGGAAACAAGTTGCATTTGTTTAATGGCAGGCAAATCAATTACTTGAGTCTATTAATTGGCTGCATTTTCAGTCTTCAACAGGTTCTTTTTAAAGATGTTTAGCAAGGTGGAAGATAACTTGATCTATGTCACTTAGAGCCTTTAAATTATTAGAAAAATATCCAACTAAACTTAAATTATTTAACTATTAACTATTGAATTAACAAATTATTTAACTTAAATTTAAATTATTAGAAAAATCCAACTAAACTTAGTAGATTTTAAGACAGTAGTTTTAAGGAAGGAAGAAGAGAAGGAATAAAGGAAAGAGAGAAGGAAAAACAAAGAAGAAAGAGGGCTTCCCTGGTGGCGCAGTGGTTGAGAGTCCGCCTGCCGAGGCAGGGGACGTGGGTTCGTGCCCTGGTCTGGGAAGATCCCACATGCCGCGGAGCGGCTGGGCCCGTGAGCCATGGCCGCTGAGCCTGCGCGTCCGGAGCCTGTGCTCCGCAACGGGAGAGGCCACAACAGTGAGAGGCCCGCATACCAGGAAAAAAAAAAAAAAAAAACTAAAAATACAACTGTAATCATAGGGGTAATCTTAGGCTCCTAAAGATAAATGGGGCAACAGTCCCATTATAATAAAATCATAAATATTGGCCCAAATTATTAATATGCATTGCTGAAACAAACTTAGGCTTGAACCTTGAAATCCCCCTATTCTTAAAACACTGTCTTTTCTTCATTAAATCCAGCCCCCACACACACTTGTTTTTCTTTTCTTCACTTTTAGTTTAGAAAGAAAATTCTGCTCTGAACAGGGGGAAGTTCTGTTGAAGCCCCAAGGGCTCTCAAACTTCACTGTATATTATAACCATCTGAGGACACCACACACCTGACTCATTAAATCAAAATCTGGGGGTGGGTCCCAGGCATCAGAAGTTTTCAAAGTTTGACTTTAAGAGAGTCATTTGTTCTCAAAACTGAGGCTGCATCAAGATTCCTTGTGTGAAATTGCAGACTGCTCCCCCTCCCCCATGCCCAGAGTTTCTCACCCTGGCGGTGTAGCGTGGATTGCATTTCCAACCAATTTCCAGGTGATGCTGTTGCTGCTGATACAGGGACCACGTTCTGAGATCATTGCCTTAAATATAGCTCTTCCAACTCCCCCATATGTTTTCATTTTTTTATAGGAAATTTTGAAAGTAAGTAGAAAGAGAAGAAAAGGGTGTGTTGGGGAGATAACCTTGGATAATATTCTTAAAAACCATCCCACTACAGTGAATAAAATGTCTTACAGGATTAACAAAGAAGGAAATAGACTTTACCAGGAATTCTCAACTCTGACTAATCATTAAAATCACATTGGAAGCTTTAAAAAAAAAAAAAATTCAGGTTCCTGGATTTCCCTCTCTCCCTCTCAATCTACAGATCTCTGGGATGGGGCCCGCTCTGAATATGTTAAACCCTGGGGTTGATTCCACTTTGCAGCCAGGTAGGGAACCACTAATCTAGCCCACCAGTGCACAAAATTTACATTTATAAAATCACACATTCCTGAATCCCATCCTGGGAATTCTTCCATAAGATCGCTTAGTTCTAATTCTGGTTGAGGGGTTTTAATTAGGCCTCAGTGCTTTTCTCCCAGATGCTTTGTTTATTCAGAGCTCTTTCTTTTTCTTAAGGGCTTTAGGCTTTAAAACCGGGGGAAAACCCCAGTTATATTTTCTACTTTCCATCCTGAGCCCAGAATGGTCTTGCGCGAATGGTAGAGAACCAGGACAGGGGAATATTAGGTATAAAAATCAGTTAATATTTTGAAAATATTGTCCCACCATATCATTTTTTCTAACATTACTTATTGAAAAATCTATCCTTTCTTCTACTGGTGTGTGGTGCTTCCTCCGTGATGCAAAATGTTAGCTGGCAGGGGTGTCCCCTTGCAATTGTTGAGTAATAAATCCTTATGATTCTCCACCAGGGAGCCACTATGAGAAGCAGATCAGTTATAAATTATAACTTGGAACTTTTTTGGTCATTTGTTCTTCCAGACTAATTACTAAATTATTTTATTAAGCCTCCCTGCCCTGCTCCCTAAAACTGTATAGGGCTTCTATTGAATTGTTAATAAATAAATTATGCATTAATTTGGGAAGAATTGATACAACGATCAAGTTTCTTCTCTAGCACATGGTATCTCATCTATTTAGGCTTCTTGAATCTCACACATGCAGTAAAGTAATTCCTATGGAATTATAAAGGAAATTTCCCACCCTACCCCCTTCTATAATTCTTGTTTGGGAGGAATGGTATGGATTATTACACTTGGTTACTTTTTAAAATTTAGTTATTTACTTAAAGAAAACAACATTCCTTTTTTCCCCTTACAAACATAATTCAGACCACACTTTGGGAACAAGGGACTTAAAGAATGAAATCAGAGCCCGGTTGAGGGATCCTTCTGGGGGAGTCAGGGGAGGGGGAAGTTGCTTCCAAGCAAGGTCAAGCCTGGACAGGGCTCTTACTTGCAAATGGTCTTCCACCAGCTCTCTGAGCTGTGATACAAGGGTGGGTCAGCTCCATTAAAGAGATGTGTACAGGGCGCACCAAGAGAATCCTAGGCTGAAGTCAGACCTAGGCTGAGGGAAGAGGGGACTGGGAGTGGCTGCTAATGGGCATGGGGTTTCTTTGCAGGGCGTGAAAATGTCCTAAAATTAGAAATTGGTGATGGTAGCACAACTCTGTGGTGATTGTACTAATAACATTGAATTGTATAACACATTTGATGGTATGTAAATTATATCTCAACAAAACTGTTATTTTTAAAAAAGATATATCACCATACACTTACCATGTGACCCAGCAATCCCATTCCTAAGGTTTCACACAGAAGAAATGAAAATTTATGTTCACACCAAAACTTGTACATGAATGTTTATAGCAGCCTTATTCATAATCACCCCAAACTGGGAACCATCTAGCTACCTTTCAAATGGTGAATGAATAAATTGGTGAATGGATGTACTACCTTTTAGTGGTACATCTATATGATGGGATAGTACTCAGCAATGAAAAGGAAGAAACTACTGATTCATAAAACAACATACCACAGGAGGATCTCAAAAATATTTTGCTAACTGAAAAAAGCCAGACCCCCCCCCAAAATATTTCATGATTCTGCTTAAATGACATTTTGGAAAAGGCAAAACTCCAGGGATTAAAAAACAGATCAGTGGTTGCCAGGGGTTGAGGTTGGGAGAAGAGTTTGATTTCTAACGGGCAGTACGGGTGGGTTTAGGGGGCAATGGAACTGTCCTAATAGTTCTGTCCCATGACTGTGGAGGCAGACACCTGACTGGGCATTTGTCAAACCTATAGAGCTGTATACTGCAAAGAGTAAATTTTACTGAATGTGAACTAAAAACAAACAAACAGACCAACAAAAAAACTGTATGTGGGGGAAATCCAAAATAAAATACAAATGGTAAAATATGAACATAAATGTGTTATAAATGAATAACATGACCACACTGAAGACAGTGGCAAAGAACTAACCTATGTTACATTAGAAAAGAGCATTTTGACTGCCCACTGTGAAGCTAAAGACAAAAAGAACTGTATGCAAACACCGTTCTCTCGTTTGTAAATTTGTTTCTCACAGGGATATGGGTTAGCAATTCTGAGACTATTTTATATGTGTATTAACTTTGAACAAATAGGTAAATATATTATGGGTAATAAGAGCCAGGTTTCTCACTGTTAGTGAAAAAAATTACAAATGAGGAGCCAGGAAAGCTAGGATGAACCTGCTAGGGCTGGGTTGGAATCAGAGGTATTAGCATGAACTCACAGGCTTTTAATATATATACAGATAGGTAGATATAGAAATATAGATATGTGTATATAAATGTGTTAGTATACATGCTTATATTTCCTAGCTCTGTCCAGTGAGAGGGTCTAAAAGCAATGGCATTACAGTAGCAATGAGTACACCTAGTGCCCAGATCTTGATTTCTAAATAATCATTCTCCAATAAAAGGAACCAGGGCTCCTTGGAGAAGTGGTTGAATCCAGAGCTGAGGCAGAAAGTATACAAAATGAGGCTGGAGCATCTTGTGGTGCCAGAAAGTAAGGAAGTGCTAAAAGAAGAACAGAAAGAAGGAAAGAAAGGAAGGAGGGAAGGAAGGGAGGAAGGGAGGGGGGAAAGAAGGAAGGAAGGAAGGAGGGAGAAAGAAAGAAAGAGAGAGAGGGAGGGAGGGAGGGAGGGAGGGAAGGAAGGAGACAGAAAGAAAAGGGCATGTTAAAAAGACATGGGAAAGCAATTATACCCCAATAAAGATGTTTAAAAAAAAAAAAAAGACATGGGAACCACTTGATAGAACTCCTAATGGACAATGCTGGAACAATTTGAGCCACAAAATCTATGATAGTATTAGATTACAACTCATAGGAAAAAATAAATATCTAAGAGCCCATACTAACATAAATAAATTATTAAATAAGTAAATGGGGGAGAAGAGGCAAACCTTTCTTTCAGAGAGATTCCAAATAATAAATGTATAAAGAATGAAGGAAACAATAAATCACCATTGGAACATCACAATAATAATTGTTGCAGACAAATCCCCCAAAGAATGCTTAAATTAGTGTGTGGAAATTCAAGGGGAAAATAAGATATTTGTATAGTCTCAAAGTTTACATCCCAAGATACTTATTAATTAAAAGGGGGAAAAATTAGTAATTTACAGTGGACAAATCCAGTAGACACCACTTTAACCATATGATCTAAGTTATCATAACAAGCAATAAAACATCAACATCGTGTACCTCCTCATCTGATGCAGTGAAAAGGGCATATTGCTTCTGTGGTATTCTTGCTAAAAATCCATAATCTCAGTCTAATGAGGAAACATCAGACAAACACAATTGAGACCATTCTACAAAATAACTGATCAGTACTCTTCTAAAGGGTCAAGGTCATGAATGACAAGGACAAATTGAGGAACCATCACAGATTGAAGGAGACTAAGGAGATGTGTTGGACAGACTTCAAGGTGGCCCCATAGTTTTCCCTCTGGTATTTATGCCTTCGTGTAATCCCCTCCCCTTGAGTGTGGGAAGGACCTGTGACTTATTTCTAACCAGTGGGATGTGGTAAAAGTGATGGGAGGTATGTGATTCTGGCTACGTCCCTGTGATTATATACAAATGCAGCCTCTGTCTTGCAATGGAGTCTCTCTCTATTTTTCTGGCTTTGAAGAAGCCAGCTGCCATGAATCCTACAACCACAAGAAAATGAATTCTGCTAACAACCTGAGGGAGTTGAGAAGAGGATTCTTTCCCAGTTGAACCTCCAGATAAAATCCCAGGCCTTAACGATACCTTAATTGCAGCCTTGTGAGACTCTAAGCAGAGACCCAGCTAAGCCATGACTCCTATAAGCAGCCTGTGAGGTAATAAATATGTGTTAAGTTACTAAATTTGTGGTAATTTGTTACACAGCATAGGACACCTATACAGGAGCTATGACCAGTGAATGATATGTGGGATCCTCAATTGGATCCTGAAACACCAAAAGGACATTTGTCAAAAAACTAATGAAATCCTAATAAAGTCAATAGTTTTTGTACCAGTGTTAATTTCTTTTTTTCTTTTCTGTCTTTTCTTTTCTTTTGTGTGTGTGGCTTAAACAACAGAAATGTATTTTCTCACAGTTCTGGAAGCTGGAAAGGGCAAGATCAAGGTCCAGTTGGGTGCAATTTCTGGTGAGGGCTTTCTTCTTGGCTTCATACCGTGTCCTCACAGGGCTTTTCTTTGGGATGTGTGTGTGTGTGTGTGTGTGTGTGTGTGTGTGTGTAGAGAGAGAGCTCTCTGGTCTCTTTCCCTCTGTCTCTGTCTCTCTCTCTTTTTATTTAGATATAACCAATGTTAATTTCTTAGTTCTGATAATTGTATTATGGTTATATAAGATAGTAACATTACAGGAAGCTGGGTGAGGAATACATGGGAACTCTCTGCACTAATTTTTACAATCTTTCTGTAAGTCTAAATTTATTTCAAAATTTAAAAATTAATAAAAGTGTATCAAATTTACAAGCTTTAGCACAGCAAAGGAAAGCATAAACAAAATGAAAAGACAATCTACAGAATGGGAGAAAATATTTGCAAATGATGCGACCAACAAGGGCTTAATTTCTAACATATACAAACAGCTCATATAGCTCAACAACAAAAGAACAAACAACCCTATCCAAAAATGGGCAGAAGATCTAAATAGACATTTTGCCAAAGATATACAGATGGTCAACAGGCACATGAAGAAATGCTCAACTTCACTAATTATTAGAGAAATACAAATCAAAACTACAGTGAGGTATCACCTCACACCAGTCAGAATGGCCATCACTAAAAAGTCCACAGGACTTCCCCAGTGGAGCAGTGTTAAAGAACCCACCTGCCAATGCAGGGGACATGGTTTCGATCCCTGGTCAGGGAAGATCCCACATGCCGCGGAGCAACTAAGCCGGTGCACCACAACCACTGAGCCTGCACTCTAGAGCCCATGAGCCATAACTACTGAGCCTGCGTGCCACAACTACTGAAGCCTGCATGCCTAGAGCCCATGCTGTGCAACAAGAGAAGGCACTGCAATGAGAAGCCCGCTCAGTGTGATGAAGAGAAGCCCCCACTACTCTTGCAACTAGAGAAAGCCCGCGTGCAGCAATGAAGACCTGACGCAGCCATAAATAAATAAATAAATTTATATTTTTTAAAATGTCCACAAATAACAAATGCTGGAGAAGTTGTGAAGAAAAGGAAACCCTCCTACACTGTTGGTGGGAATGTAAGTTGGTACAGCCACTGTGGAAAACAGTATGAAGGTTCCTCAGAAAACTAAAAATAGAGCTACCATATGACCCAGCAATCCCACTCCTGGGCATATATCCGGACAAAACTATAATTCAAAAAGATACATGCACCCCTATGTTCATAGCAGCACTATTCACAATAGCCAAGACATGGAAACAACCTAAATGTCCATCGACAGATGAATGGATAAAGAAGATGTGGTACATATGTACAATGGAATACTACTCCGCCATAAAGAAGAACAAAATAATGCCATTTGCAGCAACACGGCTGCAACTAGAGACGATCATACTAAGTGAAGTAAGTCAGAAAAATAAAGACAAATACCATATGATATCACTTATATGTGGAATCTAAAATATGACTCAAATGAACCTATCTATGAAACAGAATCATAGACATAGAGAACAGACTGATGGGTGCCAAGGGGGAAGGCGTTGGAGGAGGGATGGAGTGGGAGGTTGGTGTTAGCAGATGTAAGCTTTTATCTATGGAATGGATAAACAACAAGGTCCTACTGTATAGCACAGAGAATTATATTCAATATCCTATGATAAACCATAATGAAAAATATACAAAAAAGAATGTATATATATGTATAACTAAATGACTTTGCTGTACAGCAGTAATTAACACAACATTGTAAATCAACTATACTTCAGTAAAAAAAAATAATAATAATAAAAAGTGTATCACTAGCAGTATTCCTTGCTATCACTCTCTTGGTTAAGAGTCATATTTTATTTTGTTATTTGGAGTCTAAAATGAAAAGAAGAGGTAGAAAGAGACAAAAAAGAAAGGGGAATGATTAAAAAGCATGTGAGCATGTGACCATTTTTTAATGAGAAAGAGATATTATAATTGGAATTAATAGTGAAGGAGCATAAGGATGGCCCTGAGCTCTGCCCATGCTCAGAAAAAAGGACCATGTGGAAACTTTAGGTACAACGTTCCTGCACACCCAGAACTGTGCAGCCCGGGACAGGGCCAGGCAACTGCTCCTAATTTGGAGAAGGCAAAAATTTAAATGTGAGACAGAGAGGAATTCAGTATTGGCAGCAGAAGTGGAAAGAAAAACCAAGAAAAGCCATTAAGCAGTTGCCATTAAGCAATGGAATTCACGAGGAAGTAGAGGTTTGAGGTAAAGAAGCACAGACACTGTAGAAGCACAGACCCAGAAAAACTGTCACAAGAATATCAGATTCTCTGGAGCAGGGAACAAAGGACCTCTGATGCCAGGCTGCTGGAGCTGCAGTGTGCGTCTCAAAGAAATTACAGGAGACTTTTCCATCATGCAGCAGACTCAGATCAGAAGCTCTGAATGTCAGCAAAGTGTCCTTTCACCTCAGCCCCACAAGACACCAATCAACTCCTACAAACATGACTAATTTTTAAGTTTAATATTCATTATTAAAATTTTCACCATTATTATCTTAAATCTAGACTGGAAATCAGCAAAATATGGCCTACATATTTTTGTATGGCCCAAACTAGGAATGGTTTTTATAATTTAAAATAGTTGAAAATAATCAAAAGAATAATAACATTTTGCAATGTAAAAAATTATATGCGACTCAAATTTTGGTATATGTAAGTCAAGTTTTATTGAAACCCACCCACAGTCATTCACTTATATATTTTCTAGGTCTGCTTTTGACTATAATGGCAGAATGGAGTGGTTGCAACAGAGATTGTACGGCCTGTAAACCTAAAATATTTATTCTCTGATACTTTACCGAAAAAGGTTCCTGACCTCTGCTCTGGACAAACAAAGCAAGCCTTGATTATAGCATTTGCCCATTTCTATAGTCAAACAGACCCACCATCCTCAGCTGGGATTCCAGCCCAGACCTGTGCTCCCTCTTCACTCCATTGCCACGGCCTCAGTGGCTTGAAACAATAACATACTTCAGTTCTAACGGTTAGCAATGCATCAGATCACTATCTCAGATCCATGAAATTTCAAAGCAACTTACCCCTCTTTGCCTCTTGGGTAAATTGTTAACTCAGTTATAACTATACCTGCATTCCTTGTAATTTTATTTGCATGGTCCTTTCAGAAAAACAACAAGTTTTTTCAAATGTGGGGATTAGAACATTGAATTTTTTTTCTTTCTGGATGAAATATATCACTCTCACGTATTCTGAGTTCTGAACAAAAGATATTTCCATATTTTTAAGTAGTTGAAAAGAATGGTATTATTTCAGACTTGCAGCATAAATACTGTATCACTTCATATTCAGAGTAAGCTTACAGAAAAAACAGATGAGTGAAAGCACCCAAAGGAGTTGTGATATCAACAATATTCATTCCATCCCAAAATGTTACTGCATCATGAAGTGCAAAGAGGGCTTTAACAAAATGAGAATCTTGTCCTCCTATCTCAGTCAATTATTAAATGCTTTCCACCCATACTCACTACTCACTTCTCTGTTCACACTGGTATGTGAAATTTTTGTCTCCATTAAAATGAGCCAGCCATCTTGGGAATGTTTTTTGAATAGAACCAAAAATAAAATGCTAATAAGCTGAACATGTATGTACTTGCAACATAAAAAGCACCTATGTCTAATAAGAGTTCGAAATTATTATATCTAAAATCTTTAAACACTATTCTAATAGGAAGCAATTATTTTACCTCATTTGTCACATGACAAGCTCAGCGATGTTGACTTAGGTAGCAGATTCACACCAGATACAAACATTTCCCAAAATGGTGGAGTTATGAAGGTCTCAAACTAATTCATAGGACATTTTCCAAGTTAGTATGGAAAAAAATCATCTGTGGGATTCTGTAAACTTCCCTGCCTAAAAAAAACATTCTCAAACTTAGTCCTACTTATCCATTCTATTCCTTAATCCGTTTGGCCATAGACACCTTTTTTCATAGTAGAATTCTGATGAGAAAGCATTAGCTAAACACATTGATGGTCTAATTATTGGGTTTTTTTACAAATACAAATTCCCAAGGTGGTGCAAAAAAAGTGAGGTTGAGTTGTTAAGATTAATTTGTTGTTTTAGGCCCAACGCCCAGTTGGCTAAGTCATGACAATGAAGCTAATGCACATAGCACTTGACACTACCCTAAGTGCTGTACGTATATATTAACTTACTTAACCTTCAGGACAACCAATAAAGCAGGTAATATTGCTATGTTCTTTGTTTTAGAAGAGGAAATGAGGCACAAAGAAGTTAAGTACCTACGTAAATGGCAGAGTCAGGATTCAAATCCAGAGAATCAGGCTATGCATGCAACCCCTCCCATGCCTGTGCATGAAATACTCTTTTTTTAAAAATTCTTTTCATTTATTTTATTTATTATTTTTTGGCCATACCTCACGGCAAGTGGGATCTTAGTTCCCCGACCAGGGATAGAACCCCCGCCCCCTGCGTTGGAAGAGTGGAGTCTTAACCACTGGACCACAAGGGAAGTCCATGAAATACCCTTTTAATAAGAAGTATTAAACAACAATGTTCACTACCTTGGAGTTGTTAGTAGAAAAGTCATTCTGCATAAGTGAAAAGAGGAACCTGAGTGGCTTTAGAGACTATCAATAATTTTTTATCTTAAAGCTTTAAAAGGTATTCTTTTAAAATGTTTTCAAGCGCCTCCAACAACAAGAACTAAGTCCCAGCTCCTGCGCTATGTGTCCAGATAGACACCGGCTAGGAAAGGGGCATTTTTATTTACTAGCTTTCTTCGCATATGTTCATCTGGAGAACTTTTAAGACAACTTGTTTTCTTAAGTCGGTTTATGCGTCCTTGAAAATGTGTTCATAATGTCAGTTTGCTTAGCAAACCGTTTATTGGAGTTGGTGTTTTTGCACTTATATCTTGAGTTCTGCCCAGGTTGAATAATCAGAAATCTCATATCAGTTGAGTCCAAAGGAAGAAGCTTGACTTCTATAGAAAAGCAGGCCTCAGAGCCTTTTATTGACCAAACTTCTTTCCTTGCTAGCTTCCAGGGTACAGAGAATAAATTAAGCATTATTTTAAAATCATAAATAAACTCTCCTTCCCGGGAGAGTTCTTTAAAGATATTCCTATAGATTCAACCAAAGCGCTGGAAAATGATAAAAACTCAGCAAACAAGAGTTCTTTTCAGGCTTGCCATTGCCTGTGGTAGGAGGGTAGGTGATTCATCACTTACTTTTACTCCACAGTGAAAGGAACTTAAAATCCTTGGAGCTTCCCCAGCCGACATGGAGGGAGGGGCCGATGAAGTGGCAACTTGTTGCACTTGAGTTTGATGTAACCTAGTTGAGTCAGGAGGTTTGCAATGTGGTCTTGGCTGTGCCGTGAGACAGAAGCAAGGCTTAGAACAATCTCTTCTTTCTTTTTTTTTTTTAACAACTTTTTGAAATATAATTCACATAGCATAAAATTCACCCATTCAAAGTGTACGATTCCATGGACTTTAGTATATTTACAGAGTAGTGCTGTACATTCATCACCAAAATCAAATTTAGAATATTTTCATTATCCCCCAAAGAAACCCTGCACTCGTTGGCCATCACCCCATAATTCCCCCATCCTCCGGTGGGCAACCACTAATCAACTTTTTATCTCTACAGATTTGCTTATTCTGGATATTTCATACAAATGGAGTCATAAAATATGTGGCCTTCTGAGTCTGGTTTCTTTCACTTAGCGTAATATTTCAAGGTTCATCCATGTTGCTGCATGCATCAGTATTTCATTCCTTTTCATGGCTCCACTGTATGAAAATACCACTTTTTCTTTATCCATTATTGATGGACATTTGGGTAGTTTCCACCTTTTAGCCACTGTGAATGGTGCTGCTATGAACATTTATGTGTGAGTTTTTGTGTAGACATATGTTTCCATTTCTCTTGGGTACATACCTAGGAGTGGAATTGCTAGGTCATATGCTAACTGTATGTTTAATGATTTGAGGAACTGCCAGACTGTTTTCTTAAGTGGCTGCATTGTTTTACATTCCCACCAACAAGGTATGAGTGTTCCAATTTCTCCATTTCTTGGCTAACACTTGTTACTGTCCATCTTTTTTATTAGAGCCATGCCGGTGGGTGTGAAGGAGTACCTCGTTGTGGTTTTGCTTTGCATTTCCCTGATGGCTAATGTGTTGAACATCTTTTCATGTGCTTATTGGCCATTTGTATAACTTCTTTGGAGAACTTCCCATCCATCACATAGTTTTTATCTGCTTTGGTTTCCCCTCTCACAGGAACGGTTTTGCAATACAACACCTGTCACTGGCTTTGTTTACCTTGTTACAAAACACAACCTCTAGCAAATCATGGGAACAGATTTATAAAGCATATGAATCAGTCAGTGATTACATGCATTATCAAAGTATTGATTTTAACAGAGTTCAAGACTTCAATAAAAACTTGAAGAGAGCTGAAAATCCATTGCAAATGGCTTGTCTTAGGTCTCATAGACTCTAAAGGGCCCATTTTAAACTTCAAGGCATTATTCTTGAGCCAGCACTCAGAACAAGGTCCAGTCACAGAATATCAGAGGAAGCGTTCTAAATAGATCAATGAAATGGGATGGTCACATCATGTGACTCAGAGCCTTTCAAAACCCAAATTGGGTAACTGGCCATCACAATTTGCCTGGGAATGTCCTAATTTTAAGTCCTGGGAAGCCCTTTAGTCCTGGGTAAACCCAGTTGGTTAGTCACCCCAGAGCCACCCTCATACTCCCAGTTATGTAGGTAATAGAATTATAAATGAGTAAAGAGCAGAGGCTACGTCTTTAGGCCTTGCTGGCAGCACCAGTTTGAATTCTGGACACGTATTGGCTTGTGAATTTTGGCATGCTACTTTATCTCTGTGAGCCTCAGAGAAGTTCCAATGAGATATGGTGGGGTCAGACCTAACGTGCTTTAAGTTCAACCACATTAAGGGTACGTTTCATATCCAGTCAATGGTAACTTTGAAAATCCTTCAAATGCAAAACCAAGTACAATTCCATAAAAATACATGGTTTGGTGCGGTCAATGTTGAAGATAATTTTAACAGATTCTCTAACTCTTCATTGATTACCCTCAATTAATTCCTCCCTCTTTCTTCTATCGCCACTCTTATACCAACACCAGGAACAATAGTTTGACTTTTTGGCTCAAACCCTTGCAGTCACTCCCACAGTCTTCCTGAAGTTTTCAGATGACAAACATTGTTGTTTTCAGGCATAGCTGTATCTACTTCTGGGTGGATACTCATCAGGTAGACTAGCAGGGCCGTTTCATGCATTATTTGAATTCTCTTTCTCTTTTTGCTAAGGACACACGAGACACGCGATAGAATTCTTGCAAGGTAAATGTGTGTATGTTATGACTCCATTGTGAAGTATCTAAACCACTTCCAGAGGGCTGAGTAAGTTTCAGTAGAAAGACCCTCAGACAGGTCCAATAAGAGGGGTAAGACAGGAATAAAGACACAGACCTACTAGAGAATGGACTTGAGGATATGGGGAGGGGGCAGGGTAAGCTGTGACAAAGCGAGAGAGAGGCATGGACATATATACACTACCAAACGTAAGGTAGATAGCTAGTGGGAAGCAGCCGCATAGCACAGGGAGATCAGCTCAGTGCTTTGTGACCACCTAGAGGGGTGGGATAGGCAGGGTGGGAGGGAGGGAGACGCAAGAGGGAAGAGATATGGGAACATATGTATATGTATAACTGATTCACTTTGTTATAAAGCAGAAACCAACACACCATTGTAAAGCAATTATACTCCAATAAAGATGTAAAAAAAAAAAAAAAAGAGGTCAAAGCCCCCTGGATCTTTTTGTGATTGAGGCGGCAGCTCATAAGTTCCCCTCCCAAGGGAAAAGTAGTGTTCGAGAGTGCAGAGCCCAGTTCACAACTCTAGAATTGGTCCCACTTTGATGGCTCTCCCACGACCACTGTTCTGGAAGTCTGCCCAGGTCGGCCCAACCTGGCCTATCATTTCATACACAGATCAATGATTGGCATGTGTTAATGTGCCGGTCTCAGGCTATCAATAACCAATGTTGTGGCTGGACCAGCCCTTCTGGTTCTTATTATGATTGCAAGATGTCCTTCAGCAATGACCACCAGGAAACGCTTAAAAAATAAAGGTTTATTATTTACAGGACCTGGAAATTACACAGCACACCTAGGGCCACACAGCAAGGTCACAGGTAGAGAAAGTGAGAGAGAGTGTGAGGGCCTGGGATTCTGCTTTTACTGCGGTCAAGGCCTAGGGTTTTGAGGTCTGATTCCTTATTGGTGAATTTAAAACATAAGAGCGGAATTTGAAGCACAGAAAGAGAAAAACAAATGGTGTAAATAGTTATCAAAATCAACCAAGATCTCTAAAACAAAGGAGGCTCAACAGGGGGAGGTGGCCTGGCTCTTTATCTAACTGTGGCTGGCAATGTGTTTATTACAGATAGCCATCTTTGAAGTGGATGCCTCTCTGTGGCAATCAAAGCTTAAGGTCAGGTACTTGCATTACAAAAGACAAAAAGACACAACCAACTGTCAACATTTACACTCCAGCATGCCATGGTCAGCTGGGTGCCTAGAAGAGCAGTTCAGTTCAATCAGTTGGATCTAGAGTGTCAGGGTCTGCTCTGGGGAGTAGCAGCGCTCCAGAACTTGAGGTTGGAAATGACCTCAGGAAGAATATAATACCCCTCCCCTTAACATCTAACAGGAATAGGTAGAAATAGAGTGGGAGGACAGAGGTACCATCTGCCAGGAAAACTACAGCATTTAGAACTTTACCTGGAACTACAAAGTGGTACTTTGCCAATGCCATGGCTTTAGATTCTTTGTTACTGTTATTTTTATTTAGTCTTTGGGATGTTCCCCAGTGATGCCTTTTAATAAAAGGCAAACACTTTGTGTCAGCTGAAGCAGAAAGCCCTCACTGGCGAGTTAGCAAAAGACTGCAACAACTTAGATGCCCATCAGTAGAGGAATGGCTAAGAGGATTACGGTATAGTCTTCTATTAAAATACTAGGCAGTCATTAAAAAGAACAAGGTGGAGCCATCTTCTAATATGGAACTCTCTGTGAGACATATTCAGTGAACAAAACCAAGAACATGACAATACATTGATACTACCATTTATGTAAAAAGGGAAAGGGGCGCTATGGAGATAAGTACATATAGATATGCTTATACATATTTGCATTGAATATGTCTGGAAAGGTGCATAAAAAACTATTAGGAGTGGTTGCCTCTTCGAAGAGGAATCAGGGATAGAAGACTTGCTTTCATTGCATGCTCTTTTGTACTGTTAGATTTTTTTTTTTACATGTGCTTGTATTAAACTTAAAAAAATAATAATATGGGGACTTCTCTGGTTGTCTAGCAGTTAAGACTCCCTTAACCACAGGTTCGATCCCTGGTCAGGGAACTAAGATCCCACATGCTGCGTGGTGAGGCCAAAAGTTAAAAAAAAAAAAAAAAAAGGAAGTCCAATTACAAGAGAAAAAAACTCCTGCATCTCACCTGTATTAAAGCTGTATTAAAGCAGAGTGGTGAGCAATAGAATTCCTATTATTCTTTGGGTTTTTTTGTTTTGTTTTGTTTTTTCTTTTCTGGCAAGAAAGTTTTGCAATCTTTAAGTAAAGTCCATATTTGAGTTAGACTGTTGCCCACATACTATTGAAAAAAATTTTCCAACAGTCTTTCAAAGACAAAGTATGAATCAGTTAATAATAGTGCCTGGATTGGAACTTAGAGTTACAATGGTCATGCTCATTTTACATTGATCCAACAGAAACTCTCACTTGATTCTTAGAAAATGAATATGTAATAAAGGCTGAAGAGGCAAATGATTTCATAAAAACAACTTCAAATTTGTATTAGTAGCGAAGGCTAAAAACTATTTGAAAAACTGTCCAAGCCAGAATTTACAATCAGAGAAAACATGAGTACACCCAGCTGATCAGAATTGGGTGAGATTTAAGTTTCTCTGAGGGGGGAAAAAATGACAATTTACATTGATCCTTCATTCATTCTACAAGGTTTTTACTGAGTCCTCACCCAGTTGATGCCAGGCACAGTGCAAGGTGCTAGAGATGCAAATGGAAGGAGATATAGTTGTCATTTTTACTCACCCAGAATCCATTTCTCCCTTTCCTGGTGACAGCATCTTGATTTTCCTTTGGGAAAACACTCATTCCGTATTCTTGGTTCATGTGGTTCCTTCAAGAGAGACTAGCCTTGCACCCTGCCTCCCATGACTACCACCAACCACAGGTACAGGGGGAGTAACTGGAAATTTTAAGCCCCTGGCCACAGTGCTGTGTATGGAACTCAAGAAAAGTAATCTGGGACTTCTGTGGAACTATCAAGGAGATAAAGATCTCCCTCCAAAGGAGACTGAAGCTATGAGAATGTGAGGGGGCCAGTAGCTTGACGAGGAGACCAACAGAAACAAAAGTAGAGCAGAGAGAGACAGAGTCTGGGTACCATCATTTGGATATTAGATCCAGCTACACCCAAACTAGATTGCCCCCTGGACTTTTTAGTGCTAGGAACTAATATTAGTTTTCTTTTTTTTTTTTTTTTTTTTGCTTAAATCACTTTGAGTAATATATTTGTCACTTGAAACCAGAATGCTCCTGGCAAATAGAGGTGATACAAGACTGTTCCTTCCTCTAAGACGCTTGGGTCCTTCTGGAAGAGGCAGACATAAGGTAACTAAATAAGAATTAAGTTACTTTGTGACGGGTGGTGCTATGACAAAGTAGGTACCTGGTGCTGTGGGAACACAGAAAGGCACAGAAAATGTGGTGAGACATCTTAGAGTTGTAAATGGTATTAGAGTTTATGGAACTAATCCTCTCATTCAAATAAAGACTCCGAAGCCCAGACTCATTCAAGAGATGCAAAGGAGCTAAGAATTGTTCTGAACTGTAATCTACCCTCTAGCATGAAAGGAATTTTTAAATAGCATTTTTTCCTAATAACTAAAAATTATACATACTCATTATAGAAAATTTAGAAAATATAAGAAAAGCCAAAGAATAACAGAAAAATCACCCATGTTACTCACTCATCAACCAGGGATATCCACTGTTAAAATTTAGGTCAATACTCTTCCAATCTTTCTCCATAAATTCTTTAAAAATTTTTTTGGCAAAATGGAATCATATTTATTCGTTATCTGTTTCTCAAATTCAACGCTACATTATAACATTTACCTATATTATTAGACATTTTTCAAAAACTATTTAATTGGCTGCATAACCAATCTCCTCCTGGATGCTTAGGCTGCTTCCAGCTTATTACTATTATACGCAATACAGAGACGAATGTCCTTAGAGATAAATCTTTGTGGCCATCCTGATTATTTCTTTAGGACAAATTTCCATCCATGGAATTGCTAGATCAAAGAACTCACATATCTTAAAATAAAAGTTCACATTTCAATTTTAAGCCAAATAGGTAAATATTTTACAACACAAACTTAACTTTTACTAGAAGGGGCACAAAATTCAAGTCAGTTGCACACAGGAAGCTACATGTATTATAATAGTAGGGATGATCATCCTAAGGAGAGGAGGAGGGAATAATTTCACTGAGGCAGAATTCCTGTTCCTCTCTCCAAAGGAGGACATGGATACACAACTTGAACCTGTTAATGTGTACCAAGCTATAAAGTCTAAGCAGTAAGGTATTAAAAAGAAACGTTATAAACATGAAGAGAGCTCTTCAACTTATCCTTCTTTATTTTATTTTATTTTATTTTATTTTTTGCCGCACTGTGCGGCTTGTGGGATCTCAGTTCCCTGACCAGGAATTGAATCCAGGCCTCGGCAGTGAAAGCCCGGAATCCTAACTACTAAGCAACCAGGGAACTCCCCACTTATCCTTCTTTAAATCCATCCATTACACTTCCTATCTCCCAGAGTCGCTGACCCCAAGCACCAATCAGATCATGCCATGTCCTTGCCCAAACTTTCTCATGGCTCCCTACTGCCTCCTGACTACAATTCTTTATAGAGGCATTCGGGTCCCTGAAGATGTGATTGTAAAGCCATATTTCGAGCCTTATCTCCCCATAGTAACCTGTCCCAATGCACCTAATCCTGTAGACACGGCCCCCTTACACGGAGGGGTCCCCACATGAGACCCACTCTACACCTTGGCCCACGTTGTTCCCATTCTCTAGAATGACATTCTCCCCTATCTCTGTTTGTTGAAACACTACCATTTTTCGAGGCTCAAATGTCACTCTCTCTGCAAAGCTTTCCAAGCTTATCCCAGCAAATCTCTCCTTTCTCTTGTTTAAGTTATACTTGACTGTGGGGTGCCAGATGTCCCTGTGCCCTGAAACAAACATCTCACTGAGCATTCTCTCATCAACCAGCTCTGTGTCTAGTACATGCACATCACCAATTAAATGACTGTAGAATAACATTTTTCAGGTATTAAACACGTGAAATGGTACAAAATTTACTAATCTAGCAGGACTGTATTTAATTTATTCTCAGTTGTTATGTCGTTATTTTAGCCATTCTGTTCTTAATCCCAGCCTTCCTAAGCAATCAAAAAGAGGCTCATTCTTGGTGGGTGGGGTGGTGTTTGTAATGAACTTCAGCTTGAAATACAGCCTTTCAGCATTTACTGGCAGTGGGAAATTCCACATTATGCTTAGAGAGATTCTGGAAACTGATTTGAAGTTGGACATTATACTTTATTTCAAGGAAACATGAATAAGGCTTGTACTAAAAAAAACTGAACTAAATAAACGTGTTATGTTTTCCCCTCACACTCCCCCAACACACACAGAAATCTGTGTGTCAAGTGCAATCCTTCCCTTAACAGAACCCCATGAAATGAGTCTCTAGTGTCCAACTGATGAAACAGTTTTGAAAAGGGCTTTAGAACAGCTCAACTCGGTGCTGAGACCTCAGGACGAGATGAACCAAGAGAGCCTTGTCCAACTGTTGAATTGCTTTTTATGCACTTCACTCTGCCAGGAGCAGCTGAAGAATGTAGCTCAGTGTGTTTCATTACACACTGTGGGTAGTTGGTATGAGTGAGGTTGACATCAGATACTTGCCAACGAAGAAATCTGCAGTACATTTCCTAGGCTGCCTCAAAATGTAGGATGTGCAGAAATGCAGGTACATTCAGAATGGATGGGTTTTAAAAAGCTAGAGTTGTCGTTTGAAACTGTTCCAAAGAGAAGGGCACATCGCATCTCAGTGAGAAGCCCAAGAACCTCTTCACAGGGGGCTCGCACTCACCACCTCTGTCGTTTGTAGGCTTTGAGCTGGAGGCTGGGACGTGGAGAGGGATCATACCCATTTCTGTCCTCACGGTGCTGCCAGTGCAGGGGAAGGTAGAGTGCTCTATAAATAACTGAACTCTGGGTGATCAGTGAATCCTGTGTATGCCATGGAGGTAACAGAGAGGAAAGCTGCGGGAATTCTGGGACCAAGCAAACAGGACAGACTTCACAGATTTCACAAGGCATGTGACACGTGAGCTGGATTTGGCAGGATAAGCAAGAGTTTGCCAGTGGATGGGGGGCATAGGGCAGCCCAGGCAGATGGAATGGTGTGTACAGAGAGGCACAGCAGCATGAAGAAACCTGCTCAGGGTAGGGAATTGTAAGTGCTCCAGGGAATTACCACGGAAACATAAAGTAGAAGGTGGTGGAGAGGCAGGAGGCTAGGCTGGTGCGAAAGGAAGGGCTGAGGTCATAAAAGATGCAGCTAGCCATGTGGGCCAGGAGCTTCAGCTTTGCTCCATTCTGTGAAAGATACTTAAGCCATTAGTGGCATGGCCAGATATGTACTCTGAAAGTCCTCTCTGTGGGAAAGTAGCTGTCTTGACAATCCTGGTTTGGCCCTCCAGATCCACCCTCTCCTCCCTTCTCTGTGCCTCAGGATGCTGACCTCTACAGACAGCATCCACGGGTTCCCTTTCCCCCAGCTCGCTTGTTGGGTTTGGCAAGCGCTGGTGGGAAACCAAAGCGAGAAGGAGTGGTTAGGTGCTGTATTATTCAGGGCTCTCCAGAGAGACAGAACCATATGTGCAAATATGTAATGATATATGTATGTATGTAGTTCTATATATGTATATATATGCATATATGTATTACCCATGTGTTTACATATACGTGCATATGTATGTTTTATATATATATATGTATATGAAGAGAGAGAGGGAGAGGGAGAGAGAGCGAGCCTCACATGATTGTAGGGGCTGGCAGGTCCAAAATCTGCAGGGCAGGCCGTCAGGCTGGAGACCCAGGGAAGAGCTGTTGCAGTCTTGAGTCTGAGGGCAGTCTGGAGGCAGAGTCCTTCCTCCTCCGGGAACCTGTCTTTTTCCCTCTAAGGCCTTCAACTGCTTAGATGAGGCCCACTTACATTATGGAGGCTTATCTGCTTCACTCCAAGTCTACTGATTTCAGTTTAATCACATCTAAAAAAATACCTTCCCAGCAACATTGAGACTGCTGTTTTACCAAAAACTGGGTACCACGGCCTAGCCAAGCTGTCACATAAAACTAACCATCACAGGTACAGTACTTATTGCCTTTGCTCCCTCCCTGCCAGGCTGCAGGTTGGTACTGGCTGCCCTGTTCCTGTTGGCAGGCCCTGACCTTCAGCTACAGCTCTTTCCTTGACCTTGACACAGGAGTGGTAACTGATGTCCTGCTGTTGCTAGTCCTTAGCTTCTTTTCACCCTGTCCACAACCTTGTAAACAGTCCCTTCATAGACTATCCTCAAGGACACCATCTCGTTATTGTATTTCTTGGCTGTTAGGATCCTGACGGAGACTCTGTGCCACCTTAGGGTTCATAATATTGAAAAACAACCCTCCCCCACCAAGAATGCATGACCCAAACAGACACAAATCTTCACTGGACTGTAATCTCTACAAGGATGTGGGTCATTTTGTTCAGGGCTCTATGTGCCTGTTACACAGTAGATGCTCAATAAATATTAATTGAATGAATGAACAATGAACATATATGTTCACTGAATGAACATATATGTCTTCTTATAGAGAAGACATATATGAATTCATGGTTAGAAGCCCCCAAAGAGAATAATATATTCAACAGGCATGCAAGTTTCTAAAAATGAAAATACTAAAAATAAAGCTGCAAATGAGTTCAATGAGAATAAAAGCAATTTTCTTGATAGTTCTAAAGAAAAAAGTGTGGCCACATAGGTAGCTTTCTGATTGAGGGAACATTTCTGAAAGAACACGTACAACAGAAACCTAGAAGAGGCAAGATGTATTGCTTAACTAAGGACAAATCCCTGAAACCAATATATCCCTTATCAGAAAAGTATCGGGAGACTATAACTCAGATTGCATGAAAATACTAAAGTAGACAGAAGGACCATGCCAGCACGATGCTGGAACAAGAGAGAGAAAGACGGAGGGCCAAAGTGGGATGACAGAATCACTCAAGCACCGTTTTACAGTCCTCTTTCAAACAAAAGTCTTCAAGTGACGTGTGAAAGGCACTCACTCTAAAGAGGAGAACTGATGCTCCAGGTGGAAAAGAAAAAGTGAGGATGCTTCGCCATGTAAGAGGAACTCATTTTCTCATCTCCAGGTTACCTACAAGACCAAAGGCTGAAAGAAATGGCAGATGTGGTTTCAGAGATGTTATAGTCATCTCTTTCATCTCAGGGGTCTTCAAACACTGTCCCTCTGCCTGGAACAGTATATGTAGGCTTCTTACCTACCTGACCTTACCTCTGCAGAGATCGCACCTCCCCTGGAAAGTCTTTCTAGACCCTCAAGAATGCTTAGTGCCTTCCCAGCTGTTCTCCCACTGTGGTTCTCCTCCGAACCCCAGATGGGTATCAAGCCGTTCATCACTATGCTCCTGGCACAGTTCCGTGCTATGATCTACCTGAGGGCAGAGACTGGGTCTTCTTCACCACAGTCTCCCCAGTGCCAGCACTTGGTAGTAATAATAGTAACAACCATAATTACTATACCTAAGATACTGTTTTAGTTTCCCAAGGCTGTTGTAACAAAGTCCCACAAACTGGATCTCATAGTGTTGTCTCACAGTTCTGGAGGCTGGAAGTCTGAAATCAAAGTGTTGGCGGAACCATGTTCCCTCTGAAACCTGTAGGGGAATCCTTCCTTGTCTCTTCCTAGCTTCTGGTGGTGGCTGTCAATCCTTGGTGACATCTTCCTGTTCTTATAGACACCTATTATATTGGATTAAGGCCCACCCTAATGACCTCATCTTAGCTTGATCACATCTGCAAAGACTCTATTTCCAAATAAGGTCACATTCACAGACACCGAGGGTCAGGACTTCAATATATTTTGGGAGTGGGGTGTGGGGGGGCGGAGAACAGTTTAACCCAGAACAGATACACTGAGAGTTTACTGTAGGCAGGGACTGTTCTCAGTGTTTCACATTAACTCGTTTAATCTTTACAACATCCTTGTGAGGTAGGGATGACTACCATGCCCATTTGATAGACAAAGGAACTGAGGTAAAGGGAGGTGAAATAATTTGTCCAAGTCCAAATGTAAAACAAGCGGAAGAGGGAGAACTTCTCTCCCGCCCCCTTGGCCCTTTCCTTCTCCTTCTTCTGGAGTAACTAGAAAGCTAACTTATGGGAACGGCTTACATAGTGCTCCTCAAACTTTGAGGTGCCTACAAATCACTTGGGGATCTATAATCGGTAGATTCCAATTCAATAGGTCTGAAGTAGGAGAGGAGATTCTATCTTTCCAACCAGCTTCCAGCTGCTGCTGCTGATCTACAAACCACACTAGGATTAGAAAGAGAATTTTGTTCCCTGGTGCTGGCCGTAACGGAAGTACTAATTCTCAGGACTCAGAACCTACTGACTCAAGAGAGGAGTGGAGCCTCGGAATCTATGTTTTAGAGGAGGAGATTCTGAAAGGTAATTCTGATGTCTAGGCAAACTACTGGTCTAGACAAGCTAAATGTTGATGTGAATCGGCCTGCTACAAAGTCTTTCCTGATTACGCTGTAGCTAAGATCAAAACATTGGAGCTAAATGATGGTAATCAGGACATTTAAAACTGTTTGGGTGGGCTTCCCTTGTGGCGCAGTGGTTAAGAATCCGCCTGTCAATGCAGGGGACACGGGTTCGAGCCCTGGTCCGGGAAGATCCCACATGCTGCAGAGCAACTAAGTCCATGTGCCACAGCTACTGAGCCCACACACCACAACTACTGAGACAGTGCTCTAGAGCCCGCGAGCCACAACTACTGAGCCCAAGTGCCACAACTACTGAAGCCTGCGTGCCTAGAGCCTGTGCTCCACAACAAGAGAAGCCACCACAGTGAGAAGCCCGCGCACTGCAACAAAGAGTAGCCCCCGCTCACTGCAACTACAGAAAGCCCACGCGGAGCAACAAAGACCCAACACAGCCAAAAATAAATTAATTAATTAAATTAAAAAAAAAAACTGTTTGGGTAACTGTATCTCCAAAATATGTCAACCCAGAAGCAATCTCTTAGATGAGTGGTCTGACCCTGCCCTAGATAAGATATATGTTAATGATTTACATGAGATCAGAGAAACTATGCTTATCAAGTTTTTATATGGTAAAAGGATAGGTGAGAAAACTAATGTGATTGCTAAAAGAAAATCAAGATTTAACAGATAGCTATTAGTCTAAAAGTAGTGAGATGTGAAGTAGTCATAATAAGGTAAAGTTCTCTAACCAGGTTTATAAAATGAATTGTGGAAGTAAAAAATGGAGAAAACCTGGTTTGATCATTTTTCATATAAAAAGGACCTAGAGCGTTTAGTTGCTCACTAATTTAATATAAATCAAGGATGGCTTCTTAAATGCTTCCATCTTAAAAGAGTTTGGGATTTCAATAATATGCAGAACAAGATGCATTCATATATTGTCAAGGGTTTGCCTCATCTCCCAGAGGGTTTTGTTTTCTTTTCCTCTTTCTCAAAAATAGAAATAATTATGTCCAGATTTAAAATCCTTCTTTTAACGTGGCTTGATGATGTTGAAAATAATACCTTGGCATAAGAAGAATATTTGTTGTTTCATTTAATATACATTGATTAAGCACCTAACATTGACAATTATTAATAATGATAATAGCTAACGCTTATAGTACTCATATAGTACTATGTGTCAGTCTTTGGTCTTAGCACATATTAGCCCACTTAACCTTAGCCATAACCCAATAAACTATGTGATAGTATTATCCCTATTCTACAGATGAGGAAACTGAGTCACAAAGACAGATATTCAATAACTCCTCTGAGGTCACACCGCTAGAGAAGGGCAGAGACAGGATTCAAGCCCAGACAGCCTGGCTCCCGGATTACAGCTCTAAAACACTCTACCAAATCATGTCTTTTATGCTACATTATAAGATATAGTCTCAGGGCTAACTATCCATTAAGCATAATTTCTAGACCTCCACAATACTTTAGGGACTCACTAAATTGTTTAAATTTCTTTTAAAATCAAAAGAAAAAAATGAACTTGGGATTGAAGAAAATAATTATTTTTCTTGTATCAGAGAAAAAGGAAAGTTTTAGCACCCATGAAATGCATTATGGTAGGAGGAGACCCATAGGCCCAAAATGTATCGGGCCCATGAAAGTTGATATGCAGTCCTGACAGCTCTACCTGTAGAAATTTTAAAAACACATTTCTATGAGAAGGCAGTCTTTTATTTTTCGCCCCTCCCATACATGCTTCCGTTTGATTTGTGCCTTTTTTTTTTTTTTTTCTAATACCCTGCCACCAAGTTCAGCTGGTAGCTGGGTACAAACCTGTGTCCCCTCAACTTCTATCTGCTGGCCTGGAGCATGTGGACTGGTTAAAGCTGGAAATCTTTACTGACATGTGGAGGAATTCTGTGCTTTTTTTTCTTAGACTCTTCTGAAAGGTAAATGGTCACAATCATGCTTTTGGAAAGATAATACTTCAACTTGGCCTTGTGATTAAACTGGTGCTCTTCTTCCTTTGAGGTGACATGAGAGGAAGGGCAGTAACGGAGAGGGAATTCCAGGTGCAAGCAAGAACATGATCAAAGGCGTGGAAGCAGGGAGACAGGGGAAATAGTAATCCAGCAAGGGTGTGGGAGAGGATGAGTGTGGCAGGTCAGAAATGGTTTATTCCACCTCCTTGCTAGAAGAATTGGACCTCTAGAGAGTATGGGGGAAGGCAGTTTGAGATAGGGCAAAAGAGTACAGAATCCATTTTGTACTGGAGAAGACAATCTCGTCTGGAAGGGAAAAGGATTTCCATACGGACTGATGCAAAGAGCCTTGGGGGTTGGAAGGCATCCAAGCTGCCTGTCAGGAAAGTAACATTTATCCTGGGATGGTAAGTGAGAAGGAGGCATGACTGCTCTTTTGCAACGCAGATGTAAAACACTTCCCGGAAATGGAAATAACACGGCAAGGAAGGCTTCTTCTAGGGAAATTTGATCTGTTTAGCGCATAAAAGATTCTAGAAAGAGGATTTGCAGATGTGAAAGGCCCTAGAGCATACAACTGAAAGTTTGAAAGCTGACTAGAGGTTAACAACTCAAAGAATTAGAGAAGATAGGATTTTATAACATAGTCTTTAAAAATCTCTCTATTTTTGCTGTACTCAGCTTTCCAAGTTAATTAGCATACATTCACAGAAATTCCAAGGGGGAGGTGGGGAATGATGCTATTAGAACTCAACTAATGCAAAAGGCAAGCATTTCTGAAAGAAACATTTTCTTGGTAGTGGTAACTGCCCTCACACCAGAGCAAGAGGGGCCTCTACCCCAGCCCTGCCCCTTCAGCCTCCCACACTTTGAAGTGCCTTCCTTGAAATTTTCTAAGTCCCTTTTGGTCTGGGACCTGGACTGACACCCACTTGGCCATGTATCTGTTTTCTTCTCTGCAGAGTGTTCTCTGGCCTCTGTCCCATGCCCGTGGGGTCAAACATATGTCCCTAAGAGCTCTGAAACTCATACCTACGGGGTCCTCACAGGGGTCTGTGGCCTGGCTGCAGTTCTGGAAGGGTCTGAATCGCTCCTGCCTAGGACCTAGCTTTGCATCCTTTGTTTCTTGCTGTATTTACACAATCTTGCATTGATGTGTGACAATGTGCATGGAGTAATGCCAACCAGAGAAGCTCATCCGAGCCTCAGGGTTTTCACTGGGGCTCCATTATGTAGACATGACTGATTGATTGATTGATCACCCACATGGTTGAACTCAGTCTCCAGATTGGCCAGACGTTTCCCCCACCCACCATCACCAGGGCCAATGCTGTGACTGGACTGCTCTCTTTGGTTCTTATTATGATTGCAGGACACATCTTAGCAAAACCATCAGGGAACTTTGACGAACAAGATTTATTATTACTCACAGGTCCTGGAGGGTACAGGGTGTGCTACAAGGCCACACAAGGTCGTGGGTAGAGAGAGAGGGAGGGAGCATGGACCTGGGGTTCTGCTTTTATTAGTGCTCAAGGGTGGGGTACCTAAGATTTCATGAGTTCACTCTTTTTTGGCAAAGTTAAGGCATAAGAGTAGGAATAAGATGTGGGAAGGGAGAAGCAGACCACTCAAGTGGTCAGTTATCTAGGTCACCAAGGGCTTTCTAAAAGGGGAAATTCATGGATGGGGGCGGTGCTCAACCTGGTTCCTTATCTAGTTGTTTCTATAAGTTCTTCACACAGCTGGCAATATGTTTATTTGAGGTGAATGTCTTTGAAATGAATGCCTCAGCAACCAAAAGCTTAATGTCAGGCACTGATGTTACAATCAAAAAGTTTAATATTAGGCACTTACACTATACATGTTCTGAGTATGTAGTCAGACATTGACTATTAGATTAGTATTTCCTAAATTCCTAAACAAAAACTTTAAGAAACTGCCCTTAAAATACAAGAAGTGATTATAAGAAAAGAATATTTTAACACACTTAATAGAACTTATTGTCCCCTTTCATAGAATGGAAAGCAAGTTTAAATGAGTCTATGTATTTTTTTCTAGTTGTAAAAATATATTTTTTTGAAGACATGGATTGCAGAGAAACTATGACTTGACCTCAAGAATTGGGACAATCTGCTGCCTCTTCCAAAATATTTCTATATTTTTAAAAACCTATTTTTTCATATAGATGTTTATTGTTTATAAGCTTTTGAGGAACTACGTGTTGTAGGAACACAGACGATTAAACATAAACAGGAAAAATACTTGCAAGAAGAATAGAAGATGGGGGCAATCTCTAACCCTACCATGAAGAGGTCAATATGACATCTCCACTCTTCTTTTTTTTTTTTAGATGTTGGGGGTAGGAGTTTATTGATTAATTTACTTATTTTTGCTGTGTTGGGTCTTCGTTTCTATGCAAGGGCTTTCTCTAGTTGTGGCAAGTGGGGGCCACTTTTCATCGCAGTGCGCGGGCCTCTCACTATCGTGGCCTCTCTTGTTGCGGAGCACAGGCTCCAGACACGCAGGCTCAGTAGTTGTGGCTCACTGGCCTAGTTGCTCCGCGGCATGTGGGATCCTCCCAGACCAGGGCTCAAACCTGTGTCCCCTGCATTAGCAGGCAGATTCTCAACCACTGCGCCACCAGGGAAGCCCTCCACTCTTCTTATTTTATTTTATTTATTTAGTTTTTTGAGGTGCGCTTTCCTTTTTTTTTTTTTAATTGAAGTATAGTAGATTTATAATATTGTTAGTTTCAGGTTTACAACAGCAAAATGTTTCTTTAAATTGTGACACAGATATAAAGCTAATTTCTTGGGACTTCCTTGGCAGTCCGGGGTAAAGAATCTGCCTTACAAGGGAGGAACACTCCCAAACTCATTCTACGAGGCCACCATCACCCTGATACCAAAACCAGACAAAGATGTCACAAAGAAAGAAAACTACAGGCAAATATCACTGATGAACATAGATGCAAAAATCCTCAACAAAATACTAGCAAGCAGAATCCAACAGCACATTAAAAGGATCATACACCATGATCAAGTGGGGTTTATTCCAGGAATGCAAGGATTCTTCAATATACGCAAATCAATCAACGTGATACACCATATTAACAAATTGAAGGAGAAAAACCATATGATCATCTCAATAGATGCAGAGAAAGCTTTCGACAAAATTCAACACCCATTTATGATAAAAACCCTGCAGAAGGTAGGCATAGAAGGAACTTTCCTCAACATAATAAAGGCCATATATGACAAACCCACAGCCAACATCATCCTCAATGGTGAAAAACTGAAACCATTTCCACTAAGATCAGGAACAAGACAAGGCTGCCCACTCTCACCACTCTTACTCAATATAGTTTTGGAAGTTTTAGCCACAGCAATCAGAGAAGAAAAAGAAATAAAAGGAGTCCAAACTACTAGAGGTAATCAACGAATTTGGTAAAGTAGCAGGATACAAAATTAATGCACAGAAATCTCTGGCATTCCTATACACTAATGATGAAAAATCTGAAAGTGAAATTAAGAAAACACTCCCATTTACCATTGCAACAAAAAGAATAAAATATCTAGGAATAAACCTACCTAAGGAGACAAAAGACCTGTATGCAGAAAATTATAAGACACTGATGAAAGAAATTAAAGATGATACAAATAGATGGAGAGATATACCATGTTCTTGGATTGGAAGAATCAACATTGTGAAAATGACTCTACTACCCAAAGCAATCTACAGACTCAATGCAATCCCTATCAAACTACCACTGGCATTTTTCACAGAACTAGAACAAAAAATTTCACAATTTGTATGGAAACACAAAAGACCCAAAATAGCCAAAGCAATCTTGAGAATGAAAAATAGGGCTGGAGGAATCAGGCTCCCTGACTTCAGACTATACTACAAAGCTACAGTAATCAAGACAGTATGGTACTGGCACAAAAACAGAATGATAGATCAATGGAACAGGATAGAAAGTCCAGAGATAAACCCATGCACATATGGTCACCTTATCTTTGATAAAGGAGGCAAGAATATACAATGGAGAAAAGACAGCCTCTTCAATAAGTGGTGCTGGGAAAATTGGACAGGTACATGTAAAAGTATGAAATTAGAACACTCCCTAACACCATACACAAAAATAAACTCAAAATGGATTAAAGACCTAAATGTAAGGCCAGACATTATCAAACTCTTAGAGGAAAACATAGGCAGAACACTCTATGACATAAATCACAGCAAGGTCCTTTTTGACCCACCTCCTAGAGAAATGGAAATAAAAACAAAAATAAACAAATGGGATCTAATGAGACTTAAAAGCTTTTGCACAGCAAAGGAAACCACAAACAAGACCAAAAGACAACCCTCAGAATGGGAGAAAATATTTGCAAATGAAGCAACTGACAAAGGATTAATCTCCAAGATTTACAAGCAGCTCATACAGCTCAATAACAAAAAAACAAACAACCCAATCCAAAAATGGGCAGAAGACCTAAATAGACATTTTTCCAAAGAAGATATACAGATTGCCAACAAGCACATGAAAGAATCTTCAACATCACTAATCATTAGAGAAATGCAAATCAAAACTACAATGAGATATCATCTCACGCTGGTCAGAATGGCCATCATCAAAAATCTAGAAGCAATAAATGCTGGAGAGGGTGTGGAGAAAAGGGAACACTCTTGCACTGTTGGTGGGAATGTAAATTGATACAGTCAGTATGGAGGTTCCTTAAAAAACTAAAAATAGAACTACCATACGACCCAGCAATCCCACTACCGGGCATATAGCCTGAGAAAACCATAATTCAAAAAGAGTCATGTACCAAAATGTTCATTGCAGCTCTATTTACAATAGCCAGTACATGGAAGCAGCCTAAGTGTCCATCTTCGGATGAATGGATAAAGAAGATGTGGCACATATATACAATGGAATATTACTCAGCCATAAAAAGAAACGAAATTGAAATATTTGTAGAGGTGGATGGACCTAGAGTCTGTCATACAGAGTGAAGTAAGTCAGAAATACAAAAAACAAATACCGTATGCTAACACATATATATGGAATCTAAGAAAAGAAAAAGAAAAAAGAAAAGGTCATGAAGAACCTAGGGGTAAGACGGGAATAAAGACACAGACCTACACACTACCAAACATCAAATAGATAGCTAGTGGGAAGCAGCCGCATAGCACAGGGAGATCAGCTCGGTGCTTTGCGATCACTTAGAGGAGTGTGATAGGGAGGGTGGCAGGGAGGGAGATGCAAGAGGGAAGAAATAGGGAAACATATGTATATGTATAACTGATTCACTTTGTTATAAAGCAGAAACTAACACACCATTGTAAAGCAATTATACTCCAATAAAGATGTTAAAAAAAAAAATCTGCCTTACAATGCAGGGGACGCAGGTTCAATCCCTGGTCAGGGAACTAAGATCCCACATGCCGCAGGGCAACTAAGCCTGTACGCCACAACTACTGAGCCTGCGTCCCACAAACTACAGAGCGTAGACGCTCTGGAAGCCGCATGCCACAACGACAGAGCCCATGTGCCCTAGAGCCTGCGCGCCACAACTAGAGAAAAGAAAATCTGCACGTCACAGCTAGAGAGAAGCCCGCGCACCACAACAAAGGTCCACGCACCAACGAAAGATCCCTCATGCCTCAACAAAGATCCTGTGTGCTGCAACTAAGACCCGTCACAGCCAAAAGTAACTAAAATAAATAAATAATAAATAAATATTTTTTTAAAAAAAGATAATTTATCTGTGTTATCTTGGAGTCCACCTTATAGAAATACCAGTGACTTGATCTAGATAAACTTTGTACCAACCGTGACTTTTTCTTACTCCTGCCAGTCCTTTGTATCTCAAAGCTCTAGTTCAATCAGTACAGTAGTCATTGCTCTGGATTAGGCTGTACCACAGATACAAAAATAAATAAAGTAGGAAATCACGGTCTAGTGAAGAGTAAATAAACAACCGAACCGCGAAGGAAAACAGAATGTGATAAGTGCTCTAACCCAGCAGCAAAGTTTTTATGAATCATACAGGGAAGAGGAAATTATTCAAACTGAGGGTCAGAAAAAAGGGCCACAGGAGGAAGTATTATTTTAGGTTTGCTGTAAAGCTAAAAGAATTTGACAGGGACTGGCTTTTCTTACAAAGATCTAGTTTTTTTTTATTGATCAGGTTTACAAAAGAAAGTCTGCCCTCAAACTGAGAGTAATTCAAGAGACTTTTTATCCACTGGAGAGAGTAGGACCTGGGCCAGGAAAACTTGGGCTAGATTCAGTTGGTTAAATGGAGGTTTCCAGAAATGAGAAAATTCCAAGACTTAACTCCTAAGCTTTACTCCTGTTGTTTCTCAGAACATGTAGAGTGGGCGCTTTGGGTCACGTGGTAAAGGTCGACATGGAGACTGAGTTCAACTATGTGGGCAATCAATCAATCTGTCAATCAATCACATCTACACAATGGAGCCCCAATAAAAACTCTGAATACTTCTTTTTTTTTTTTTGGCTGCGCTGTCTGGCATGCGGGATCTTAGTTCCCCCACCAGGGATTGAACCCGTGCCCCTGTAGTGGAAGCACAGAGTCTTAACCCCTGGACCACGAGGGAAGTCCCTGAATACTTCTTAAATCAATACATTGTACACTTGAAACTTTTTTAAAAATTAAATTAAAAATTTTAAGAACATTGAGGCTCTGATGTGCTTCTCTGGTTGGCAACACACTTTGCACACTGTTACACATTGATGCCAGGAGGGTAAGGCATCCTGACTCCACAGGAGAGGACAATGGAAGCTTTGCATTGGGTACCCCTTAAACTCTGCCAATGTGTCTCTTTCTTTAGCTGATCTTAATCCTTTCCTTGTAATAAACCATAACCATAAGCATAAGAACTTTCAGTGAGTTCTATGAGTTCTCTGCACAAGGTATTAAATCTGAGAGTGATTTTGGGATCCTCTGAAGTTGCAGCTGGTGTCAGAAGTGAGAGCAATCTTGGGGACTGTTCCTGTTAACTTTGTAGTTGGCTGAAACTCCTTAGAGTGGATGTGGGAAGTGAGGGCAGCCTTCTGTGGAAACTGGGCCCTCAAACTTTGCAGTAGGGCTAACTCTGGGCAAATATTTACAAAAATCCACCAGGTATTAAGCTGCAGAACATGTCTCAACAAAGTGCAAGAATTAGTAATATGAAGATCACTTTTTATGACAACAATGCATCCGTCTTAAAAATAATTAAAAACAACAAATAAAGACCCCCCCATATACTAGGAATTTTAAAATTGTACTATTAAGTAGTTTATGGATCAACATAGAAATTATATGGAAATTAGAAAATACTTGAAAACGAGTAATATTAAAAATACTATCCAAACTTGTAGATGCAAATAAAGCTGCTCTTTGAAGAAAATTTAAACACATTAGAAAAAAGGAATGTTAAAAGTTAAAAACACCCAACTTGGTAGGTTTGAGAAAGAACATCAGAATGACTCCTAAAAATCTAGAAAGAAGGAAATAATAAAAGTAGATGAAGAAACTAATGAAATAAAAAGAAAAAATCCAACAGATTATATTATGAAGTTTTAACTAACATACTCTCAAAGTGGACATTAGCTTAAAAATATTTACTGCAAAGAAACCACAGGTTGAAGAGGATACTAATAATGTAAACACAAGTAACAATAAAATTGAAGAGCTGACATTTCTCACACTTCCTAGTACAATCTTTACAGAAAGAAATTAGGTCCCCTCTAAACAGCAAGCTAGTAAACTTGAGGTATGGAAAGAACATTTTGTAAAGGAATCTTTGAAAATGTATCCATTGTCCTGCAGTTTTTGTTGCTAAAATTACATAAATGTAATAACACTGTCTAAATACTCTCATAGTTACCCTTTTGAAAATATGGAAGGAGAATTTGCTAACCTGTTTTAAAAATCTTCTAAATGAAAAGTTTTAGTGAGTTTTGTATATATGTGTTAAAAAGGGGAAAAATGCAATGTGTAACTATTGGTTTGCAAGAACAACTCACAGACATCAGAAAAGATGGAAATTCACTAGCCAGATCTTCACTAGCCAGATCTTCAGCCAAACATTTGCATAACTGGTGAATGTGATAGAAAATTATGAGTAAAAGGAGCCAATGATGAATTTTTTTTTCCATTTGATCTAAAAATCTTTGTGAGTTATTGTTTCAGCAGAGCCATACATTAAGAACCAGGTAATGAGACATAGATCAATGGAATAGAATTGAGAGTTAAAAAAAAAACATACATTTACAGTCAGCTGATTTTTTTTTTCTCTGTTGTGGCCTCTCCTGTTGCGGAGCACAGGCTCCGGACGCGCAGGCTCAGCGGCCATGGCTCACGGGCCCAGGCGCTCCGCGGCATATGGGATCTTCCCGGACCGGGGCACGAACCCGTGTCCCCTGCATCGGCAGGCGGACTCTCAACCACTGCGCCACCAGGGAAGCCCCTGATTTTTTTTTTTTTCAACATCTTTATTGGAGTATAATTGCTTTACGATGTTGTGTTAGTTTCTGCTGTATAACAAAGTGAATCAGCTATATGCATTCGTATATCCCCATAACCCCTCCCTCTTGCGTCTCCTTCCCACCCTCCTTATCCCACCCCTCTAAGTGGTCACAAAGCACTGAGCTGATCTCCCTGTGCCATGCAGCTGCTTCCCACTAGCTATCTATTTTATTTGGTAGTGTATATATGTCAATGCTACTCTCTCACTTCGTCCCAGCTTACCCTTCCCCCTCCCTGTGTCCTCAAGTCCATTCTCCACATCTGTGTCTTTATTCCTGTCCTGCCCCTAGGTTCAGTTGATTTTTGACAAGCTTACCATGACAATTCAATGAAGGAAAGAATAGTGTTTTCAACAAATATGCTGGCACAACTAGCTATCCACATTCAAAGAATAAAGTTGAACCCCTTCCGCACACCATATACAAAAATGAACTCAAACTGGACCTAAATGTAATAACTAAACGTATAAAACTCTTAGAAGAAAACATAGATGTAAAGCCTTAGTACCTTGGATTAGGCACTGGTTTTTTAGATATGGCACCAAAAGCATATGAATCCAAAGAAACATAAGAGGTAATTGACTTCATCAAAATAAACACTTTTGTTCTTCAAAGGCCACTATCAAAAAAGTGAAAAGATAACCCACAAGATAAAAAAAAATTTGTAAATCATATATTCAATAAGGGTCTATTGTCCAGAATATGTAATTTATTACTCAACAATAAAAAGATAAATAACTCAACTTAAAAATAAACAAAGAATTTGAGTAGACATTTCTCCAAAGAAGATATACAAACTACCAACATGCCCATGAAAAGATGCTCAGCATCATTAGTGATTAGGGAAATGTAAATCAAAACCACAGTGAGATACTACTCACACTCACTAAGACAGCTATAATAAAAAGACAGACAATAGCAAGGGCTGGTGAGGGTATGGAGAAATTGGAACCCTCATAAGACTGCTGGTGGGATTGTAAAATGGTGCACCCACTTTGGAAAACCATCTGGCATTTCCTCAAATGGTTAAACATAGAGTTAGCACATGACTCGGCAATTTTTTAAGTCCACACAAAAGCTTGTACAGGCAATTTTTTAAGTCCACACAAAAGCTTGTACATAAATGTTCATAGCAGCATTATTCATAATAGCCAAAAAGTGGAAACAACCCAAGTGTGCATCAACTGATGAAGAAATAAAGATAATGTAGTACATCTATACAATACAATATTATATGGCCATCAAACAGAATGAAGTACTGATACATGCTACAACATGGATGAATCTTGAAAACATTATGCTAAGTGAGAGAAGCCAGACACAGAAAGCCATATACTGTACGAATCCGTTTATGTGAAATGACAGTAATAGGCAAATCCATAAAGACAGAAAATAGATTAGTGGTTGCCAGGGGCCAGCGGGAGAAGGAACTTGGAGTGACTGCTGATGAGTATGGGGTTTCGTTTGGAGGTGATGAAAATATTCTAAAATTAGATAGTGGTGATTGTTGCATGACTTTGTGAATGTGCTAAAAACCACTGAATTGTATAAATTAAAAGGGTGAATTTTATGGTATATGAATTATATCTCAATTTTTTAAAGATTTAAAAAATACAAGTATTGTAATAAACTGAACTAGTCCAAAATTTTGAACCGCAGCATCACAGAGTCACAACTGGTTTTTTTGTTGTTTGTTTGTTTTATTTTTTGGCCACCCTGCACGGCATTGTGTGATCCTAGTTCCCCGACCAGGGATCGAACCTGCGCCCCGTGCAGTGGAAGCTCGGAGTACTAACCACTGGACCACCAGGGAAGTCCACAAACTGTTTTTCTTTTTAAAGAAAGAAGTATATTTAATCATCTTGCTCTCACTAGCAAAAACAATTTTTTGTACCGTCACTAATTAAAATGTAATTTAAAAGTACCTTTAAGATAGTTTAACCTTTATCTTATCCTTTAAATTTTAATTCTGGCCTATTTCATATTGTACATAAAATAGTAATGCAGCAGTACAGGGATATAGTTTCTAAATATGTAAATATACATATATTGGATATAATGCACGAGGGCTTTTATGGATGTGGAGCACAATCAACAAAGTTAGAGGCCACTGCTTTGGTGTCTTGTTAGATGACAGTCAGGAAAGAAACCTCAGGGAAATGGATATAAGAAAATCAGCAAGAGGTACTGACATATCAAATCTTAGTTTATATTAAGAATACCAAAGGAATTTATATACATGATTAAAATAAAAGCTAATCTGAAAGTCTCTACTGGAAAATACTCTGAAGTTATAATTTTAACTCATTTCAATTCTTCATCATGCGGTGGCAATTTGGTACTAAGCAAATTTCCATTCTGTGTTTCTCCACAGGAGAGGGTCACATCTTATATACTGTGTACTAAAAATACATCCTTCGAGAATAATAGTGTTACAGTTCTTTCTTCAGTTGTGTCCCTGACTGCTAGCCAGGCGTTGGCTTGCTTTACCAATTCAGCTGGTACCGCAGACGTTGTCTGGTCCAGTGTCCAATTTCTTTTCTCCACTTGCCCTGGAAAAAGACAGTGGTGTCCCTGTGGTCTGTGATCTGTCTCTTCAAATGTTTGCCTGACCTCATTATCCAGAACACTCTATAAATGTAGTCTGCTACACAGCCCTGAGTCTGTGAAGGAGCAGAATACTCTCTTGAAAGTGACAAAGCAAAATAGAATGATCTGTCTAGCCAGGCTTGGAAAATACAGTTGCCAGGTTCCTACTGGTTTGGAGAAAATGCATGAGCAATGTGCCGGCCACCACCCTCTGTTCCTGAAACACTGCTGTGAAATTTTATAGAAGAATCAAAAACTAAGAGGAAAGCCTGCCCCTTTGCTGGCATACCTGCCCACTAGCTGTTCTTCAGGAAGTGCTTTGTACTGTATGAGTGATCACGAAGCTCAGAGCATGGCTGCACACATATCCCCACATCGCCGGTTAGTTGGCCCATAGATTTAATGTCTTTCCTTTCAGTAGGGTGACACCGTGGGAAGACTACCCAGAAAAGTTGTGCTTGAATTTCTGGTCTTCCACCTACTGGCCTTGGGGAATCACTCAACTTCTCTGATCCTTGGTATTCTCATCTGTAAAATGGAGATAAGGACAACTACTGTGTATGGCTGTTGTGCAGCTGAAATAAGAGAATATATCTAAAAACAGCACAGTGTCTGGCACACAGTAGATACTCAACAAATGTTAGATTTATTTTTTGCAAGTCAGGGATACAGGATCTGGGGTGATTCCCCTTTATCATCCCACAAGAACTATCACTGACATTGTTGGTGTTGCTTAACCAAAGGACAAACAGCCATATACACTTCTTCTTGACAGGAAACCATGATTTTTTTTTAAACGTTTCTTTTTAAAAATATTTATTTATTTATTTATTATTTATTTTGGCTGTACTGGGTCTTAGTTGCGGCACATGGGATCTTCATTGCGGTATGTGGGCTCTTATTTGTGGCATGCAGACTCTTAGTTGTGGCATGCATGTGGGATCTAGTTCCCTGACCAGGGATTGAACCCAGGCCGCCTGTATTGGGAGTGCGGAGTCTTACCCACTGGGCCACCAGGGAAGTCCCAAACCATGATTTTTTTGGATGGTGTTTGAGCATGGATTCTCCCGAAGGCAGAGCCTGAGATAAGACTAGTGTGCAAGTATTTATTTGGAAGGTGATTTCAGGGACTAGGAATGAGGGCCTGAGTAGAATTGGACAGAGAAAGAAGAAAAGCCAATAGAAGAGTATGTTATCAAGGTCACTGCTGTGGGCAATGGAGGTGGATTCCACCAGGACCTTCTAAGAAGCGTGCAGAATGCCCCTGAAGGATGGGATGCATGAGCATTTCTCTATTGTTTCTGTGCTGTAGTAGTTAGAGTTTGGGGGTGTTAGCCCGCCACCCTTCCAAGCTATGCATGTCCACCAGCTGACTGAGTGCACCCACGGGTGCCTGCTTGCAGCAAGGGCTGTTGGGGAGAATTGAGTCAAGGCCTATGCCCACCCCAGCCAGGACTGGCTACATAATTTGTGGGATCCAGTGCAAAATGAAAAGGCTGGGTTCTCTGTTAAAAAACTATTAAGAATTTCAAGACAGCAACAGAAGAGCATTAAACCAAGACCTTCTAAACGAGAGGCCCTGTGCAACTACACAGGTCCCATGCCCCATGAAGCCAGCCCTGACCCCCTTTGGGGCTGGAATTAGGGACAAGGCCAAGTAAATGTGATTGGAGGCACCATAAATGCCAGAGGCAATGTGCCCAACCTGAGAGATTGAACTAAAATTAGTCTAAGCCCGTTGTGGCGACCTCTTTCCCCTTCTATAGTAACTGGTTTAAGGATGGTCATGTTCTGGCCAATAAGATGTAAGGGTGTTAAAGGATAACACTGAAGGGTGTTAATTAAAGGGAGGCAAGCAAAGCAAAAGCTTTTTTTTTCTCTTTCCTCTCTCCTTTCTGCTAGAGATGCTGTCCTGTGAGGACATGATGCTGGGAGCTGCAGCAGCCATCTTGTAGCTATGAGGAGACACTGCTGCTACACTGAGGATGGGGTCCTTAGAGGACTTTGGTGAGTTTCTGGGCCCACCCTGGGACCACTACTTTGGGACTTCCTACTCAGTAACAATAAGTGTCCTATGAGTAAAGTCACCAGCAGCCAGAAGCATTCCTAACTTAATACGACTCCTAAGTAACTTCTCTCTTTGGCCATACATTTCCCACGTTCTTTGAAGCAGAGCAAAGGCTGCTACCTGTAGACTATGCTTTGATCAGGCCAGGGCAGATGAAGAATTAAATAAGTAAGTGATTGCCTGTCGTTGAATGGGTAGAGGAAAGCCACCTCTAATTTATCTTCCCTCTCTGCATAATCTGCATCCTTTGCCTCTGGCTACTTTCTAAATTTTACTTACTGGGAAGAGTGATGAGAAAGGACATGACAGTTGATTCCTCCATGCCCACACTAGTAGGGATTTAACCACTACCAGAACTGTTTTTCTAGGATTAAGTTGTTTAAACTTTGTAGAGGATACTGTTGTATTTGCCTGCCCTGAATTCCCTTCATCTGGTAGTGAATTCCATTTTATCTTGGAGAACTGTCCAGCCTCTTTGCTTGTGCTCTTGGTAAGACTTTAGAATCAAGGTATCTGGCCCTCCTTTGACGAAGGCCTGGGCAATTAATCCAGAGGCCAACTGGACTTTCTCTCCAGGAAATCTGAAACCCAAGGCAGTGCCCTGAATGGATTAATTCTTGCTATCTAAATTCTAGGTGATCCAGGGTTCCTGTCCTTGCTGAAGCTCATCCTTAGATTCTGTGAGCTATCCTATATATCTTCTTCTTTGTTTTCTTTTTTTTTTGTCCTGCTACCTACAATTTCTATTGCACACCACCAAAGAATCAAAGAATCCAAACTTCAAACCTAAAATTTAAAGGAAGTGGAAACCCCAAATACAAACATCATTATTCAGCAGCTTATAAGTGAACTCCCTTCCTTTCACATATTCTCTCACATTAATTGAAAATCTATGTAGCAGCCTAATTGCAAAACTAGCCCCAATTATCCACCCTTCCACGTATGCATGTACTTTGCAATGTAACTTGGTCACTCCCACCAAAAGGTGGAGAATATTTCCCCAACTTCTTTAACACAGGTTGACTTTGTGATTTGCTCTGTCAAAAATTTTGACAACAGAATTTGGTTAAAGCGATGATGTATCTGTTCAAAGCCTAGGCCCCAAATGGCTTTGTCTGTTTCTGATCTATCTCCTGGGGCCCTGTGACTGCCATGTGAACAAGCCCAGGCTAACCTGCTGAAGGATGGGAGGCCACATGGAGCAGAGTTGATTCATTTCATCCAGGTCCATCTTAGACCAGCACCCTACTGACTCTCATCCAAAAATCTGAAAAGCTGTCTACAAGCACACCACAGCTGACTACAAATACATGAGTGGGTCCATCCACAACCAAAGAACCGTTCAGATGATTAATAAACTCCTGAACAACAGTAAATGGCCACCGTTTTAACCCACTGAGTTTTGAGATAGTTTGTTATACAGCAATAGCTAATTGATATCACCTATAAAGCATAAGGCACTGGACTGGTATTTAACCAATTATTATGTGCTTAATAAGTATCTAGCACTGTGCTCATACATGAGTGCTTATTGAGGTTCTCATGGTAATCCCATAGCTTGTTTATTTATTTGTTTGCTTGTGTGTTTGTTTTAAAAATAAGGTAGCCCCTCTCTACCTACACATTTTAGAGAGGCAAATATTTTAGAGCCATATTGACTATACCATCTAAATGGTAATTAGGAAATTTATCTGATACCAGAATATTTGTTTTTTATCTGGCATTAGCATAATCCAGCACGTTGCCAAAATCAGAAGGACACTCTGTTTTAACAAAGTATTGTGAGAGGCAATTGTGGACCTTGGGCACGGATTATTCCTATCACCTTTCTCCCTTCTTCTTCTAGCACATGTTTGAAAAATTGAATTGAATATTTAAATCTGCCAAGGGCAAGGCTTGTGGTTCTAGTGAAGACTGGAGTAACCTTAACATTTGTGAGCCAGACCACAAAACACCACTAGTCCAACAGATTCAGAAGGCTTGAGTCAGTTCTGTGATCACTTTTGGAAAATTCTAAAACTGTCTATCCATTTAAAGCCAATGGATAACAAGGGGATCTGGTAGAAACAACGGAAGCAATTCATTTCACAGACTAAAAGGACGGATTTCAGTAATGGGTATGTTTGATTTTCTCAGGCTTTGAAATAAATTTTTGAAAAGCTGTGTTTTAACCTGGTGCCTAAGACCAGCAGTTTATATAGCACAGTGGTTCATTTAAATAGATGAAATTATAAATATATTTAACATATATCCATCATTTTTACTGTACAAGGTATTTCTTAACAAAATGTGATTTTTAAATATCATTAGTAACTTCAGGTTGTGGTTCCAACAGGATTTAGAAAATGTTTTTGCTGATTCATTTGGCACAAAAGGTTTCCCCAAAACACAATGAAAATCCACTTGTAAAACAGGTTTTCCAGTGAACAAACATATTTTGATAGTGGTTCTGGTTATAACTCAAAGCAAGCTTCCAAGTTTCTTGATAAATTTGTTTTCTCTTCCATGACATCATGAAAGAACAATTCTTGCAAAAGACACATAGAAAACAAAACGAAACAAAACAAAAATTACTTAGGTCTGTCATTTAACTCTGCCAATTGCCAATTTATTGTTAGCAAAATGCATTACTTTTTTAAAGTGACACAGGAGGTAAGTTACTTGAACAATATATAAGCTAAAAAACACCTAGCAAACTAAATAGTTCAGAGGTTTTCCACCCTACTCCATGATATTTCTAAGTTGTCAGACAAATTTATATTTATCAGTGATTATTTCTAAATGTTTTATCTCTGAAAGAAGGAACAAGTCAAACTGTAAGAAAAATGAACTTTGAAGAGTAAAATACTGTTTGGGGCAAAAGGAGAAATGGGAAATATAATTAGCAATGATGAAATTATCTAAGTGACAGTTCATTTTATTGGGCTGTAATAGAATGTTTCCACATTAGCAGGTCTAAATGTTCACTCCACCTAATCAAAACCAGTTGTTTCATGTTTTTTTTTTGTTCCATATTGAGAAACAATTAAGCAAAACTCAAGGCTTCTCAGTGTAGCTTTAAGAAACTCAAATTACTTAGCCCTCCGAGCAAAGTTCAGGTTTCAAATAGAATTATTAAGGCGGAGAAGATAAATCTCTTCCAAATCCAAATTACAGTTTTACCTGATTATTGATCTCAGATTTCAAATGTTAAAGACACAATTTACTCTCACTTCTTGCAACTGGTTTTGTGTCACTCTTTAAGCTTCAGACTGCAAACTCGTGGATGCCAAGAGTACTGGTCATTGGATTCTGTATGTTTGTTGTCTTAGTCTGCCTTGTCATATTTCATCTGCAAACTTTTGATCTTGATTTATGTGTCCTTTGTGCTTTTTATCAAGATTGGAAAGGAAAGAGAAAAAGGAAAATAACTTCCTAGTTCTTCTCTGGGGGAATATAATTTCTTATAACTATTTCTAAGTGGGTCAAATTCATTTTAGAAACCTCTCTATTTCATTCCCAAGTGCTATCCTTTGAGAAGATGGAAACTAGAAAGAGAGGAGAGGAGAGGAGAATATTCTTGGTTCTCCAACCTTAGAAGCTTCTAGTTCTTAGGACATTTATTTCAATTTAATCTATTCATAGATATATTTTTATTGTTCAGTATCAATGAATACTGGGAGTGGGAAGGGGACACTCCCCAATGAGGATATTCTCAAAATCCTCAAAGAAACAAATTTAGATGGGAATAAAATCCACAAAAGAAGAGAAAGTTTGAAACTAGAACATGCTAGAACTAGAATCAACTAGAAATGTTAAAATGAAACTATAGTTGTTGAAATAAAAAATTTAAAAATGAGCTTCATAGCAGCTTCTTTACTGCTGAAGAATGAATGGGTAAACTGGAAGGTCAAACAAAGTTTATCTCCCAGAATAAAGAGAATGAAAATGTTAAAGAAGAGTTCAAAGAGAAGAGGACACATCCAAACCCTCCAATACCTATTTAATAGAGTGTCAGAAGCAGAGAATAGAAGAAATAGTGAAGAGGTAATACTGAAGAGATACTAGGAAGAACATCCCAAAACTGTAGGGAAAAAATGAGTCCTTAAATAGAAAATTCCCATCAAGTGTATAAAAGAATAAATTAAGAACACACTCTTAGGTATATCATGTAAAATTCCAGAGCATCCAAGATAAAGTGAACATTCTAAAAGCTATCAGAGGGAAAAGACATAATAATACAAGGAAGGAATGAGAATGAGATTATCAGCAACACTGGAGGTTAGCAGTCAATGTGCTAAAGGAAAATAATTTTGGACCCAGAATTCTATATCTAGCCAAATTATTATCCAAGTGGAAAGACAAAATAAAGACATTTTCAGACATATGAATATTTGGAAAGTTTACTATCCAAAGATTCTCTTTGAATAAAATATACTAGGGTGTACTCCCGCAAGAAGAAAAGTAAATCTAAAGGAAGGGTACAAAAAGTCACAGTGAGCAAATAAATCATCAGAAATATAGTATTAAATCAAAATGAATAAGTTTTTAAAATTATGTGTTTAAAAACAAGCTGGAAACAAAATTTCAGAGAGTAGTAACACGGGAGTTGGGAGGAATAGTGTAGAGAGAAGTAAAAGTAAGTTGTGTCTTTTTGTGCTTGGAGAATAGAGATACTGATTAAATTATGTGTTTAAATATTTTAAAGTAACCACTTACATGCACACACATACATAAAACAGTAGAAGAGGGAAATGTGGAAAAAAGAAATGTAGTCAATACAATAAAAGACAGGACTAGAGAAGAAGAAAGGGAAAAAAAGAGGTAAGAGAAAAAAAGACTTAGCCTTAGTGACATTTTCTGAGCTCCTGGATTCAGCCTTATCTGATGCTAGATGCACTCCTGGACTTCTTACCTACTTGAGTCATTCAATCACCCTTTTGGCTAAAATTAGATTAGACGGATTTTTACCACATGCATCCCAAAGCATCTTAATCAATTCAGCCTTCATATTCATCACCCATATTTTTGCTTCACTTGCCTTCCCTTTCATGCTGAATTAAATGCTCACACATTTCCATAACGTGTTAAAATTTATTTTTGAAAACTTCCAGGATATAAATAATGAAAAAAAAATTGACTCATTGCTAGATTCCTCATTCCTCTGACTTTTCAACATTTCTGCTTTGCCATTCCCCAGCCCTGCATAGAGATGTCATCTATTTTTCCACCTCAGAGTCTGGCCACACGGTCTTTGCTGGAAGAAGAACTTTTTAAAAATCAACTTCTTCAAGCAAAAATGAAACACAGGATATGCCATTTATAGAGTGTTTTCATACCCAATTTTATCTGAGACGATAGTTTGGGGACAATTAAATAGCCATAAAATAAATCAGCCTCAGAGAGCCTATTTCCCAGGTCTAACATCCATCAGAGTTCCAAGCAGAGTTCCTAATCAGTTTTATTTACATAGGAAAGCACTTCCAGTTATATTTTTTTCCTGCTGCACTCACTGGCCAGGATTTTCTTCTGACCATCTGCAGAATAAAAAGTACTCCTTACCTGGATCACTCTTTCTCTGTTTATAGAGAACCTAGAAGCTTTTAAACATTCCACCGTCAGCATTTATCTCACTGTGGTGTGACTGTTGGTTCCCCTCTCCTAGCAGATGTTTGGTCAGAGGCTGTGCCTCAGCTATGTTTTGGTCCCAGGGCTTAGTGCAGGGCCTGGCCCCCAGGGGTTGCCTGGCCCCCAGTGGTGCTCAGTAAGCATTTGCTAAGTGGATGGATGGGGCCTCATACTTCCCCTGACTATGCTCTGTGCATTCCAGCTTCCTCATTTAGCTTCTATCACCTCTCTCAATGCCTCCAATGTCCCCCTCACTCCCCCTGGACCTATTTTTCTCTATTTGACCAATTCAATCTCACTTTTTTTCAGGAAGACTTCCTTAACTTGGTGATCACCCTCTTTGGTGTCTGTCACCACCTGCCTCTTGCTTTATTATATTCTTTATTGAGGGCAGTCACTAGGAAACATGGCATCTTTGTGAAGATTAGGAAAAGGTGCCCTCTCTGGACAGATACGCCCTGAGGTACATCAGAGCACGTGGCTTTGGGGGCAGAGAACAGACCAAGCTCAACCCTTTTTCCCTTTTAGCTTTGTGCCCTTGTGCAGTGAACCGTGTACAGAGCCAGAAGAGGTGGCCCTGACACAGAGCCTCCTTCCTGAACCAGACCACACCTGGGGCAGGGACTTTGTTTGAACCCCACCTTCTAAATCTTTTTAAGCCCCTTTTTATATTCCCAGGCTTTCATCTACCACATTCTTCATTCTATGTGATAAACGTAACTGCTGATGCTTATTATATGAATTTGTTGATTGTTGCTAGTTATTAGATTTCTTATAGGCTGGTTAAATGAAATACTGTCATTTTCTGAAAAACAGAGACAAAATGATTGTGAAGCAATTATACCTAGTTGCTTTTTATAACAGCTTAATTGAGATATAATTCTTACAACATAAAATTCATCCTTTTAAAGTGTACAATTCAGTGGTTTTTAGTATATTCAGAGTTATGGAACCCATTATTGCCACAACACTTTAGCATATTTTCCACCCAAAAGAAACCCCATATTCATAAACATTCACTCTCCTCTCTCCCCTCCTTCCAGCCTCTAGCTACCATTAATCTTCCTTCTGGATCTTTCTCTATGAATATGTCTATTCTGGACATTTCATATAAGTGCATTCATATATATGTGATCTTTTGTGAATGGATCCTTTTACTTAGCATAATGATTTTAAGGTTAATAAACACTGTAGCATGGTTAAGTACTGCTATCTTTCAAAGTTGAATAGGACTCCATTGTATGAATTTATCACATTTTATTTGTCAATTCACCAATTGATAGATATTTGGGTTGTTTCCACTTTTGGGCTATTATGAATAATGCTGCTATGAACGTTCATGTGTAAGTTTTGTGTGGACACACATTTCCAATTTTCTTGGTTATATACCTAAGAGTGGAATTGCTGGGTCATATGATAACTCTATGTTTAACTTTTTGAGGAAATTCCAAGCTGTTTTCCAAAGTGGCTGCACCATTTTACAATCCCACCATCACTGTGGGTTCCAATTTCTGCACATTCTCATGTAAACATGCTATTGTCTTTCTTTTTTTATTAGAGCCCCTTAGTGTTTGTGAAGAGGTATTTCATTGTGGTTTTGATTTGTATTCCTAGTGAAAAGTGCTGTTGAGAACCTTTTTGTGAACAATCAGACTGAAGGTAGTGTAGGGATGCAGCGAGGTCTCAGAAGCAACTGGAGGCAGGGTCACAAGTGCAGTCAAGACTCCTCTCTTTCCCCATCAGCTGCTCTGCTTTTCTTTTCTTTTTTTAAAGGAAAGCACATTTATTTGTTTTAAATTTATTTATTTATTTATTTTTGGCCGCGTCGGGTCTTCGTTGTGGCACACGCAGCATGCGGGATCTTGCATTGCGGCGCGTGGGCTTCTCTCTAGTTGTGGTGTGCAGGCTCCAGAGCGCGTGGGCTCTGCTGTTTGCGGCATGCAGGCTCTCTAGTTGAGGCTCGCAGGCTTAGTTGCCCCAGGCATGTGGGATCTTAGTTCCCCAACCAGGGATGGAACCCATTTCCCCTGCATTGGAAGGCGGATTCTTTACCACTGTCCACGAGGGAAGTCCCCCTGCTCTGCTTTTCTCTGCAGGTGGGCTAGGCTTTCTTCTCTCTCATTGCAGACCAGCTTCTTCCACACGGCTTCTGCCAGCTCCTGCCACCAGAGAGGGCCTCACTCCTTTTCTCAGGGAACTCTGATTCATCTGCCTTGGATCAGACACTCAGGACTAGACCAATTAATAGTGAACAGGAAATCAGCATAAGACAAAAACATGGCAGCTCCCAATGGAATCACATGACTGAAAAAGGAAGAGTGGTTCTCAAGAATAGGGAAATGTTATTGCCAGTGGAAAAAGGAGATACTGATAATATGAAATAGTATGAGTCCATGTCAGGACTAACTTTGAAGAGCAAAAGGTACTAGATTTTTGGTATCTAAGAGTTTTATAATGGCCTTTGGTCAAAAGCCTTAAAGGTTTTTACTCACCTGAACTATTGCCAAATACAAAGGAATATAAACTTATAATCTTAATGCATATTAGTGATGTTCTTGATGTTGTTTGTCTATTTAAACAACAATATCCTGGGGCCAAGGTAACATTATAACAAAGTTTTTGAAGAAAATGCTATTTTAATAAACTACAGCATCATTCTGTTTGTTTCGCAACTTCCATTAACCTCACCAAAAAGGATTCTGATGAAACGCTGAACTCAGAGGTCACAGTCTGGCAGCCTACATACCTGATTTCACCTTATAACACTTATTGTTTGACTCACATGGTGTTTTTTTTTAAGTTTGAATTAATTTCTCACACTAAAAAACTGGAAATTTCACATAGAAATCTGGATTTCTAGCTTCTCTTGAAAAATCAAAGGCACCGCCATTCCATTCCCATTCTTCTGCAGGCATGTGGTTTGTAATCCCTGATTTGAATTATTTTGATCTCTAGTCATTAACTGTCTCTGAGGAAGCATATACCAAGTAACTAAGTCATAGTTTCCATTCATGTGGCCTTGCTGACTTGTAAGGTGACAGGATATAAATGGGGGATTCGCTTCACAGTTGAATGAAACAAAAATCTCTTCCATAGGTATTTAAAGTTTGTGATCATTTTACTTTCGGGCTCTTGTATAACAGGAAGGGAGATTAGAGAGACAACATAAATTCTCTTTGCAAAACCAGGAGTCTTTATATTAATTCTTGGTCTTCTCTCAAAACAGGCAACTCCTAATTAGTTTTAACTACCTACCACTGGAGGATTATATTTATCTAACAGTATTCCGTAGTTTCTTTAATAATTGTCATAAAACATGTCTTTAGTAAATAATATAAACATATACAGTTATAATAATATAAATATAGTTAATAACACTGTATTACATATTGGAAAGTTGCTATGAGAGTAGATCTTTAAAGTTCTCATCAGAAGAAAAAAAATTTTTTGTAACTGTGTAAGGTGATAGATGTTAAACTAGACTGTGGTGATCATTTTGCAATATATACAAATATGGAATCATATGTTGTAACCTGAAACAAATATAATGTTATATGTCAATTATACCTCATAAAAATTTTAAAAAATGTTTTTAGCTTGAAGTGCTCTAAACAATTCTGGTTCTAATCTAAGGCCATCTAATCTAAGGTTGTCGTCTTACTCTAACTGATTGCAAGAAGTTTATAATCGTGCCTTTTACCTAAATCAACCCAATGAAAGATGGCACTCTGTGTTATTTCAATTCGGTTCCTTAAGACTCGAGAGGCCAAAGTATTGCTGTGTTAACCAACGACTGCCTGAGGTAGACCCTGGGCTACGGTACCCAGATTCCCCTTCAGGAATGAGGGATTTATTCCCTCAGATGCTGGGAGTGCTGTTGGAAGATGTCTTCAGCTGTCAACCCTATTTAAACTGCCTCACCCAAGGTCATGTCTTCTCCGAGGACATACCACATCTGAAGAATGATCATTTGAGGATATAAAATCCTGCCCCTCTTGCCCCAATGTGGGATATCTAAAGGGCCATTCCATCCCCAGAGCTCCTGAGGTCTTCGTTGGGAATGCATCTTAGTTCAACCTCTGCTTAATCCTGCTTCCCTGTGTCCCTTCCATAGGTGTTGATCTCAAGCTCTCTTTAGTAACCCCCTGCACTCTAATCTCCACCTTGGAGTCAGCTTTGCGGGAGCCCATCTTATGAAACTACTATGAAGAGGGTGGCTACGAATAAGGGTGGTGTTTCAGAGAGGAGGGGAAGAAACCAGGAGATCTGAAGCACAGGATTCCTATTTGGGAGAAAAGGCAAATTAGAAAGTGGGGAAAGTTTCTGAAAGCCCAGCAGGAAAGTCTCCACTGATTCTCAACCAAAGCTTCTAGAGAACAGAAGCCAAGCAATACAAGCAATACTGATTATCCTTCTATTTCCTATTATCAATAAAATACTCACAAACCCAAAGAGAGGAGATGAAAAAGATACAGTGGCATTACAAGGTAGAAATGCTGCCCAGCCATCTGTCAGATGTCAGGAAGAACGTTTATATAGCAAAGCCTGGAATGAGAAGGCCGGGGACATAACCGAGGGCTCTAAGTAGGGAAACGTGGGATGGTGAATATGGGCAGAACTATAGACTGCTAGAGATGATTGCCCCCAGAGGGTGGGGGGATCAGTTTTGAAGGCTGGAAGCCCTATCTTGTAAGGGCCAGGGGATTTATCCCTTAGAGTGAACAGATTCAGAATAAAATGGAATCAGCAAGCTAACAGAAAGATGGGCTAGGTGGTTTGCCCATCCAGTCCTCCAGTCTAAGATGCAGATAGAGGATTCTAACACTGACCATTGCCCCATGTTTACAGGCATTCACCAGAGCTGAATACAGTTCTCCTTTTTCAAGGATAATCAATACTTAAAATGTCATAGGGGGAGCCTATGAAACATCACGTAACATAAATGACAGAGAATTTGGCATTTGAAGTTTTCCGAATAACGTGTTTGGAAAATATTCCTACAGGAAACTTAACTAATTTTAGAAAACCTCAGGTTTTTACCCTGGATAAGATTTAGGAAAATATGGATGTCTGAAATAAAAGATGAACTATGAGTAAGAAAACAAACAGATTAAAAAAGGAACTAGCTGAGATGGAATCAGAAATCAAAAACTGTATGAGAGGACGGGACTACTGTAAAAAAAAAGAGTTATAAATACAATCACAGAATTAGTCACACATTGACAGGAAAGAAAATTGAAGCAGTGATTTGGAGAATGAGCTTGAGAAGAAAGAAGCATAAGAAAAAACAGAGATAACCAATTTTTTTTTATGAATGGTTTGATTTTCATCTGTTTATTTGTTCATTGTTTTCATCTGTTTTCTACCTAAAAGATCTACTGGCTGGAAATTCAGTATTCATTCTCAGTGTGTTCTCTCAACTCCTTGATTTTATAACTATTAATCAAGCTTCACTCTATGGCATTTGTTTTCCTTACCATGCGCAAATGTGAATGTTGCACTGGTAACTTCAGAATGACCCGTTAGCAGTGCTATCCCCCTGAATATCTGTTATCTTAACTCTGTGGCTCTTGGGATACTGGGGACAGTGTTTCTGAGAGGAAGGCATGTATGTGGGAGGAAGTGGAGTAGAGAAGGTTACTCAAGTTGAAAAAAAAAAAAAGGGAACAAGAAAAAACTGAGGACTTCCCTCCTGGTCCAGTGGTTAAGACTCCGTGCTTCCAATGCAGGGGGCACGGGTTTGATCTCTGGTCCTGGAAGTTCCATATGCCGCGTGGTGCGGTCAAAAAAAAAAAAAAAAAGAAAAAAGAAAAAAGGGAGAGTGAAAATGTGATAAATATGTACGGCAGAGACTAGAGATTCAAGATAATAATTATTCCTAAAATACAAGCCAGAATAAACATAAGCAACAAATTAACAATAGAAAACTTTGCTGATATGAAGATGTATCACAGTTCGTGGAATTCAAGAGCCCATCATATACCCGAACATGAAAAGTATGCAAAAAATGAACACCTAGACATATTCTGTTAAAATTTTCTTTTAGTTTCAAAAAATTGTGAAGTGCCCTACATACAGGAGAAACAACTGACCTACAGAGGAAAAACTATAGGTGTAAAATGAGACATATTCTTTACCTCTCATGTAGAGATGAAGTCATAGACAGGAAGGTGGGCTGTAGAAAGAACAAGGGTGCCAAAGTTTGAGCTATTACAGTAACTCCTTGTCAAAGCAAGTCCTGGATCTAGGACGCAAGTTATACCCAGTATCTCTAATAGCTTCTTAGACTCCTTTGACCTGCTTGCCTTTCCCTCTGTCCTCTGCCAAGAATGAATGACCCTTCACCAATGCTGTTATCAGCTAGTGCACATTATATCTTCACAATCAGGTTCAGTAAAGACCAGGCCACCATCAGATTGACTGCTCTGAACTCCTCTGTCATCACACCTTTGAGGCACCCAATCTGCTGGATCATTTGTAGTGATTTTTGTTTTCAGTTTGTGACCACAAACAGGTATATTAGTTTGCTATTGCTGCTATAACAAATTAGCACAAACTTGGTGGCTTAAAACCACTCAAATTTATTATCTTACAGTTCTGGAGGCTGGAAGTCTGAAATGGGTTTCACCGGGATAAATCAAGGTGTCACGAGGGCTGCAGTCCCTACTGGGGGCTCTAAGGGAGAATCTGTTTTCCTGCTCTTTCCAGGTTCTCAAGGCCCACCTGTATCCCTTGGAACACGGCCCTCTTCCATCTTCAAAGCTAACAACTGTTGGCCAAGTTCTCATCACGTTGCATCACTCTGACCTTCCCTTCTGCCTTCCTCTTCCACATTTAAGAACACATGTGATTATATTGGGCCCACCTGGATAATCCAGGATACACTCTCTCTCTTAAGGTCAGTTTGTTAGTAACCTTAATTCTATCTGCTACCTTAATTCCCCTTTGCCATATGACCTAATAGGTTTTAGGAATTAGAACATAGCCATCTTTGGAGTTCCATTATTCCTTCTACTACCAACAGGCTTCTCTTGTTTTGCTTCTGGCTACCTTAACTATTCATTAGCACATCCAGAGAAGACTGATGATAAGAAAAAAAAAGGTAAATGTTGACATTTATTTATAATTGATAAGAGTTTGATGAAGGAGGGGGAAACTCATGGCTAAAATATAGACCTGAGATTACATCAGTGGTGATTAAATCAGATAAAATATGTGAAATCCTCTACCCTAGGATTGACCCAGAGCCTTCTGATTAAGTGGAATCTAAAGTTGATACCCCAGGTCCTTTCAAAGCATGGCTACTAGAGTTTGGTCTTTCATCTACTTTTACACGAGTCACTATTTCACAAAATTCTCGTCACCATCTTTCTCTTCTCCTCATCATCATCCTGAAAATATATTTTATTTCTCTTCTGGATACATTCAGCATGGAAAGGCTGCCATGGACATTGTGTCTGTTTTATTGTTGTGGACCAAGAGTCTGTCCAGTTCCTCTTCTGAGTTGATATTATGCATCCCTGATCTATAATTATTATTTCAATGAAGGGATTGACAGAGGGAACTGTACAGTAAGCAAGGATTGAAGGAGCTCTAGCTATTTGGGAAGAAAGCAACCTCAATAGTCAAGAAAATGTAGAGTTTCATTTATATATGTTGTATCAGTTATGATCAAGTGTGGTTGCACGTAACAGAAACCCCAATAAAGGGAGTTAAACATAGAAGGGTTTTTCTTGGATGTAGAAGAATTCCAAAAGTGGGCAGTCCCAGGCTTGCGTGGTAACTCTGCAAATAAGACTGCAGTTTGTACAAGGCAAGATAAATGTCTAATTCTTTCTTTTTAATGACCAGTTTTCAAAGTATGGTGTTAGTGTGCTGACTACCTTCAATGGTGAATGTTTTTTTTCATTTTTTGAATTTTTAAAAGTATCATTATGAACTCAAATTTTTTGTGTTCAATGTGTTTCAATCAATTACAGTTATTCTTTTTGGTGCCCAAATTGTCTCATGTCCTGCCAGTTAAAAGCCCGTGTAGGTTGGCTCCAGTCCTTTTGACATGACCCTATTGGTCTTTGAGAACTTCCTTGCTTTGGGTACAAAAAATATGTCAGGCTCATCTTGTACATTCCTGCCCCAGACCAGGAATCAGCCATTTCTCCAATGTGCCCTGGCTCCTTCTAGTGGGAGATGGCATTTGGAGAACACAATCTAGTTTTTACTACTGGGTTGTCATTATTCTTAGGCCTCAGTAGACAGAGCTATTAAATATGTGTGTTTTAGAGAAACCAATAAAACCATTAACAATAAGGCTACTGAATATAATTTAAGTTTCTTTAAAGTTCGTTTTGCCCTTAGAATATTTCCTAAAATATTGTGAAAGACTGTGAAAATTATTAATGTGAAGTAATTCTTCTTAGAGTAAATATGTCACCACCTTGATACACAATTAGGTTTTCTTTTGTCTGTGTGTTTTTTAATTTTAGAGATCGTGTGTTTTTCTTTCTGACTTAATCTTGTTTTTTAATTATAACATTTACCTAGTCACAAATAAAAATTTTAAATGGGGTATGTTTAGAAAAGTCTAGTTTCCTTTCCTCATAGCTAATTATTAGTTTTTGAGTTATCCTTTCATCATTTAAAAAAAAATACAAACAAATGCTTACAGATATTCCTATTTCTCTTCCTGTTTTACACACAAAGTATCACACTATAAAAACTGTGCTGCACTGTGCTTTTTTCCACTTTAAAAAAATACCCTGGGGATTACTCCATACCAGTATGTACACAGCTTACCCATTTTTTTTTTCATGGCTGCAAAGACCATCATATGTATGTACCACAGTTTATTCAACCAACCCCCAACCGACAGACATTTGTGCTACTTCTTCTCTTTTGCTATTATAAATAACGTTGTAATGAAAATCTTGAATGTATGTCATTATATTTTGTCAGTATACCTTTGGGATAGATTCCTAGACTGGGACAAAGGGTATCTGCATATATAGTATTGCAGATATTGACAAACTTCCCTCACTGGGTTATTTTGCATTCTCCCGGCGATGTATCAGAATGGATGTCTCCCTGTAGCCCTGCCAATAAAATGTCAAACTTTTGCATTTTTGCCATCTGATAGATGAAAAATGATATCAGCATAATTTTCATGTCTCTTATTTTGAATGAGCTTGACCATCTTTTCATGTTTAAGAATCATGGAAAATACATTTTAATTTAAATGTATTTGTTGCTTATGCTGGTATCTTCTCACTTGTAAAGTTGGAGAGAACAGGATGGATGTGATTAGGTATGAAACAAGTTTATATTGAGCCAAAGGTAATGCCCAATGTGTTTCTTAGAGTAGAGAAAGTTCTATGAAGCTTTATTTGAAAGATTGCATAGAGGAAATTTTATCCATCAGATTTTAACATGAATTCATATCGTTTTCTTAGAGTGTCCTACCCTCACTAGAGCGCTCATCTTTAGCTGTGCATCAGATTCACATACAGAATTTTTTTGAAAAAGAAAAGAAATAGATGCCTTGGCCCATCCCTGGACGTTTGGATCCAGAGACTCCGGAGTCCCTGTCAGCTATGTTTTTTATTCTTAGTTTTTTGGAGGTGTTTGTTTGTTTGTTTAAACTGAGGAGATGATTCTATGCAAATGTACTTGTTCAATAAATATTTATTGGGTGTCTACCAAGTGCCAGGGAATGAATTGGCTGGCAGGCGCACGGAACAGAGCAGTGATAAAACAGACATAGCCCCTGTCCTCAGAGACTGTAGAAAGATATACCAAAAATATTGACTAGATTCACATGAAGTGTCGCCAGTGCTCTGAAAGGACAGAGGGCTGAGATAGAGAGTAATAGGAAGGAATGCTTTTGGACAGCAATGGTCAGGGACAGTCTCCCTGAAGAGGTAACATTCAAGCTGATCTGCAGAAGCAAAATGGGCTTTGGGGCCATGCAGACCTAAACTTTTAAGGGCTATTGGAAACATCTGAACAGAATTCACATAAAGTCCTTCACTCAGTGCCGGGTTCATAGTAAATGGCAGCTGCTATGGTGATGGTGCAAATGATTTTCTGCTCAGCCAGACCTTCTTCCTCTAAGGCCCATTTCTGACTAAACTACTCCATTAAACCTTCTTTAGTGAATCCAGCCCACACTGATTCATTTATTCACCAAATGTTTATGGGGCCTCTACTGTTTGTCAGGTACCATCCTCAGCTCTGGGGATACACCGGTAAAGCCCACTTGGCTGTCACAGAACACATGTTACAGGAGGAAATTCAATTCTGCAATTTTCTTTTCTTTTCCAGGCACAATAGAATTACAGACTCCTGGAGGGCAGGGGACTTACCCCTTTTTGAATTCCCCCCCACAGTTCCTGACATCAACTAAGTGCTCTGTAAAGTGCTAGACTCTGTGACCTTTTAGCTGGTCCAGTGTGCACCACCTGCCCAGTAGCCAAGGACTTTGAGACCTGGCAGTTCTATTAGGAGAGAGAAGAGAAAAAGTGTAGAGTCTGACACATTAAGGGCCCCAAAGCTATCTTTATGCCTTGAAAAAAGGCCAACATCTCTACCATTCCAGTCTGCTGAAAGGCCTGAAGTTGTAAAGTGCCAAAACTCAGATCCTGTTGGCCTGGCCTTTAAAGAAGCAGTTTTCATGAATTTGTTGATTTTGTTGTGGTAGTGGTGGTTAACCAACTTAAATTTTTTTTTTCTTAAGAGAATATGTTCGCCGATCCTGGAGAAGCTTTTGGTTTCCTGATGTTAACCAAAACCCTCCACCTTGCCCACTATTCCCCCCGGCTCCACATATGTGCATCCACATCTATATACCATGTAGAGTCTGTCATTTTATTTCAAACCTCCTGTTTCCTCCAAGTCAGTGCTTCCCAGCATAAAAAAACACCTATTATGCCAATAACTTATTGAGTTACAGTTCACTTATTATTAGAGTTTATTATTAGATAAACAATACAGGATGCCTCATTAAATGTGAATTTCAGATAAACAACATATAATTATTTAGTGTAAGTGTGCCCCATGCAAGGTTTGGAACATAGTTATACAAAAAAACATCTGTTGCTTTATGAAATTCTAATTTAACTAGGTGTCCTGTATTACTATTTGCCAGATCTGGCAATCCTACTTGTTATAGGTCTTTACCTGTGCTGTCTCTCATAAGCCTTTAAAAAATACACAAAGTAAGTATGCTAATTTTACAAATAAAGACACTGATGCTCAGACAGAGACAGTAATATCCTCAAGATTATAGCTGGTACATGGTAGAATCAGGATTTGAAGCTAGATATGTTCAAATACGAAGGCCCTGTTTTCACCTTTCTCAAGAAAACCAGTAATTGTTACAACTGTTTTGTCCAGAGCTAAATCAAGCTAGAGTTCTATAATGTGAGATTAATGGACATGCCTTTGCAGTTCCCAAAACACAGCTCTTCACCATGCTGAGACTTGGCGCCCATCTGCCCCTTCTTGCCATGTGAGTGCTACTCAGCCTTCCTGACTCAGCTCAGAGGTTACCTCATGGAGGAAGCTTCTCTGATCCTCCCAGGAAGAGCTGATCATTCTATGTGTCTCCTCAGCACTTGTACAGCGCACCGCAATGATCTTCTTAAGGGTCTGTCTCCCTCAGAAGGCCATGAGTTTCCTGAGATGGGCACCATGTCATTTTCCCAGTGCCTAGCATGAAAGTGGAGCCTCAGTAAATTCTCGGTAAATGCCCAAATTTGAAGCCCAAATCCTGGGCATCCGATTTATATAAACTCTGCTAAAACACGTATGAGATTACTGATTGGAAGACAATGGATCTCCTGGCTGTTTGTGAAAAACGTCATCAGAAAATGGATACTAGAAACTAACCTATCTATGTCATGTGAGTCTTTATGGAGGTACTTTTATTTATTCAATAAACTGTAAATGATTCTATTTGAACTGTTAGAGTTCATCAGCTAAATATATATTCACAATACAAAATGTGTCTACTAGATTTCCGCATTTTAAAAATCTTATGAAATACAGTAATTAGACGTGTCCATTAACCATTTTTCAAGACTTTAATATCTTAGTTTTCTAAGGGTATTTTTGCAACAACAGCAAAAATAAATAAAGCATTAATGTAATAATAATAAAGAAACTAACCTATCTAGACACGGACAAGAAAACCGTTACTATTTAACTTGAGAACTACCCTAACAGTTACACTTTTTCTATATGATCCTATTTTGCTGTCGCCTTTGACATAGCTTTAAGTTGTATTGTTGCACAATTACCTTGAATGGAACATCTGAGAATGAATCAGATTTAGTTCACATTCATAAATATCTGCAGTGGCAGGAGGGAGGAGTAAAGCAAAGTTTAGCCTCACCTTTCTAGCTCGGCAAAGTTCAAACCAGTCATTTTAAAAAGCCAATTCTGCGTGAAAAATGAAGTCATTTTATATGCTAAAGATACATGTGCTTGGCATATAAGGACTTTCGTTATTCCTTAAAATATTTCCTTGAATATATTCCAGAGATTTTTTAAAAAGTCATTTAAAAATGAATTATAATTGTGGTGAATACAGGGCTTCTTTATGTCATTCCTCCTTTGTGGACAGACTCGGTGACTTCCAAAGGCACCCAATTAGATTACTGAAAAGAAATACAGTACTCTTGTCCCTTGGCTGACCTGCTCATCATCATGAACTGATACTCATATTTAGTGCCAACAAAGCACAACTTCATTGAGAACAGAAATATACCCATTCCCTCTGGTTCTGAGTCAGCTGACCACATCCAGGTCCTTTAGTTCTTTTGCCGAAATATTCCAGATAAGAATAACGATGGGTTGATGCCCTTTCCAAAATGATATGTAAGTGCTATAAAAGGTAGCTATTTATACTAGTCAGTAAGTGTTTTAGAATGATGGACAAATTCAAATTTAGATAATTTCTATTAAGACAAATAATGACTAGACTCAAATGGCAACTCTTCTTTGGCAGAAGCACAAAGATATAAACAATCCACTGAGGAAAACATCTAATTTATTCTTTCATGCTGAGGAAATGACTGATGCAGTCTGGTGTGTCACTTCATGTGTTGGACAAAGCTTTAAGTCACAAGGAAGTCTGTCTAATGGTGGAGTCCCAGACACCAGCCATGCAGTGCAGGCAGCATCTTGAGAACAAGAAGCGAACTCTCCCTAGTCTGGGCCAGCATGAGCACACTGTCGGCTGTCCTCAGTATGTGTGGTGGAGGAGGGAGACACATATAATAGGTTAAGAACACTGGCTGCAGAGTCAGACTGCTGGAATTTGTCTCCCACACCTAGCACGTCCTGACCTTGGACAAGGTACTTCGCTCTGAGCCTCGTTTTTTCATCTATGAAAGAGAAATGATAACAGTTATCTAGCTCATGGATTCTTGTGAGGATCAGTGAGACTACAGGTGAGTGACTTAGTTCAAGGCCTAGCACAGTAAGCATACAACCTGTTAGTCCTTTCTTGCCTGTCAGAATGACTGAAATCAATGGAATAGTACGTTGGCATGCAGGTGGACAACGTTTCAGCTTCTGACCACAGCTTCCTCTAGACTGATTTCCATGAATAACGTAAATCATACTTAAAAGGAGCAGAGATTACAAACAGAGGAAGGGATGGCAGGGACTCAGGATTTTAAATGCCTCTCTTCTTCCCCCTCTTTCCCCTTGGCCTCCTTCCCCCCTTGGGTTCTTGAAGGAAACAAACAAAATGCACAAAAGACAGGCCAGGAAAATGCACGTTATAAGACTTTGGCCTAAACCCCCCTGCAGACTATAGAGTAAGCTGAGCTGGCCCTTGGGGAGGATCCCTTTCACATGGCTAGAGGCAGGCCTGGGGCCTAAGAGCAAAGGAGCTCCTGCAGCCCTTTCCTCCCAAAGCCCATACCCAAGTTCCTCTGGATCTGACTGCTTTAACAGCATGCAAAAAGGGATTTGGGAAGAACTAGCAAGTCAGCAAAGAAGCAACACATTGAAGAGATCATGCGTCCCTCACCTAGCGCTCACCTGGTCCAGGCTTTCTCAGCAGGTTGGAGTAACGAATGGAAACTTAAGTCAGAATTTTTTTTTATGTTTCATTCTATCCGATTAATTCATAGTTCAGTATTTGAGTACAATTTGTACCATTTCAGATCTGTACTCCAGACAAAAATAGAGTAACTTGAAATACTGTGTTTAAAGAAATTCTCGTGTTCTATCATTAAATTATTTGCCTAATAGTTGACTATATGATTTGTTTAAGTACTTTACGTGCTAAGAGCCAATTATCAGGAATGTTTGAATTATGTATGGTGATATTTCAAGGTGATAGTTTTATTGCAACGAGCATTGTTTTTTTGTCAGCAAGATTCCTGATGTAAAATAACAACTACTGATAAAAATACATGTTCTATACACACCGCAGCCCCAGGACACCTGGCCTAGGTAAGCCCATCAGAGGGAGAGAAAAAGTCAGAAGAAAGAGTCAAGAGCAACAAGCACACCTGGCTCAGAACTTAAACTTGTTCAGTTCATTCAACAATTACTTTGTTGAACCACTATTACGTGCTGGGCACTTGTTCCAGATGCTAAAACCGATCCACCCCAGTTTAGAAGTCAATGACAACCACAAAGAGGATTCAAGCCCTAGACCCCGTGCACCTCAAACCTGCCCTCTTCTTTCTCAGCGCTTAACTCCTTCCCCTCATGTTAATGGCTTTGCCCTCCACCCTCATGCATCCTGAGGGCAGGGTAGGAAAGAGGGGAGGAGAGGGAGGAGAAGACAGGTTTAAGCTTCCAGAGCTGGCAGATAACAGGATATCAAGAGAGGCGATGTTTTTGGTTGTTTTTCCTAGTTTTACTTTATTCAGCACTGGGGTCAAAAGCGGTAGTCCTGCTGACCCCAGCGGCTTCTGCTCTCACAAAGCATCTTTAGATTTTAACTCAAGGCACAAAAGCCTCACTACTTCTCCCTCAGTTCCGAGTTACTACGAACCTCACGTTTCTGTCACTGCACTGTCATTCGGCCCCAAATAGAAAATTAGCTAATTAGCTTTTGCTCTCAATTGGGGAAAAAGTGGCTTGCACCAGCCAGAAGAGATTCAGGTAGATAGCCTGTACTTGTTTGCTTTGGGAAGTGATTTGCCTGCATTACATCATAAGCAAGAAGATTTTCATACAGGACTAGCCTAGAGCAATAATAATCCACTCAAGTGTCATGAGCTGAGGTGAGGCCAAGTTCTAGAGACAAGAAAAAGCAGCTCCACCAGACAACTTCCTTTCCAGGCCAATCCCAACCGTCAGTTATGCCAACGCAGGTCCCCAAATGGAGCTGGAGACTCAGTGGAGAGCTCAGCACAAACTTCTCTAAGTCATCACAGGGCTTGATTTTTTTGAGCTGCTCCTTAAATTTCCTACGCACCTATCCCTGCCATCTTTAAAAATTAAATCAACTTATATTAACATGCCTATATTTTAACTTTGGAGGTTTGAAATTGAACTAATTCAACCAACTAGGACACGTTGTGTTTAAAAACAAAGAATAGAATTCAAAGAGGGGAAAAAAAACCTCTCCAGACCTCATGATCTAAGTGTTTTCTTGCTTGTTCTATCACTAACATACTCTCTCTGGAACTCTCTTCATTTTCCAGATGTGAATAAAAAGGTGAGATGTGAAGAAGGTAAGTGACCCTTGTCAAGTCACATAGCTAGTGAGTTGCAGAGATAATGCTAGACCACAAGACTGTACTTCAGTCTAGTGCTTTTGTTTTGTTCTCAAACACAACAGAGCCTTCCTATAGTCCGTAGACTTGTGTTGTAAATTACTCTATAAACTAGCTGTTAGCATATCAGAATAGGAGCCTGAATTTCTTTAATTGGCTAAAAAAAATGTTATCAGTTTCCTGAAAGTTTCAGGTTTTGTGTCTTTTTAAAAACCATCTCTTTAGTTGGGTTAGTTAGTAAATAAAAAGCAACAGGTAATTTTTTTTTTTGGCCAGGCCTTACTTCCTTGATGATGTGGTCATTGTAACTGTTTTCACGATCTAAGAACCACCCCCTGATTGTTCTCTCTTCCAGTTCTGCATCAGGCATGTTGCTTACACTGATGACATCCCAGTTTTCTGAGATTATAATAACTATGCAAAAAAGCTTCTTTCTCAATTGTTGCCCTTTGCTCTTTGCATAAGAATCAGCTCTGCGTAATTCCCTCTTGGTCCAGTGGTTATGACTGGGTTCTTTCACTGCTGGGGCCTGGGTTCAATCCCTGGTCAGGTAACTAAGGGGAACTAAGATCCTGCAAGCCAAGTGGCACGGCCAAAAAAAAAAAAAAAAAAGAATCAACTTTTGTATCACACACATTCGACTTCTGAAACCTTATCAGATCTTCTGTTTGGAATTCCAGAAAGCAGTGTAAGAAAAACTGGAGAAATCCCCAACTTTCTAGTTAGAAGACTGGACTGGGTGGGTGTGGCATGCTATGGATTTGATTTCTTGATTGTCTGCTGTGTTTACAATGAGGATAGTTGTGAGGTATGGCAGAAACAGCTGCTGAGTCAGAAAGCAGAAAACATGGATTTCAAGTGTCCTACACTACAAATTAGCTGACTGAACACAGACACAAATCATAGGTTGTAAGTTACATAAACAACAGAATTTAGAATTGGAATGGACTTTAAGGACCATGGTCCAATAGCCTTGTTTTATATATGAATCAACTGAGGTTCAGAGAAGTTCAATAATTGTCCAATATATATGTATTTTCTATATATATATATAATTGTTCAATATATATACATATATATACATATATATGTATATATATGTATATATATGTATATATAATTGTTCAATATATATACATATATACATATATATGTATATATATATATATTTTTTGGCTGCACCGCACAGCTTGTGGGATTTTAGTTCCCCAACCAGGGATCGAACCAGGGCCCTCAACAGTGAGAATGTGGACTCCTAACCCCTTTATATTTTATACATATAAAAATATGTATATAACTGGATTTCTGGTCAAAATGACTCAGTAAGTCCACACTTTGACAAACCTCTTCCGCTCAAACAGTAATAAAGACAAAAATCAAAATAAAGAAAAGATATGAGGGGCCTCAAAAAAATACTACATATTCCATGAACCAGAAACAGAAGAGTAACATGAAGCAGTGAGAGGGGCTGATGCTCCTGGCCAGGAAGCGGGCAGACACAGGTGGGCCTCTAACTTCTGAAATTTAATGGGGATTAAATATGTTCCAAATGAGATAGGAAATTAATGATTTACTAGTTGAAACCAGGGATTTCAAAGGATGAAAAAAACTGCTGTACAGCCACTTCCAGGAGACATGTAGGCCTTGGCAGGCCAGGGAACACGGGGCAATGGCCTCAGGAATCAGCAAGATTTTTTTGTCAGCAAGATTCCTGATGTAAAATAACAACTACTGATAAAAATATATGTTCTATATACACTACAGAAAGACAATGCTTATGCCTAGGAATGGCTTGGTGATACAGGAGACCCCCAAATATCATTATGAGACATGGTTTGGGGCTAGGTATTCAGACTGCAGCCACTGCAGAACCATTAAACAGAGGTTAAGGACAGAAAGATTGAAAAAAGGAGAAAAAGAAGACATAAATAAACAACTTCTTTGGTAAACAAGTATGCCGAAGACATTTCAAACAAAAAGAAATCTAACGCTAAAAAAGAAAAACAAACAATAAAATCAACAATGAGAACATGAATTCATCCCTGAAAAAATTAATTTTGTTACAGAATGGCAAAACTCTAAAATAAATGTTTAGAATGGCCAAAGAGATAAACTGAAGATTAACTTTCATTTTAAAAGAACAACAAAAGATAAAAAGAAATAAAACAGGTAAATATGAAAAAGAACCAATTAGAAGTATTGGAAATTATTTTTAAGTAGTCATGAAGTTTTTAAAAAGTAGTAATAAAATTAAACAAACAAACAAACAAAAAAACCCTCACCAGATTGGATAAACTCTAGACTAGACGAAAACAGTAAGGAAATTAGAAAGAAGCATTGAGAGACAAAGGTTGAAAAATATATAGAAAAGCTGTGAAGAGCCCTGAAGGATCAATTTACAGGTGAACAGATTGAAAGGATCCAACATACATCTAACAAGGGTTCCAGAAGAGGAGAATGGAAAAATGGCAGAGAAATATGTTTAAAGAAAGAAAAACTGAGAAGTTTCCAGATCTGGAAAAAACCATGAGTTTTCAGGTCTACCTTCTCGTACTAAACAAAGACAATCCCACACTTACATTTCAGAATATCAAGGATAAAGAAAAAGATTTAAAGCTACTAGAGCCTACAAATCAGTACAACAAGAAAAATGGCAGGCAAACCAATACAAAAATGGGTAAAAGACTAGAACAGGCACTTCACAAAAGAAGTTATGTAATGGTCATTTGAAAATGCTTAATTTCATTAACCATAAAGAAATGCAAATTAAAACCACAATGAGATAACTCAACACACTACAAAAGTAGCTAAAATGAAAAAGATGGATAATACCAACTATTGGTAGAATGTCAGCCATATGGCACTTTCACATACCATTTTTGGGAGTATAGATTGGTTCAACTTCCTCAGAAAATTGTTTAGCAGTAACTACCAAAACTGAACATATGCGGACCCTATGGCCACAACGAGAGAAAGCCTGCATGCAGCAACAAAGACCCAACAAGCCAAAAATAAATAAATAAGTAAATTTTTAAGAAGTGGGCAAATTATTTGAACAGGAACTTTGTTAGTGAAGATATATGAATGGTGATGATCCTGTAAAAGACTTAGAAAGGAGAATCTGAGAAGATGACAGTGATGGCATGATTTTTTTTAACGTTTCCCATCACCTCCCATCACCTAAAAAGAGAGCAACAAAAGTTAAAAAACAAAAACCCATAGACTGTATCTGCCACACAAGTTGATGAAGCATCCCTAAGAATTTCCCAAACTGAGAGGGTGGAAGACAAACCACCAATTGCTACAAGGCCCATACCAATAAGCACCATCTTACTGGGAAGAAGCAGAGGGAAGCAGCAGAGTAGCTGATGGAATGAGGGAACTCCCAAGTCACTATAGGTACTCACTGGAAGTTTAGAGGGCTAACTGCTGTTGTGCAAGGAATTACTACCTTAAGCTCTGAGAGGACTTGAGCAGAGGGGCCCTATGAACTCTCAAAACTCACCAGCTGAAGCTCCCTTCTGGAACATAACTTTGAGAAATATCTCCTGGGAATAAAAATCCATATTAAACATGACAGAGACAAAAAGGGTACAGGAAAGAGAAGGCCCAGATGAAAATGGGGGCAGGAACAGAATCAGATCTCTGAAAGGGCAAGGAAGAGCACTTCTGACCGACTCCACCCTCCCCATCCCCTGATACCCCAACCAAGGTTCGGGAAAATAACTTAGTACTAGATATGTAGGAAAATCTCACAGATCAGTTCTGAGCCATTTAATACCACCTCCCTAAGTACCCTGTAAACAGAACACTAAGGCTGCAACTCCTTCCCTACAATTTTGTTTAAACCTGCTGGTTAATTCTACTAATTCAGTAGAGGAATATTCCCGCTTGGTTTTTGTTTTGGCTCATTGGGATCTCATCTCAATTATTTCCCAGTTCCCTAAGTGGCCTGTGGTTTAGTCATGTCCTGGTCTTCTGACGAGTCATTGTCCCAAGGACCCCACCTCTCTCTCTCTCTATCATAGATATGGTTCACAAGTACATATTTACATATTTTACATCAAAATTGGATTTTCTTCCAGAATGAGAATATTTATTGAAAAAGTTTCCAAAAGCACCCACATTGTTAACATTTGGTCAAGAGATAATCAGAACCCCAAGGTTGGTAGAATGAACTCTAATGAAAACTGCTGAGAGAATCAATAAATCCCAACTTAATCTTTCATATTAGCTATTTCATAAATAATGTAAAATAAATATTCTAATGAAACATTCTTATTATACTAGGAGTATTATTCAATTTGGAAGGCTATCATTCTAATGAACAATTATTTGTTCTCCCAGTAACACAAACAAAAGTGTGAACATAAACTGCTTGGGTCTAAATAATGGTTTAAAATCTGGGAATACAGTACATGGAAGATGTTGAACTGAGACTGGTTTTAGAAGTAATAAATTTAAGAATCCTTCTATCATAAAATGTATTATTCCAGTAATGATAAAATAGTTAAAGTTTTAGAAGTTAACTTCCTCTCAGGTTGCAAGGTATGAAGCTCAGACTACAAATCTTTTAACTAGAAGAATATAACATCTTTTTTCTTGCTGTGGAATTTTCTCAAAAATACTGTCTCTCTCCCTTTTTCTCTCTCTCTCCTCTCTCTCTCTCTCTCTCTCTCACACACACACACACACACACACACCAATTAAAAAATAGCTTAACAAATTGATGTGAAGGTGCTTAAGGGTAGACTGAGCTGATAGGTGAGTGGAAGAAAATGCTTGAGTGAGAGAAAATGAATAGTTAGGAGAGAATTCAGTGACCTGTGATTCTATGAGAATTAAGTGATTGGGTAAGTTAAGGAGAAGAGCTAGATACAGGCAAATTACACTGTAATGCAAATATTTATTTTTAGCTTACATTTGGCAGAACACAGTCCAAATTCCAAGGATCATTAATGAATTATATGAAATACCACCTTAGAGAAATATATTCCAAAAATTGACACTTATAGATTCTGGTTTGGTTGTATGTAGCTCCCAAATGTTTAAGGGCATGCATCAATTCTGAAGTTTATAAAAGGAAAGCACTCAAAGCTATCATAAAAGTTGATTTTGCCTAAAAAAAACGAAGCTCCTTTTGAGATCAAGATTATATACAAAAAGAGTTTCAAGTACATGATTATGTGTTGGAGAGAAAAAACTTCAAAATGATAAAATGACTATAAAAAACAGTAAGTACAGTGCACTGCACACATCAAGTTGTAGACTAGACAGAAAAATGGCTAATGTCCACAGGCTATTTACTAACTGACCAAAGTCTCAGAACCGATAGCGATTAAATTTTGGCTTGACTGAATAATTTGGTCACCTATCATGAATGAACTCTTGTTGGCCAAAGATTATTATTCAACGTTCAACTTTTTATACATCCTATCCTAGAAAAGACCTTTTGCTTTTATCATGAGATTCTTCAGTTTCAGGCATTTCCTAAGTGAGAATAATAGCACCAGAGTAATATCACAACCTGTGTAACATTAGGGAAAATGGACCACACTTACCCTCTATCCTGAACTATTTTACATACCAAGGACTACAATGATAACTATATAGTCCTATTTAACAATAAATTAAACAATTCCTATAAAACTTTAATAGTCTATGAAAAGTTTATGAATCAAATTAATGTTCCAGACATCAAGTAAATTTATTTTAAGGTCTTTTAAGATAATCCCCTTGAAAGAAAAACTAGGTTCATTCCACTTTAACATGCCCATAGACTTAGTCTAGTGTTTGTACATAAAAAGTACACAATAGGGGGCTTCCCCGGTGGCGCAGTGGTTGGGAGTCCGCCTGCCGATGCAGGGGACATGGGTTCGTGCCCCGGTCCGGGAAGATCCCACATGCTGAGGAGCGGCTGGGCCCGTGAGCCATGGCCGCTGAGCCTGCGCGTCCGGAGCCTGTGCTCTGCAACGGGAGAGGCCACAACAGTGAGAGGCCCGTGTACCGCAAAAAAAAAAAAAAAAAAGTACACAATAGGTATTGATGAACTGATGGTGTTAATTTAAGACAAATGATCAGGATCAAGAAGTTTTGAAGAACAAATATAGCAATTAAAAGAAATCAATTATTCAAGAATGATACGCACAGTATAAGTCCATTCACAGAAAATTTTAAATTCCCACAACAATACTACAAGTTTTCAGAGTCAAGCATGCAATGGAGTGGTAAATACTGAACTTCATGTTGGTGGCTACCTCTAAGAAGGGAGCGAGGGCAAAAGCACCAGGGAGGCATACAAAAGTCCTCAATTCTTCTTATTTGGATCTAAACCGAATGATATAATGTTAATTTTGATAAAACAGTATGATGGGCATGAATGCTCATTATACTGTTCTCTTCTTGTCTGCCTAATTACAAATTTAAAAAAAGAAAAAGATTAATACCAGACCTTTGCAGGAACAATCAGCAGTGTATTGATGTATCAGTAGTATTTATCAGCTAATCATCTATTTTATGAATATCATTCATTTGAAGATCAATGATCTACAGACCAATGATCTATGCATCTTCTTTTATACCTTCAATATATAGTTGTATCACTTTTTATTTAGATTTTTAATAAAACAGATTTCAATTTTTCTCTAATAAGTGAAAATCTGAGGAAACTTTTATTAGAAAAAAATTTCCTTATACTGCCTGATTTAGTCAAAGCTGCTTGAAATGCTAGCCTGTTACCATCAGTTACTGATTGTGTATCAATACGGAGAGTAGAAAAGACCTGGTAGTAAAGTCACAGGAATTGTTTATTATTATAGCAAACATTTTCCTGGCATTTGACAGAACTCAGAACCATTTCTTTGAAATGGGTTCATATCTGTGAAACTAAGCCCACCAGTAGGAAGTCTTTCTTTACAGAAATGAACAAAAAGGAAATTAAACCATCAAAAGATATATTTCACATAATAGTAAAATATAAAAATACAAGCAAAAATGACAAAATTTTTTAAAAAAATGCTAAGCAATAGATTTAAGAAACTTTGATTCTATTCTTCTGTCTTGTTGCTAATGGTCCTCTTTGTTCTTCCACTGTTACATATGTGAAACAGGAATGATAATAATTAAAGAATGGCTTTGCAAGACTTACTAGGAGGTTAAAAGGAATTATTGAAACAGTGTTCAAATACTTTATAAATACTACTAGCAAAGATATTTATTATATTTTTGTCTTCCTTCAGTGAAGGTGTTCTTTTAAATCAGACTCTGCTTATTAATATCATTTCGAATTCTCAACTAGAGAGATGTTAGCTTTCTTTCAAAGCGATACTCCCAGTGAATCATAATAGTTCTGATTAAGAAAGATGATACCAGAACTGTGCTACCTGAGGAAAAGAGAAAGAACTGCAGCACAACTGGCAAAGTTCCTAGACTTAGTCCAATCAAGTTATGGATTGTCCAACTGACATAATATTTTGTTACTCCAACTTTCAAGTATCATCCTGAAATCACATTCTATCTTAGTGTGAGTTTTCGTACATAAATATTTAACTTCTGTAAATGTTTGTGGTGCCAGTTATCTTTTTGAATAGATCTTTTTCCTTTAAGAGAGCTGCTCCAGTGAAGAATCATTTCTTACACATCCATGTCCAGACTCAAAAAGAAACGTTTTTCTTTGAAAAGACAGAAATACCCAAGTAATGTTAAAGCTTGCTGTAGCCAGGGACTGCCCACCTATTCCAAGCATGGGATCACTCCCTGGAGATTTCTGATGAATTAAAAATGTTTTCCAGTTACTCATAGCTCATCAGATGTGTTCACCTTTGGTAGTTCACATTCTTCACTGGTGTGACAACTCTGAAGGATGTCCTTGTAGTGGTTCTTCAGATCTTCATACAAAGAAACAGTTTCTTGGGAGTGAGCCAATGGTAACACCTTTTCATTCAGTAACATCTGCACTTGGAATTCTTCCTTAGGAGTCTTAGCATTTTTACAATGGTAAAGCACAAATATTAGGTTTGAGGCATAGGGTACAATGTGACCACTTCGGAACTTCCGATGCATTTGCTCCTTGTAATTGTAAGCTGTTAGGGGCTCCTTGTCTTTGAAGTAGCCCATGAGAGAAAGCAGTGGAAGAAGGGTCTCTGCATGACCAAACTGAAGGATGACTGGAGAGGAAACTGGTTGAGAACTTAAAAGAGAAGTAGAGAAAAAAATACATATAAACATATTTTTACATACAAAGTAATTTAACATGATAGCTTTTAAACATAATAGCTATACTTAGAATTAGCATACAACTTTATCATCTCTTTGTAATCTTTATAACAACAGTCTACATAACAACAATATGGCTGAAATTCTGTGTGGCAGAGAACTGAACTTTTTTTTTTTTTCCTTGCAGTACGCGGGCTTCTCACTGTTGCGGCCTCTCCCGTTGCAGAGCACAGGCTCCGGATGCTCAGGCTCAGCAGCCATGGCTCATGGGCCCAGCCGCTCCGTAGCATGTGGGATCTTCCCAGACCGGGGCACGAACCTGCGTCCCCTGCATCGGCAGGCGGACTCTCAAACACTGTGCCACCAGGGAAGCCCTGAACTTTTTATAATAAAAGTTATGTTCCAAAATTTTAGAACACTGTAGTATTGTAAACCCATCTAAAACAGTGAGCATACACATTATTCTTTAAGTTTAAAGAGAGTGTTGAGTCTTTTCTTGTAGATTAAGGAACTTGAAGTTGATATGTATTTCAAAACTGCATTGCCTGTCTGTGAAGGACTGGTCCTTAATAAATACTGATTACTCCTTGGAGCTCATCTGAATAAATTTCAAATGTTATTTTATCTTTATCTAGGGAATAAGGACAAGCACTATTCAGTAAATTTCTCGGTTAAAACCAAGTCTGAACAGTGAACAGTAATGCATGTTATTCCTCAATGTTTTATAAGACCCAACTTGGGCACAAAATGTGGAAGAGAGCTACAAAAGGGTAGAGACATAACCTATTCTAGCTCATATACTGTGTCTGTGGTTGGGAATGGACTTTATACACTGCCAGAAACACAACAGCTTCCAACACCATGAGCTAGGTCACCTTTATTTTTGTTTTTTCCAAGTTTTCTACGATTTTTTTCTGGTAAAGGCTTCTTTTAAAAGCAGCAGCAAATGACTGTTTAGCCTTCTCTCAACTTTTATAAAAAGAATATGACTATTGTTCTTAAATATAATTCATAAACCTATTCAAACACAGTTAACCATCTGACTTCTTGCCACCACCCCAACACATTAGGTTCACATTTTCTGGGAGGACAGCAGCATTTGCAGCAGTTTTTGAACCTTCCTAATTCCTTACATAAAAACAGATGGAGTTGGGCTTCCCTGGTGGCACAGTGGTTGAGAGTCTGTCTGCCGATGCAGGGGACACAGGTTCGTGCCCCAGTCCAGGAAGATCCCACATGCTGCAGAGCGGCTGGGCCTATGTGCCATTGCCGCTGAGCCTGCGCGTCCAGAGCCTGTGCTCTGCAACGGGAGAGGCCACAACAATGAGAGGCCCGCGTACCACAAAAAAAAAACAAAAAACAAAACACAGATGGAGCAAATGGACAGCAGATCCCAAACCCAAGGGAAACATTCACAACATAACTATGTGGAAAAGTATTCTCCATGAATCATCAATAGCCTCAAGACCTGCATATTATCAGTATCAGTGTAGAAGGAAGCAGAGGGAAGCATGTAAGAGATCTGAAAACTGGAGAATCCCAAACAGCCATCGGATATTCACTGGAAAGTGCTGTGGGCCAATCTGAGATAGCAGCTGAAATTGGGAAGGGTTTAGGTTACTCTAGAGTGTGTGTGTGTGTGTGTGTGTGTGTGTGTGTGTGTGTGTGTGTGTGTGTGTGTGTGTGTGTGTGTGTGTGTAGAATATGTATGTACTGATACTATATATTATATATGTATGTATATGTATATATATATAATGACAATAGTAATATAGATTGATTTTTTCTATATGCCATAAACATACAACATATCATTATTATTTTTGCTTTAGGTAATGTTACCTTTTAGAGCAATTAAAAATAGAATAAAAATTATGGTAGACAGAATTCTAAAATGACCTCCAAGAATTCAGCCCCTTGGTGTATATACCCAGTATAATCCACACCTCTTAAATTGGGAAAGACCTACATATTATCAAGATATCACTTGCATGATTATGTCATATGATACGGCAGAAAATATTTTGTAGATGTAAATAAGTTTCCTAATCATTTGAGTTTGAGTTAATCAAAAGGAAGATTACTCTGGGTGGACCTAGCCTAATCTGGGTAGGTTACTGAAAGGGGATGAAGTTTCTGAGAGATCTTCCTGCTGACCTGAGAGCGGAAACAGCCATGTTGTAAACTACATATGGAGGGACCACATAATGAGAATATGAAATTGGCCTCCAACAGCTAAGAGCAGACCCCCGCTGACGAGCAAAAAAACAGGGACTCAAATGCTTCAACTTCAACTTGGTGAGTGCAAGGGAGGACTACCTCTAGGCCTCTCTTGCGGCTGCAGAAATCTAGCCCTTATGAACTCTCCAAACAACTGCTCCAAAGTTTCACTGAAGGACAGAGGCCACACTAAGGAGAAACTGCTGGGAGTGGGGTCAAGACTGAGCAGGAGAGGGACCACAGAGATAAAGGAAAAAGGAAGCCCAGATAAAAGTGGGGGGAGAGGAGCAGAGCCAGGAAGCAAGCTACCATATTCCTGAACAGTACACACACACACACACACACACACACACACACACACACACACGCACCCAGAAAAGGGAGCTCTGTAAGGTTAAAAGAGCAACCTGATACAGACTTCTTCTAAATGTTGAGGAAAACTAAATTTACATTATAACAAGCAACAGAAAAATAAATAAGAGAATAAGGAGCAGAAAAACATCCCTACAGAAAATAAACTATACTAGAAAAGTATACTCAAAAAATACAGAGAAACATACTATTTCTCAACTATCCATTATTTTGAGATTAATATTCTCTAAAAGGTGTGAGATTTAAAAACCATTCATCAGCAGGTGACTGTAAGCCTCTTTTCTTAACTGGTATACTTTAATTAGGTCATCTAAAGTACCTAAAACCTTTATTTATTTCCAAGCAGTATCTCCTTAAGTCCAAAGTTCTAAAGCAGTACCATTCAAACCACAGTTATATTTAGTTTGACTGCATAAATATTTTTACATCTTATAATATTTGTCAGTATTTTAAAAGTGGGAGATTTCAAATTCTTAAAAATCCAGATTTGTGGCTCCTCTTAAAAACCTGAAAGATCTGGCAACATGAACTCCTAACAAGGCAATCATCAGCTGAACAGGAATAAGGTTTACCCTCCAGAGATGACATATACCTGTTGCACAGGACATATATCATTTCACGTTGTTTAAGATAGGATGGATTCATTCATTTGTTACTTGCCTCGCCCCTTTATATATTTGACTATAAATAAGCCAAAGCCACTGCCATAATGTAAATATAATGGAATTTAATAGTGATAGAAGTTAAAGAAAAACATGTAATATAAAGATACTGGTTTGTATTTTAAATCTTCTAGCCATGAGGCAGTAAGTGCAAAGCCAGGAACAACCCTCAGCTCAATACTCTACTATTGCTCTTTGTAAGGTTTATTAGGACACATCAGAGTTCAGGAAGGAGAGCAGCAATACCCTCCCTGTCTCACTGAAAGGCTTAACTGTCAGCAACTCTCTCCTCTTTTCCCCACTGGGGAACTCCAATAAACTGGGAAGAATATATAAGGCAATATATAATATAAAATATTCTACTTTTAACATGTAATTAACATAAAAATTATTAATAAAACTATTTTATTCTTTTCTACCAAGTCTTTGAAATGCCGTGTGTACTTTACATTTACAGCAATCTGAATTCAGATCAATCCCATTTTCAGATGCTGAATAATTGCATGTGGCTGGTGGCTATTATGTGGGAAAGTGATAGACAGTGGAGTAAACAGCCTTACCCTACCTACCTGGGTTTCAAAAGTCAATCAAATAAAGAGAAAATAGAAAAAAAGATTAAAAACAAATAACAAACACACATATGAAACAAAAAAATGTGTGTTGGGGAAGAGAAGAGACCAACAGGGCTATGTACAAATGATGAGTTCAAAGTCCTATTAACTACATCCAAGCTACAGAATAAATTAAATCTAAGCTGTTACCCAAATTTAAGGTTTAAACCTAGGGTTCCTTAGGTTTATATAAAAAGCAATAAATCCCATTTTCTCTTTTGACTGCCTACTTTCAGTCACATATTAAAATCAGCTATTTTTGAGAAGAAAGTCGAGAAAAATTGTGCTTTAAAAATGCTTATTGGGAGTTTTATGGGAAATCAAATAACTTTATATATTAGATTCATATAGGAAGCCAAATCAACAAAAATAAATGACTGTCTTCTGCCATATGATCCACCTAAATTAAAAAAAATATTTTAGAATTCCAAGCAATTCTCAATAGGAAGGAAAAATGCAATTTAAAAAATAAATGCCATGAGTATCATCTTACTACAGATCAATCTCCATTACAGAAGTATGCAATATACAAAAACAGTATGTTTGAAGGTCTGGTTAAATGCATCAATACAATAATGATAACTAAGCACAAGGAAAACTACATACTAGAGGGTCAAGACTAATGTAGCCTTCCCCAAAACAATCTAAACAACTAAAAACATCAATTTACTTAGAGATCCAAATGTGCTTGCAGAAAATAGTAAGCAACTTACCATTTTTTGTAGGTTATATATTTCTACAATAATGCCAAATATAAAGAAGGAGAAATGAGCACAATTTCACTCATGATTATTTTTTGTCTGCCTTTAACCTTTGTGCCTTAAAGTGTCTTGCACAAATAGCAGATGCTGTTGCTACTTCAGAAAAAGAAGTTGGCTGATGTTGCTTGTATTCATACAAAAAAAGCATTGGACAAAAATGGATGTGCTCAATTTTCTGAAACATAAAGAAGAGACTTTTCAAAGATCCATTCTGCCATTTGTTTAGATGTGACAGATACTAGCATTCTCTGCCAAGTGCCAGGTACCATGAGAGTTTCGCTTTTTAGAAGAGGGAGGAAAGATGAGAAAGTGGGAGAAAAAAGGTGGTAAGGTGAAAGAACAAAAATACATACAAAACATATGCCTGGTTCTTGCAGATGAGAATTTGTCTACGTGTTAGGGGAACCCAGAGAAAGAGTAAAATCACTCTGTCTGAGGAAGAATTGGACGGACTTTGCTGAGGAGGTGGCGTTTGAGCTGGATCATGAATACATTCCTATGAAGTCTTATAATAGAAATGCTGCCCGTTGTGGCTTTAGTAAAGTGTAGTATCTGGTTTACCCTATGATGTAGGTATCATCATCCCATTTTTACAGATGAAAACACTGAGGTTAACTTACTTGCCTAAGTTAACTCTGAACCATCAATTAAACTCACTAGAAAAAATACTATGCATTAAATTCATAGGAATAGATAATATAAAAGATTAACCTAAATCCTTTCAAAAAAATATTAATCGTCCTCAGCCTGATTCTTAAGTTCAATTTTTCAAAATTTTTTTTTTAAAGAAGGGCACATCTGAAATTATTTAATTTTTTAGCTTGAACTTGAATACAGGAATACTATAAATCGAGTTTCACGAATATAATATACACACAAAAAAATTCACTTGGAAAAAGCTCAATGCCTCTCATATAGGAAAATATTTGCGTAACTGGACTGGAGCAAATAAGTTAGGAATTTAGTAACCCAAGTTTACTTTCAAGCCATTGCTGATTTAAAATCAATCAAATCAAATAAAAAAAACTTAGTACAAATTTAAAATCAATTTCAAATCAAATCAGTGTGGGGGGGGGCTATGAAAACATGGCATTTCAATATACCAGCTGAGAAAAACCACATTGTTAGTGCTTGGTAACAAGGCCCCTGGCGTACTAATGTGAATTGGGCAATTTAAAAAATACTCTTTAGCAACATGCCCTTTGGTGAGAGCACATGTTAAATCCTACAGAATAAGAAAATGGACTATCTCTTAAACAAGGCATCAATTCTTCTCCAAGAATGTATAAAAGGCAAAGATTACATTCCCCGGGTTTTTAACCTGAAATAAATATGTGACAGAGGATAAACAAAAACAAAAGACAAGAAATCTTGCTTCAGGAACACACTACATGACTAACTGCTTCCTAAAATTTGAGACACCATGTGTCTATTATGAGCTTATGGAGACCATCTTCTCTCAATAACTCTGAGACACTCAGTACAACATACTCTCCACCATGAATTCAGTTTGCTGAGTAATAAAGGGTGTATGCAACTACATTTTTATTGTAGCATGAAGAAAGGGAATATGTCAACAAATGACAGTTCTCAGTTTCAGAGACCCAACATCTAAGCCAAATACTTTTCAACTCCCATTAGTAAGTACTAGCTATCTGGAACACTGTACTGAGGTTGTATCCAGATCCAATGTCATCTACTTCTTATTTCCTAAACACTTTCTTTATATATGAACATCTTCTCCTTGCCAACCAATCTCCCCCTCTTTATCTCTCTCATTTCCCAGACATAACTATTTAAAATCACTTTGCCCATTTCTAAGACACCTGATTACAAAATACAGCAGCAGACAATGCTTCAAGTTTGTATCAGGATGCATGATTTCTTGTTTTTTGACAGCAGTATCACCCCTGGTCAAGTGTATTACAAAACAACACAAATATATATATAAAAAATATATACACATATATATTATATATATTATATATATATATCATACAATCACCTGAAACAAACGATCACTTTAAGAACTATGTGTAAATCATTCCTAAATGTATGTATACAAAACTTCATTGAGCGCAGAATAAGAAGACACTTAATTGGTTTGGTTTACATCTTTTTAAAAAATGTCAAGGAATATTATTAAAAATCTGGCTTAGAGAAATTTTATCTCACAGGGAAAGAGCTTATAAAATAGAAAAGAATGCCTTATGATACTTTGTAAAATATGCTATCAACAAGAACATAAAACTGAAACTCTCACATGGCCTAAAAGTTATCTTTAAGCACTTAACATGTTTCATACAATTCTAAAAATCTTTCTTCTTGATTTTTGCATTTCAAAAAAAAATTCAGAGATCACTAAATGTGCAGGTTGGATTTTAAGGGTAAGAAGCAGAATTTAGCACACTCCTAAATAAGTTAAAAGATCAAAAAAAAGTAATTTTTCCATTAACTCAAAAAGTATTCCCAATAAATAATAGCTCAGAATATAAATCACTTGCCTCAGACATAACTGTTTTTCTTCACTATTTATTTTTCCTAGCTGATTCAACCTGGTAATCCTTAATGATTCAAGTGTTAAAACTAGAATAAATATAATAATCTTCTTCAAGGCTCCCTAAGAAAGCAGAAGTAAAACACCTACCTCATGATTATGAGGTATAAAATTCAAAAGAACTTAGCTAATAATTTTTCAGTCCTTTTAAACTACATACTTTAAATCAAGGGCCTACTTACAGCTAAGAATGCCAGAATGCTTTTCTTCACTAATAAACAGTGACTAAGCAATATGTAAACTGATTTCTACTTTACTGTTTGAAACTCAACTGCCAAAATATCAAATGCTGGGTATAAAAAAAACAAGTAGAAATTTCAGTCTGCAGTCTGTAAGGAGCTTAGAAATTGCAATTCCATCCTAACAGCAAAGAGCTGAACAAACTGAAAAATCAACAATTCTTCTTAGATCCATCAGAGAAGTGAGGTCACAGGTCAAACCGCTGTCCCCCAAATTGGAGAGAGAGACAGGTAGATACAGAGAATAACAATTTACAGGAGCAGAAACCTCCATGGGAACCATGCCAGGGTCGGAAAACCTAAACTGTAATTGACAAATTGCTAGAGGCTCAGTGTGGACAAGTCTAAGTTAAAAACTTCAGGAGACCAGGGCTTCCCTGGTGGTGCAGTGGTTAAGAATCTGCCTGCCAATGCAGGGGGCACAGCTTCAAGCCCTGGTCTGGGAAGATCTCACATGCCGTGAAGCAACTAAGCCGTGAGCCACAGTTATTGAGCCTGTGCTTTAGAGACCGTGAGCCACAACTGCTGAGCCCACATGTCACAACTACTGAAGCCCACACGCCTAGAGCCTGTGCTCTGCAACAAGAGAAACCACCGCAATGAGAAGCCCGTGCACCGCAATGAAGAGTAGCCCCTGCTCACCGCAACTAGAGGAAGCCTGCACACAGCAATGAAGACCCAATGCAGCCAAAAATTAATTAATTAATTTAAAAAAATAAATAAAAAGTAAAAAATAAAAATTTCAGGTGACTAGGCATAGCGAGGGGAGTGAACTCTGCCAGGTCCTCAGTGAATCCCCTCTTGCTTCTGGCAGGGAAAGGATAAAAGGAACCATTTTGAAATAAACCAGAGCTTTCTGTTCTTCTTAACAAGGCCTGCCCTCAGGAGAAACTATTTCACCAGAGTCTAACCTGCTAGGGGGTTTTATCAGAGCCTAGCCTACCTGGGAGAATAGAAATACTCAACTCTAGCCCCCTCTAACTCTCCTGTGTCATTTATGGAGGAGAAGAAAACTGAGAGGCACTGGTGAAGTTCACTGCTTGGGGCACAGGCTCATCAAAAGCCTGAGACCTAATCATAGGACTATAGAATGCTTCCCTTCCCTCCACACCTTACCACTATATTACTAAAGGCCTATTTACCATAGTTCCTCTTACCCAGTACATCATGTCCACTTTCAACAAAAAAATTACAAGGCATACTGAAAGGCGAAAAACATCATTTAAAGAGACTGAACAAGCATTAGAACCATAGTCAGATACAGCAGGTATGTTAGAATGATCAGGCCAGGAATTTTTTTAAAATATAATTTATCTGTCAAGGGCTTTAATGGAAATAAAAGCAGACAATATGCAAGAACAGATGAATAATTAAAGAGATGAAATTTCTAAGAAAGAATCAAAAATAAATACTAGAGATCAAAAACACAGTATAGAAACAAGGAATATCTTTGTAAACCTGACACAGATGAGGAAAGAATCTCTGGGCTTCAGCATATGACAACAGAGACTTCCAAAGCTGAAAAGCACAGAGAAAGAAGACTGGAAAACACCAGAACAGAATATACAAGAACTGTGGGACAATTACAAAAGGTTTAAATTAATATATATGTAATGCGAATACCAGAAGGAGAAGAAAGAGAGACAGGGACAGATGAAATATTTAAAGCAATAATGAATGAGAATTTACCCAAATTAATATCAGATGCCAAACCACAGATCTAGGAAGAGAATATTGAATGGACAAATTCCCAAAAAAAAAAAACTATACCTACACATATAATATTCAAACTTCAGAAAATTAAAAATAATGAAAAAAAATTTTGAAAGAAGCCCCAGGAAAAAAGCACCTTACCTATAGAGGCACAAAGATAAGAATTACACCTGACTTCTCTTCAGAAGCCATGCCAAGAAGACAGTGGAGTGAAATATTTTTAAGTGTTGAGAGAAAAAAAAAACCCAACCTAGAATTAATGTTGAGGAACTCAGAGCTTTCCTGCTAATATAAGGTACAGGCAAGAACGTTCCCTCTCACTACTGTTTTCAACATTGTACTGAAGTCCTGGCTAATGAGAGGAGATAAGAAAATAAAATAAAAGGTATACATATTGAGAAGGAAGAAATAAAACTGTCTTTGTTTGCAAATGACATGATCATCTATCTAGAAAATCCAAAGGATCAACAAAAAAACCTCCTGGAATCAATAAGCACTTATACCAAGATTGCAAGATACAAGGTTAATATACTAAAGTCAACTGCTCTTCTATATACTAATAATAATCAAATTTCCATTTGAAATTAAAAACACATTACCATTTACACTAGCAACCCTAAAAATGAAATACTTAGGTATAAAATAACAAAATACGTACAAGATCTATATGAGGAAAACTACAAAGCTCTTATGAATGAAATCAAAGAATAAATAAATGAAGTGATATTCCATGCTCTCAGATAGGAAGGCTCAATACTGTCAAAATGTCAGTTTTCCCTAACTTGATCTATGGAGTCAACACAATTCCAATCAAAATCCCAGCAAGTTGGGCTTCCCTGGTGGCGCAGTGGTTGAGAGTCCGCCTGCCGATGCAAGGGACATGGGTTCGTGCCCCGGTCCGGGAAGATCCCACATGCCGCGGAGCGGCTGGGCCCGTGAGCCATGGCCGCTGAGCCTGTGCGTCCGGAGCCTGTGCTCCGCCAACAGGAAAGGCCACAACAGCGAGAGGCCCGCGTACAAAAAAAAAAAAAAAAAAAAAAAAAAATCCCAGCAAGTTATTTTTGTGGATATATTCTAAAGTTTATACGGAGAGGCAAAAGACACAGAATAGCCAACACTCAATATTGAAGGAGAAGAACAAAGTTGGAGGACTGATACTACTCGACTTCATGACTTACTATAAAGCTACAGTTACGAAGATAGTGTGGTATTAGTGAAATAGACAAATCAATGGAACAGAAGAGAGAGCCCAGAAATAGGCCCCTGTAAATAAAGTCAACTGATCTTTGACAAAGGAACAAAGGCAATACAATGGATCAAAGACAGTCATTTCAATAAATGGTGCTGTAACACTAGAGATCCACATGCAAAAAAAAAAAAACAAACAAAAAACATCTAGTCACAGACCTAACACCCTTCACAAAAATTAACTCAAAAAGGATCAGAGGCTTAAGTGTAAAACTCGTAGAAGATATAACATCAGAGAAAACCTAGATGACCTTGGGGATGGCAATAACTTTTCAGATACAACACCAAAGGCACAATCCATGAAAGAAATAATTGATAAACTGGACTTCCTTAAAATTAAAAGCGTATGCTCTACTTAAGTCAACGTCAAGAGAATGAGAAGACAAGTCACAGACTGACAGAAAATATTTATAAAAGACACATCTGATAAAAGACTGTTATCTAAAATATACAAAGAGCTCTTTAAGATTCAACAATAAGAAAACAATCCAACTAAAAAATGGACAAAAGATCTGAATAGACACCTCAGAAAAGAAGATATACGGATGCAAACTAAGCATATGAAAAGGTGCTCATATGTCATTAGGCAATTAAAAATTAAAACAATGAGATACCACTACACACCTATTGGAAAGGCCCAAATCCAGAACACTGACAACACCAAGTGCTGGCAACAGGAACTCTCAGTCATTCTTGGTGGGAATGCAAAATGATACAGCCACTGTGGAAGTTTCTTACAAAAAAACCATATTCTTATCATGTGATCCAGCAACTGCAATGCTTAGTATTCATGCAAATGAATTAAAAACGTATGTCCACACAAAAACCTGAACATCGATCTTTATAGCAGTTTTATTCATAATTATCAAAACTTGGAAGCAACCAAGATGTCCTTTAGTAGGTAAATGAGTAAATTAACTGTGGTACATCCAGTCAATGGAATAATATTCAGCACTAAAAAGAAATGCACTATCAGAGCATGAAAAGATACGGAGGGAACATAAATGCATATTACTAAGTAAAAGAAGCTAATCTGAAAAGGCTACATATTGTATGATTCCAACTATATGACATTCTGCAAAAGGCAAAACTATGAAGGTAGTAAAAAGATCAGTGGTTGCCAGGGGTTGGTGAGAAGGGAGGGATAAACAGGCAAAGCACAGAGGATTTTTAGGGCAGTGAAATTATTCCATACAATACTACAATGGCAGATACGTGTCATTATACATTTGTCCAAACCCAGAAGACGTAAAACACCAACAGTGAACCCTAATGGAAACTATGGACTTTGGTGATAATGATGTGCTAATGTAGGGTCATCAATTATAACAAATGTACCACTGTGGTGTGAGATGTCAATAGTAAGGGAGGTTGGGGGGCACGTGGTAGGGAGTTTATGAGAAAACTCTGTACTTGCTGCTCAATTTTGCTGTAAACCTAAAACTGCTCTAGGAAATAAAGTTTATTAATTAAGCAACAACAAAAAAACTACTACATGGGAATATATGTGACCAAAAAAGCACATTTTTCCTTCCAAAGAGTTAAAATAGTCCCTCTTAAATAGCTGCTCATGCTTCTACCTGTTTGCCCTGCTATAAATGACTTACTCACATCTCAGTTTTCTTTGACAAAGTTAAGCAGCACACATGTTACATGTAAAAACATACTGTGTTTCTATTCTAAATTACTTCCAAACACCCAAAAATGGGGACTTGGATACCTTCAATTAGTGGAGGCTAAAGAGTTGTGGAGTTTCTGTGTGTGCACATATAGCAGTGATTTTTAAATGTGGGGTTATTTTTGTAACTCTAAAGATGTCAAAACAAATATACAAAAGTATTTATTTATGGTCCAGCTTTCATCAGAAGCCATTAAAGGTATGTGCCAGGTTTCTGTAAAGTAAATCAGTAATTCTTGTGAAGGTAGTGGGTTCCATCTCAGGAACACAACACTCTTTGCTTTGTCTCATAATGGAGAGTGCATCTTAGAAGTGTTCTAAGTCACCTGCTAGGAACTGATTTACTTCACTTAGTACAGGCACAACTGCTGTTTGAAAGAACCAAATCCCCAGCTTCTCCTTAAATATACCCAAGTTCCGAGGATGGCATGGGAATTTTTCTGGGTTTTATTCCCAAGCTTCTTCAAAGCAAAGTTGGTTTATGATTAAGCCCAAAATACTGACAACAGCCACTAGGTAAGTGTGTGTGCATATGTCTGAATGAGGGAGTACAGAAGTGTGTGTGTGTGTGTGTGTGTGTGTGTGTGTGTGTGTGTGTGTGTCTGTCTGTCTGTCTGGGGGCTGGGGGGTTAGAAAGACCAGAGAGAACAAGAGAACATAATGTATGGGAGGACAAAAAGGGAAAGAATGTGAAAAAAAATCACTTCTCAGTTTACTCAGTTCCTAATATAAGGCCACTGCACATAGTTTTGCCAGAAAATTGCTGAGCGCATGAAGACTGCTACATTCCATTCTACCTATGGTCCCATGTAAATAGCTTTCTTTGTATCATATGGCCATTCAATAAACAGAGTTGTGAGGTTCAAGATGCCATGACACCCAGAACTAGGTTTTTACCTTTAACCACTTAACAAATTAAGAAAAATTCAGATATTCTATAATTTGCTTTGAACATTCCTATTTTTCTTAAATCATGCTGTTCCTATTCTCTATATCTTGGCTGCATACTCTAATCCTTCAACAAACATAGACTTCTATTAGTCACACTTCTCATATTAACTATATCTCTGACTTGTAATGATATTCTTTAGAACTCGTAGCACAACAGTCTCCCAAAAAACAAGGAATAAAATGCCATGGCATAAACCTTTAACTCTGCCCTCTCCCTCTGATAAAAATGCATTAAAACTGAAATGTCACATTTTCCAAAAACTGACAAAACCACTTTTACAGAGGTTCATTTTAGCTTTAAAAAATTTTAACAACCCTAGAAAATGTAAACTACTAATACAAATATAAGAAAACAAATAACCTATATGAAATATATGTAGAAATACACAGTTGGAATTCTAATATTTTAGGGTTGAGATCTGGTCAAGATTTGCTCATTTTAGAAATAAGGAAAAGAGAGGTGAATTACCTAATGTTATCTAGCAAGATAAGAATGCAGTTCTCTAAATTACAGTCCTCTTTTTACTTATATAAGTTGGTAAGGAGATTTTATCAAATCTTCCATTAAAAAGCAAATTTAATTTGAAGTCTAAAATTATGTTGTTAACTGAGGTTTGATGACTATGCATGTGTTCAAAGTAAGTAAAACACCCTCCAAAAAGCTCAACTAGAAAAACAACTGATAATTGCATGTTTTTCCCTAAATGTACTCAGCTTAGATTTTTCTAAGCTCTTAATTCATGTTTCACACTCAACTAATGTTACACAAAGTGTATTTTTAAACATGATCCAGGAATATCAAATAGAGCTTTAGACAACTCATAAAATTCCCATACTTATGTAAGTGCACAAATAAGCAACATGAACTGCCAGAGATATGAGATGCTTTGGGAAGAAAATTAGGAGGAAAAAAAAATTTTTTTGAAGTCTTCTTTTACATCTGATTGAAGCATCAGCTCCAATGAGGCATATGGAGAAGCATCAGGTTTGACAGTTTAACACAAATATAGAATGAAATGACTCAAGCATAAAATTTTATCTCAAGCAAAAATACATAGAAATAACTTCTGCTTCCAGCCAAGATGGAGTAACAGGGACTGGATTTACCTTCCTGCCTTAAACTACTATATAGCCAAACAAAATACATGAAACAGCAATTTTGAGACGTTCGACAATAGTGAGAATAAGAGCGAGGCAAGGCAAATGAGGTGAATCCCAACAGCTGTCCCATCTTAACTGCCCAGAGCTTCCAGGCTGCAGCACAGGGCAGGGGAACCCAAACAGAGCATGGCAGTCTTCCTGAGCAGATGAGACAGAACTGAAAATTTAGGGAGGCCAAGCTGGCTAGAATACACAGGCTAGAGTACCACAGAAGAGAGATCTACAGGGACTCCCCTCAAGTTTTCAGCTAGTACTGATCAGCTCATGTCTGTGAGAAAACTATCCAAACCCAGACAAAAAGTGTTAAAAAGAAGGAGGCGAAAAAAATGCCCAAAGCTAACACAAGGCCAGGAATAGTTTGTGTTCACACAAGCCAGACTAGGAAAACCTCAAAATATACAGGGTGCCAAATAGATGCTCAGGAGGAATTGCCTCAATAGTGGGCCAAAATTAGCCCATAAAAAACATTATTATAAACACAAAAAAGGTAAACCACAGACTAGGAGAATGTATTTGTAAAGCATAAATCTGAGAAAGAATTTGTATCTAGAATATACTTAAGGAACTCTTACAACAACAGTAAAAATGATAAACAACCCAGTTAATAAATGGCAAAAGATTTGAACAGACACTTCACCATAGTAAACATATGGATGGTAAATAAGCACACAAAAAGATGCTCAATATCACTAGTTGTATGGCTGTTAGCATAACTGATACCATCTTGAGCCCTTAGAGTTTCTCCTTCCACTGACCCTGCCCAGAACTGTACTGTGTAGCAGCGAATCACTACTCTGTCATCAAGGGCTTTGTAGTTAATAGATACTGTTTAACAATCATCAGGACCAGGTGGCCTCAATGCTCTGTTCGTCCCCAAACAATAAAAACCTTCACTGACGTATTCCCAGTGCCCAGGAGACTCATTACCCATTCGTGAATCCTGACTTAGGAATGCACATCCTATTTCCAAGTTCCCACCCCCATACCCTAAGTTAACTATAAAACTGTCCCGATGCCCCCTTGGCGGTGCAGAGTACAGTTGTGAATGCTTCCAGATCACTGTCCGCCTGACCCTGATCCCACCATGTGCGTAAGTTACCCTATAATAACGGATCCATTGATTACATGGAGCTGCCCAACTTTTGTTTTCGTTTCAAGATGCCTTATCAGTTTGGTGGGCACTTTTCATTCCCTCTGTCCTCCAACACTAGTTTTTAGGGAAATGCAAACTAAAACCACAATGAGGTGCTCCAACACACCCATGAGAATGGCTAAAATTAAAAATACCTACTATACCAAGTGTTGGCCAGGATGTAGAACAACTGTAACTCACACACTGGTGGGGAGAGTTTGGCAGTTTCTCAAAAAGTTAAACATACACCTAAATATGACTCAGCTAGTCCATCTCCAGGTATAAATTACCCGAAAGAAATGAAAGCATATGTTCATACGAAGACCACAAATGTTCACAGCAGCTTTATTTGTAATAGCCTCAAACTGTAAACACCCAAATGTCCATCATAAAGAGAATGGATAAACAAACTGTGTAGTATCCATATAATGGAATACTAAGTAAAATGCTAAATAAAAAGGAATGAATGACTGATACCCACATTAATCTTATAACCATTATGCTGAGGGAAAGAAGCCAAACCAAAAAAAATGTGCATATACATACTATATGGTTCCATTATATAAAATTCTAGAAAATACAAGTTAATCTATAGTGACAGAAAGCAGATCAGTGGTCTGCCTGGGAATGGGGGGTGGGAAGTACATTAGAAAGAGTCACAAAAAAATTTCTGTATGCGATGGATAGTTCATTATCTTATTATGGTGATCGTTTCATGGGTGTATAAATATGTAAAAACTCATCAAATTGTATACTTCAAATATGTGTTGTTTATTTCACATCAGTTATACTTCAATAAAGTTTTAAAAAATCAAAACAAGTATTAAGAGTTGGTATGCTGAGGTCTGTGAAAGAAATCTTCAATGACCAACCTCAAAAACTCCTCCTCCCATAAAGCCTTTGCCAAACCCCAACAGTTCAAATCAATTCTCCTTCAGTATTTCTTTTTACCTGTTTTAGTGCTGTCATATAGATATCCTCCAAACTAGGATATGAGTTCCTTGAGACAATAATTTAAATGTATTCAACTTCGTATATACCCTCTATTGCCTGCATCATAAGCTGCATTGGAGTAGAAGTAAAACTAAAATCAGGGAAGCACTCACTTAGGAGGCAATTGCTAAAATCTAACAGAGAGAAGATATTAGCCTGAATTGAGATGGTAGCAGTGGGGATGAAGAAAAGTCAAAGGACTTGATATAAAACTGGAAGAAAAAAAAAACAAACCCCACAATATGGTGAGTAGATGTAGAAGGTGAGGGAGATAGAGTCAAGAATGCTGCATAGGTTTGTGGCTTGGATGCCTGGGAGGATAAACAAGGACTGTAGATATTCCTTCGGTACATACTAAGCACCAACTGCATGGCAGGCTTGTTCTAGACACTGAGGACAGAGCAGGGAAATAAAGTTCTAGACATCACAGATCTACAGTCTACTGAGAGTCAAAACATGTCTTTCCAGAAGACCAGTGGACACTTGAATCTGAATTCAAAGCATAGCCAGGCCGTGCTGGCTTTTACCATATTTAGCCAGTATCTTTCAACAACTAGCACTATCCTGGTACCTAGTTAAACTCTATGGAACACTGACTTCGGAAAGTTAGCAAAAAGACAAGCAAGAATATATTCTGAGAACTTAGAATCTGTATACATTCCTAAGAACTTTAAAAGACAAAGCTCATTGGTTACAATGGGCTAAGTAATCTCTTGGTGCCACTATACTTTTATTTCAATGCTGCCATCTTATGTTAAAATGTGGAACTACACAACTTAAAAAGCCATACTCTTATTCAACTGTGAAATATAAAAACATCAAAGATTTGAGAGTCAATGAAAAGGTAGATAAAGGCTAATGAGAGTTATTTAATGACCATAACATATATTTACAGCAATTACTTCTGGTATCTGAGAGTACCCCTGACAAAATGGAAGATCTCATGAGGTAATTAATACATAGTCCAGAATATAAAACTTACTTTGAAAAAGTAAGGAAGTGACTTACTGAATCCCCCCAGTTAAAAAATAAAAATAAAAATATACTAACAGAGGTAATGGGGAATGGGAAAGTAGAATAAAATCCAGATATATCTCATTTATTCAGTAAATTCAATCTGCTTTTCTCATCACAGCTGCTTAAACAGCAATAACTGTTTAAATTTGCTTAAATAGTAAAATTACTGGTTTTAACTTTAATCCCATCACTGTAGTGATGGTTTAAGAAGGAAAATAAAGTCAAGATCCTAATAAGAGCCAAGGACTATGCATTTGGAGGACTGGTTATATTTAACCAAAATGTTGACACTTGTCAATTAACATCATTTGCAATCTCCAATTTTTCTGTGAAGTAAAACATGCTATAAAAATTATGTTGAAAAATATTCAGAAACATTGAAGAATATCTTTGATTTAATGTTAATATAAAAAGATAACAAAAAAAGAGAATAACCTGTGTACACAGTATCATCTCAAAGTGGGGTGGAGGAGGGATGGAGATAGCAAACAGTAGTCTGGGAACTCTAGAATTAAGTGAAAGACATTTCCTCAGATAATATTAATGACAAAATATTGCTTTTGTATATATGTATACATATACATATATAAACACACTTGGTATAAACTCAACACAAATTCAAAAAAGAACTTTAAAAGTCACGAAGAAAAAAGGTTCATTGTTTTGATAGAACAGATCATAAAAAGTACAAAGATAAAATATTCTGTTAAAACATTATTATTATACCACACTGGTGTGTGATATTAGCAGCGGGAAGTCTGTGTATGTGGGAGAGGGGGTAGTGTGAGGGAACTCTTTTTTTTTTTTTTTTTTTTTTTGGCGGTACGCGGGCCTCTCACTGTTGTGGCCTCTCCCGTTGCGAAGCACAGGCTCCGGACGCGCAGGCTCAGCGGCCATGGCTCACGGGCCCAGCCGCTCCGCGGCATGTGGGATCCTCCCGGACCGGGGCACGAACCCGTGTCCGCTGCATCGGCAGGCGGACTCTCAACCACTGCGCCACCAGGGAAGCCCGAGGGAACTCTTTAATTGCTACCCATTTTCGTTGTGAACCTAAAACTGCTCTAAAAAAGTCTATTAGCTTTTTGTTTTTTGTAACCTATTATTCTCTCTTTGCTGAGCATATACTGGTTTTCTTGAGAAGTACCCTTAATTTTGGCACTGCTCATAGAATTGGATAGTGTCAATCTGTTTTTTGGAAAGAAATCTGACAGAAGTCTCTAAACTCACTTTCTTCCCTCTACTTATTTAAGATTTCATCTTGATTCGGCTAAATGCATATTTTTTAAAAACCCTAATCAGTCTTTTAGTATAGAGAAAACCAGTCTCTGAAAAGCACCTGCCAGTTTCTTCACAATCAGTGCTAACTCTCCTTCCTCAGTTAGAACAGGAGGCAGTGGCCAAAATCATTTCCTGACTTACAAGGTCAAACTCTCCTTCCTTTAACTTTTTATACTGTTTTACAAACTTACATGAATAATTATACCATGGCCCATGGCTTTTATATACATTTCTATCTTCTCTCAATTGTAAGAGTCACAAGTGCAATGACTTTGTCTTACTCATCACTATATCCAGCTCCTAAGACACTGCCTGACATGTATCACAGTAGATGTTTAAAATATTGTTGAATGAATCTTCTTTTCAATTCACAAATAAAGGAGCAGTCCTCCAAAAGGAGTAAAAATTCAGGAGTAGTCCTCCAAAACAAGTAAAAATTTTCTCCATCTTGCTGATGAAAAGGGAATTAGTTTAAGAAATGAGCTCAAGACCATGAAAATTTGAAGAGACTAAGTACTACAAAATACCTGTTTCCAATATTTGAATAATCACAGCAGCAGAGGGAGGGGAGGTGTGTGAATGTCCGACAAAGACATTAAGGACATGTTTTGACCAGAGAACTCTCGTATACGATAATAATACCACCTTTGTATACTGCATTATACTAAGTGCTTTAATAGACACTACCTCATTTGATTATCACAACAACCCTGTGAATCAGGAGAGATATTCGCCTTTGCAGAAGTGGGGAATCTGCAGCATCAATAAAGCAGAATCAGGACTCAAACCAAACCCAAGCATCTGCCCACTACATCACATTGCCTCTATATTACTGCATCTCATTCAACAAGCCACCCATGAAAATTAGTCTCATTAGCTTCTAAGTATTTAAAAACACAGTCAGCTATTACCTAACATAATGGAGTACTCAGTTTGTTGCATTTTTTTCCCTCTGTACTTCACTTGTGGGTAAGATAAGCAAATTATAAGAAAATAAACTAAAACTGTTAGGATAAAAACAAAACAAAACTTCCTAGCAGGTAATCTAGATTACTATAAATGGACGAACCTCAGCTTGGAATGCTTCATCTTCAGATCACATCCAGGAACCACTGCATGTCAGGGACTGTATACACATCTACAGTTTTAATATTCTTTAGCAATCCCTGATAGTCAAAATTGCTGACCCCCTAGAAACTGCATTCCTAGGTATATACCGAAGCAAAATAAAAATAAGTCCCCACAAAAATATGAATACAAATGTTCACAGTAGCATTACTCACAACAACGAAAAAGTGAATATATCTCTAATGTCCATCAACTAATGAACAAATAAACAAAATATGGTATATTCATACAATGAAACATTATTCAGCCATAAAAAAAGAATGAAATACTGATACATGCTACAACATGGATGAACCTTGAAAACACTATGCTAAATCAAAGAAGCCAGTCACAAAGAACCACATATTATACGATTCTATTTATATGAAATGTCCAGAAAAGGCAAATCCAGACGCAGAAAGTAGATTAGTGCTTGCCTAGTGCTGAGAGGGCTGGGGTAAATGAGGAATGACTGCTCATTGGCATGGGGTTTTTTTGTTTTGTTTTGTTTTTAATTTTTTGAAATTGAAGTACTGTAGAGTTGATTTACAATGTTGTGTTAGTTTCAGGTATACAGCAAAGTGATTCAGTCATAATCTTTTTCAGATTCTTTTCCCTTATACGTTATTACAAAATACTGAGTATAGCTCCCTGTGCTATATAGTAGATTATCTATTTTATGTATAGTAATGTGTATATGTTAATCCCAGACTCCTAACTTATTCCCCACTCCTTTCCCCTTTGGTAACCATAGTTTGTTTTCTATGTCTGTGGGTCTATTTCTGTTTTGTATGTAAGTTCATTTGTATCATTTTTTTTTAAGATTCCACATATAAGCGATATCATATTTGTCTTTCTCTGTCTGGCTTACTTCACTTAATATGATGATCTCTAGGTCCATCCATGTTGTTGCAAATGGCATTATGTCATTCTTTTTTACAGTTGAGTAATATTCTATTGTGTATATATACCACATCTTTATCCATTCATCTGTCCATGTCAATTAATTGAAGTATAGTTGATTTACAACATTATGTTAGTTTCAGGTGTATAGCATAGTGATTCATTATTTTCATAGATTATACTCCATTAAAAGTTATTACAAAATAATGGCCATAATTCCCTGCACTGTACAATATATATCTTATTTACTTATCTATTTTATATATAGTAGTTTATATGTCTTTTTTAAAAATTTATTTATTTTGGGCTGCTTTGGGTCTTCATTGCTGTGCGTGGGCTTTCTCTAGTTGCAGTGAGCGGGAGCTATTCTTCTTTGCGGTGCGCAGGCTTCTCATTGCAGTGGCTTCTCTTTTGCGGAGCACAGGCTCTAGACGCATAGGCTTCAGTAGTTGTGGCACGCGGGCTCAGTAGTTATGGCTCGTGGGCTCTAGAGCGCAGGCTCAGTAGTTGTGGCTCACGGGCTTAGTTGCTCTGCAGCACGTGGGATTTTCCTGGACCAGGGATCGAACCCGCGTCCCCTGCAGTGGCAGGCGGATTCTTAATCACTGTGCACCAGGAAAGTCCAGTAGTTTTTATGTCTTAAGCGCATACCCTTATTGTGCCCTGCCCTACTTCCCTCCCCTCACTGGTAACAACTAGTTTGTTTTCTGTATCTGTGAGACTTTGTTTTGCTATATACATTTGTTTATCTTTTAGACTCTAAATATAAGTGATATCATACAGTATTTGCCCTTCTCTGTCTGACTTATTTCACTAAACATAATACCCTCCAGGTCCATCCATGTTGCAAACGGCAAACTTTCTTTCTTTTTTTATGGCTGAGTAATATTCCATTGTATTTACTCATATACACTGCATCTTCTTTATCCATTTGTATGTTGATGGACACTTGGGTTGCTTTCATATCTTGGCTATTGTAAATACTGCTGCTATGATCATTTGGGGGCATGTATCTTTTTGAATTAGTGTTTTCACTTTTTCCAGATACATACCCAGAAGTGGAATTGCTGGGTCATATGGTTGTTCTATTTTTAGTTTTTTAAGGAACCTCCATACTGTTTTCCATAGTGGTTGCACCAAATTATGCTCCCACCAACAGTGCACAAGAGTTCCCTTTTCTCCACATCCTCACCAATATTTGTTATTTGCAGACTTTTTTTTTTTGCGATACGCGGGCCTCTCACTGTTGTGGCCTCTCCCGTTGCAGAGCACAGGCTCCGGATGCGCAGGCTCAGCAGCCATGGCTCACGGGCCCAGCCGCTCTGCGGCATGTGGGATCTTCCCGGACCGGGGCACGAACCCGTGTCCCCTGCATCGGCAGGCGGACTCTCAACCACTGCGCCACCAGGGAAGCCCCTATTTGCAGACTTTTTGATGTTAGCCATTCTGACCAGTGTGAGGTGATATCCATTGTTGTTTTGATTTGCATTTCTCTAATAATTAGTGATGCTGAGCATCTTTTCATATGCCTGTCAGCCATCTGTATGTCTTCTTTGGAAAAATGTCTATTCTGGTCTTCTGCCTGTTTTTTGATTTGGTTGCCTGTTTTTCAGATATTGGATTGTATGAGCTGTTTATATATTTTAGATATTAACCCCTTGTCAGTCATATCATTTGCCAATATTTACTCCCATTTAGTAGATTGTCTTTTCGTTTTGTTGATGGTTTCCTTTGCTGTGCAAAAGTTTTTAAGTTTAATTAGGTTCCATTTGTTTATGTCTGCTTTTATTTCCTTTTTAGGAGATGGATCAAAAAATTATTGCTACAATTTATGTCATAGAGTGTTCTGCCTATGTTGTCCTCTAGGAGTTTTATAGTACCTAGTCATACATTTAGGTCTTTAATGCATTTTGAGTTATTTTTGTATACAGTGTTAGAGAATGTTCTGATTTCATTCTTACATCTCATAAGCATTTTGGGGTCATCCTGAAAAAACTCTAAGGAAAGGTGCCATTTTTCTAAATTAGTAAATTCTTTTTTAAAAATAATTAATTAATTAATTAATTTTTGGCTGTGTTGAGTCTTCATTGCTACGTGCGGGCCTTCTCTAGTTGCAGCGGGTAGGGGCTACTCTTCATTGCGGTGCACAGGCTTCTCATTGCGGTGGCTTCTCTTGTTGCAGAGCACAGGCTCTAGGTGTGTGGGCTTCAGTTGTTGCAGCACGTGGGCTCAGTAGTTGTGGCTTGCGGGCTCTAGAGCGCAGGCTCAGTAGTTGTGGTACACGGGCTTAGTTGCTCCACAGCATGTGGGATCTTCCCTGACCAGGGCTCGAACCCGTGTCCCCTGCACTGGCAGGCAGATTCTTAACCACTGCGCCACTAGGGAAGTCCTAAGAAGATTCTTTTTAAGAAGCTGTCAAACTTTTTCAAAGCAGCTATACAATTTTACATTCCCACCAAAAGTGCATAAGGTTTCCAGTTCCTCCACATCTCACCAACACTTGGTAAAATATATATTTTTTTAATTTTAGCTGGTGAATAAGAAAAATACGTAGTCCTTTCCTCCTCTGTTTCTCCTTTACTCTCACACTATCACCACATTCACAATACTTCTGACGCTTCTGGTTACCAAATGTGTAGGGTTTTTTCCCCCACATTAAGCAATTTTCTGTGACACCAGATGGCTGTTCTAAAATTTAACTCGATTCTGACACTATCTACCTAGAGACAGCATCAGATCCCACAGGCTAAGGGCTCAGTCCCACAAGACTGGCCCCCACTTCAGGTGCCAATTGTAAGCAGTAGGTCGTCACCCAGGTTACCCACAACTTCTATCCAGTATGGCTACAGATAGAAGGTTCTCATGACCCCTTCCTCGGGTTTAATTTGCTAGAGTGGTTCAAGAACTCAGGGAAATACTTATTTACATTTACCAGTTTACTAAAAAAGGATATGACATAGGATACAGATGAACATCCAGATGGAAAAGATGTGCAGGGCAAGGTATGTGGGAAGGGGCACAGAGCTTCCATGTCCTCTCCAGGCAAGCCACTCTCGCCACACCTCTACTCATTCACCAACCCACAAGCTCCCTGAACCTCGTAGCCAAGATTGATCATTAACTCCACTTCCAGCCCTTTCCCCTTCTCAAGAGAATTGTGGGGGCGGGGGGGCGGCGATGGGGCTGAAAATTCCAAGCTTCTAATCATGGCTTGGTCTTTCTGGTGACCAGTCGTCATCCTGGAGCCATCCATGAGCCTATACAGTCACCTCATTAGAACAAAAGACACTCCTATCACCCAGGAAATGACAATGGTTTCAGGAGCCCTGTGTCAAGAACCTGGGGCAGAGACCAATATATATATTTTTTCTATTATTTTACAGCCAGTTTAGGGGTATTACTGGTATTTCACAGTGGTTTTAATATCTAATAATATAATCAGTAGATAGTTTATTAGTATCTTTTCACGTGCTTATTTGCCATCCATATGTCTTCTTTAGTAAAGTATCTGTTCAAATCTTTTGCCCTTTTTTAAAACTGGGTTATGTGTCACCTTACTAGTGAGATATAACTTCTTTATATATTCTGGATTCAAATCCTTAATCATATATATGTTTTGCAATTATTTTCTCCAAGTCTATTGCTTGTCTTCTCATTTTCCAGATAGTGCTTTTTGAAGCACAAAGATTTTTAAATTTTGATGGAGTCCATTTCATCAATTTTTTAATGGACTGTGCTTTTAGTGTTGTATCTAAGAAATCTCTGCCTAATCCCAAATAGGCAGAGTAGTAAATGAAGATTTACTACTATGTTTTCTTCTAAGAGTTTCATTGTTTTAGCTCTTATATCCAGGCCATTGATCCTATATTTTTTGTTTACTTTTTAAAATTGAAGTATCATTGATTTACAATTATACTAGTTTCAGGTATATCACACAATGGTTCAATATTTTTATAGATTATACTGTTTAAGTTATTACAAAATAATGGCTATATGTCTCTACACTGTACAATATATCCTTGCTGCTTGATCTTACATTTTCTTCTAGAAGTCTTCTAATTCTACATTTTATACTTAAATTTATGATCAATTTTTGTGTAGAGTGTGAAGTAAGGGTCTGTCATTTTTTAACATATGGATGTCCAATTGTTCCAGCACCATTTGTTGAAAGGACTATTCTTTTCTCCAATGCATTACCATGGCATCTTTGTCAAAAACTGACCATATATATCGGAATTTATTTGTTGACTTTATTCTATTCTATTGATCCATTTGTTTACGGCTATAGTTTTATAAGTTTTGAAGTCAGGTATTTATTAAGTCTTTTTGTTCTTTTTCAAAATTGTTTTAGCTCTTCTGGGTGCTTTGCATTTCTGTATAGGTTTTAGAATAAGTTTCTCGATTTCTACAAAGAGACCTACTGGAATTACAATAGGGATTGCAGTCAGCCTACAGATGATCAATCTGAGGCTTCCAATCCATAAAGATAGTATCTCTCTGCATTTATTTGGGTTACCTTTAATTTCTCTCTGTAATGCTTTGTAGTTTCCAGTGTACAGAAATACTTATTTTTAAAACACCAATGATAAAATTCTTACTTAAGCTTTGAATCTGGTATCAAATTGTAACAGCAAACCTTGCAAAAGTTACTTAAGAATCTTTCTGACACAATTTTAATTACCTCACATTCAACAATGGGACAAACAAATAAACAATGAACAAACAGTAAAGATCTGTTATCTCATAAAGTCTAAGGGTTTTAAAAAGTTCATAAAACCAAGTAGGAAAGAAATCAATGCCTATCTCAAGATGGAATTTTCCTTGACTATTTTGCCCCAAAAAAGTGTTTGGTAGCAGAAACTAAGTACAGATCTTCCTCCACTTATGATGGGGTTATGTCTCAATAAACCCATCATTAAACTGAAAACATCAATAAGTCAAAAACCTACCAAACATCATAACTTAACCTAGCCTACCTTAAATGTGCTCAAAACGCTTACATTTGCCTATAGTTGGGCAAAATCACCTAATACAAAGCCTATTTTATAATAAAGTGTTGAATATCTCATATAATTTATTGAACACTGTACTCAAAGTGAAGACCAGAATGGTTGTATAGATATAGAAGAGTCGTAAGTATATTAGCAGTGTTTCACTCGTGATCGCATGGCTGACTGGGAGCTGCGGCTGACTGCCAATGCCCAGCATCATAAGAGAGTATCATACTGCATATAGCTAGCCCCAGAAAAGATCAAAATTCAAAGTACAGTTTCTACTGAATGTGTATCATTTCTGCACCATCAAAAAGTCAAAACATCATAAGTTGAACCATTGTAAGTCAGGGAAGAAAACCAGATCTAGTACAGATGGTCCCTAATTCCCAAACTCAAGAAAATTCCACAAACTAAAGTCATATCCACAAACTCACATAATTTCTCGCTATATCTGTATGTATATAAAACTTCATACTGCCAACCCAATTAAATACACCATCTTCAGTCTTTCTGTCTCAGTGTTTATAGCATGATTTTCATCTCCAACTGTGAATGTATAAGCTTTCAAGGAAGCATATTTATCAAATAAAATGGGGTTTATATTCTACCAAATGTTCAAATTATGAAAAGGTTTTTTTTAAACTTTGAGAAGTATGAATGTTAACAGAGACTTTTTGATGAGAAACTCTCATTTAAAATAAAAACAAAAATTCATACCAGAAACCATGTACAATTACACTATTTATAATAGCAAAAAACAGAAACTACCCAAATGCCCACTGACAAGAGAAGATGATATAAACTGTGGTATTTATTTACTGAATATTGAACATTATTGAATATGGTACTGTAGTAAAAATGAATGAACTACAGTATATGCAACAACATGATAAATATTATAAATGTAATGTTGAGGGGGAAAAAAACAAGTCCCATTTGCTTATGTCTCTAAGCAAAACTAAACATATTGTTTGGGCACACATACATTCATAATAAAGCCTTTTTATAGAGGCAAAGGAATGATATGCACCAAATGCAGAATAGTAGTTAAAGGGGATAGGGAGTAAATGGGGCAAGGGAGGGCAGGAAAATTGAGTCACTAAGGAACACATAAATAGACACATGCAAATTATTAGTAATGTTCCAGTTCCTGGGTTGAATGGAGGGTTTATATGTTTATATGCTTTATAACTTACATATGTCATCTAATTCTTTTGTAAGTATAATTATTTTTAAAAAACATAAGCAAAATCTATTTTTAAAAATCACCCATTATAAAACATTTTCCAGAAGCGTAACTGGGCACTCAGAATATATTGGGTTGGCCAAAAAGTTCACTTGGGTTTCTCCATAAGATCCTAAAACCCGAACGAACTTTCTGGCCAACCCAATACATCAAAAAACAAATTTTTTTAAGTTTTTACCTTTGTTTCTGTTCAACTGCTTTGTCCAAGTGCTGAAAGATATCCTGAAACAGGGTGCAGCTGGATTGACTATTAATCGTATACCCATATCCTCTTTTCCAATATTGTTTCAGATCATTTAAGTATTCTAAAACCTAAAAATACAAATTTCAAAAATCATTACTATTAATTTTTATTAATGTAACAGATTTTCTGATTTAATCATGATTTTTTCAGAAAAGGTTACATTGTTTAACCACCATTCTACACAAAGTATAGTAGAATCTTAGCATTTACAGAGTTTATACTTACCATTTCAAGCATTTAAGGGTTGAACCTAAAGGTCCATGACACAGAGATTTATGCTGAGACACAAACCCAAATGGGAATGTAGAGACTGACATGCAAGAGCAAGTTAGTAGTACTCACAAGCAGTAATCCAGCATCCATGACAGTTCAGGATACTGGGTTAAAGACATGTGCTCACCTCCGCTTTCTTCTAAAATTATTTTAAGATGATAGCAAAGATATATACAGAAAAAAGAAAAAATGTACATAGAAGAATATTCATTACAGCACAGAAGATGCCAACAGTGAATCAGGAATTTTTAAGAATTTCAGGAAGGTAGAAACCAGATAGAAAATGAGTTACTTTGGTTCATGTATCAGTTTGGCAAAAATAGTAATAAAAGCAGACCAAGGGGGCTTCCCTGGTGGCGCAGTGGTTGAGAATCTGCCTGCCAATGCAGGGGACATGGGTTTGAGCCCTGGTCTGGGAAGATTCCACATGCCGCAGAACAACTAGGCCCGTGAGCCAGAACTACTGAGCCTGCGCGTCTGGAGCCTATGCTACGCAACAAGAGAGGCTGCAACAGTGAGAGGCCCGCGCACCGCGATGAAGAGCGGCCCCCGCTCGCCGCAACTAGAGAAAGCCCTCGCACAGAAACAAAGACCCAACACGGCAAAAAAAAAAAAAAAAAAAAAAAGTAGACCAAGGATATGGAAAACTGGTACTAGAAGGAATGTGTATTAATACAGATGTTCTAAAGGACAGACTGGCAAAATACACAAAAACACACATCTTTAAGGCCCGTTTAATTCTGTTTCTTATAAACTAATATTCATAGAGGAACACAAGAGACAATGTACAAGAATATCTTAGAGTAGCAACGCTTAAAGGAGCTCCCCCCCCAAATTTCCTGGAAATACCTGAATTTCATTAATAGGTAGAGGCTTAAATAAACTATGATATACACATACTATGGAATACTATAAGATTATTTATAGATCTACATGAACTGACATGGAAAGATCTCCAAAACATACTGCTAAATGAGAAGAGCAGGTTAAGAATGATAAATACTTACTGGCCTCTGCTACTTGCAATAGATCAGACCCATCAACTATTATTGTTGTAGTTCAGTGGGGCAATATTATGCCATTTCTGAACCTATCATGGCCAGAGTGCTCTTTATGTACTGGGTTTTTGTATAAAACCCAGTGTATGTTGTCTAACTGCTGTTGGTAGCAGGAGAAGAGCAAGATGGTGGGGAAGGATTGTACACAGATATGTAGAGAAGGAAGATAGCTATCTGTAAGTCAAGGAGAGAGGCCTGGAACAGATACTTCTCTTACAGCCCTCTGAGGAGACCAATACTCCTGACATCTTGATTGCGGACTAGCAAAGGAATACATAATTTTCCTTCTTCATTTTCATGAGAAGTAATTGAAAACTATCATCTATGCAAGGGGAAGCTCTGGTCAGTTATTTTCAGTGTTTTGATCCTTCTGCCTTTCACAGATCTAATTCAAAGGCTGGATCTCTTATTAGCTTTGTAATCTTGGACGCATCCCATAATTTAGTTGAGTCTTACTTTCATTATCTGCAAACTGAGAGTTCTAGTACCTCCTGAGAATTGTGCAAAGCCCTCAAAAATGCCCTTAGCACACAGACGTTGTTCAGTAAATGTCAATTGCTTTGTGAATTCCTGCAGTTGTGTGCTGCAGTACTTTTTTTAAAAATAAATTTATTTATTTTATTTATTTATTTTTGGCTGTGTTGGGTCTTCGTTGCTGCATGTGGGCTTCTCACTGTGGTGGCTTCTCTTGCTGCAGTACATGGGCTCTAGGCACGCGGGCTCAGTAGTTGTGGCACAGAGGCTTACTTGCTCCATGGCATGTGGGATCTTCCCGGACCAGGGATCAAACCCGTGTCCCCTGCACTGGCAGGCGGATTCTCAACCCCTGCGCCACCAGGGAAGCCCTGCTGCAGTAATTTATATGAGGGGTAATCTTTGTACAATAAACATATTTGTTAAAGACAAAAAAAAAGGAATAATACAGTATAATATCATTTACTAGCAAAATACACACACAATTACACTGTTTCCATTTCTAAGAATGGTATAAATTATAAATAGAGCACAGAAAAGGTTGAAAAATACACATCAAACTGACAGGAGTGGTAGATTTCTGTGGAGAGGTCTTGAATTGGAGTTGGTGATTAAGCTAGCCTTTATCTGAATGTCAAACTTGTACTCATGTATCATTTTGATCCAACACCAAAAATAAAGGACTAAATCTTGCAACCCAAAAGAGGTACAAGAGAAGACTACACAGTAGTTATGAGCCATTCTTCTCAGGAGAGTCCCTAGAGAAATTAAGTGCAAGCCGTAAGTTTAAGAGCAAGAGCAAGGGTAGGCCACTGCCATATACCAAACACAAAACTAAACATATACTAAAGAGGCAATTAAATTAAGAAGTTAGCAAAAGGGACAAAGTAAACGTTAAAAAAATTAAAATAAAAAGAATTAGATAAAGTTCTGCCAAATCTATTCAAGAAATAAAACAAAAATAGTATTAGAAATGAAAAAGGAGAGGCGCTTCAAAGGCACAGGGAAAAGAGGCCTTCAGTGGCACAGGGAAAAGGATGTCAAGCAGAATTCGGCAGTCTTGCTGAGTTGAGGAGTCAGAACTCAGAGTTTAATAAGTCTGAAGTGGTTGGAATTAGCAGAGTAGAGTATCAGAGAGGAGGAAGCTACACAGAAAAAGAACTCCAAAAATCGTGGGGGGGTCCCCTTGATTCTGCTGCCAAAGGCCGTGGGAGTTGTAAGCTGATCAATTCCAGAGCTATCAAAAGGCTGAGAGATATTCATGTTCCAAGCAGCCTAAGTAGAGAGAGCTTCCATAGATACCAAGACAACCAGCACTTCAATCTGGACCCCAGAAGAGACATACTTTAATAGTAAAGACATGTGTATAAGTAAGGTTTTGTTTCTGAGTTTTGTAAGGTCAGGTCGAGAGCATGAAACTCAGAAAAATGAAGCCTGAAAAGGATCAAACTGATCCACAAGTAACTTAACTGCAAAATAAAACAAAATTCAATACTTAGAAGACAAAATCCAGGCATTCAACACCATAACATTCAGTGTCCAGTATCTAATAAATAATTACTGGAGATACATGAAGAAACATGACTTATAACTAGAAGAAAAATCAGTCAGTAAAAGAATCTATCATAAGAAAGAAGGAATGTAAGGATAATTCAGTATTAGAAAATGTACTAATGTAATTTCTATGTTAGAAGATTAAAGAGGAAAAAAAAATCATCTTCCTAGATGCCAGAAATTCAGCAAACATTCCTGATCTTAAAAACAATAAATAAATAGAAGGTTTTAGTAAGAAACAGAAATTTTCTTAACTTCGTAAGGATAACTACTAGTGACTATGCCAAACATCATATTTTGCAATGAAACACTGAAAGTGCTCTTAACTAGAAAATATAAACAAAGCTTTGGGTTTTAGGACAATGGAATTAAGATATATATGCTCTCTTCTCTCAGAAATCACTCTAAAAAAAGAAGAATGAAAAAGAAATGCAAATGCCCCTTTCAAAGAAATTAGGAGACCTCTGTACCCTGAGCAACCACCATAAATGAGGAAGGACTGCCAAATGCAGTGAAAATCAAATAAAACACAAACAAAACCCCTCAGATAAAACCAACAGAAGACAGATCCTCAAAGCACATTGTACACTTGCAGGAGTAGATCCAATAATCCTTTGCTTGAAACAATAAGAACGAAGTCTAAGAGGAGCCTCCCTGGACAGTACGTAACACCATTACAGGAAACAGACTGATCTTCCATCTTTACAAGAAGCATTCTACAAAGAATCTCAGAGAAAAACTCCAAACTGGAAGGAACATGACTTATCTCTGAATAGCTGCTCATCCCTACTGGCCGTCTGAGAAGTAAAAGCTGAATTCACTGCAAAGATAAGTAATAATTTAAAAGGTGCTAGTATCTTTACAAACATACAAATTAAAAACAAGACTGCTACACAGATAAAATAGCCAGAAAAAAAACCCTCACCCTAGAAATTCTGCTACAGAGCAAATGAAAACTATAATTAAATAAACGCAGTATCATGAATTCCAAAGACTTAAGAAAATAAAATAATCATTTAAAAAAGAGTCCAAAACAAGAAAAAAAATATATGGAAAGAAGCATAAAGATAGAAATATAAACTGGAACAGCTCCAAAAAATAATTGGGCATTATCTAGTAAATTTGAAGTTCTGCATATCCTATGATCCAGCAATTCTACTACAGACATAGACCTTCAGAAATGTGTATATACACACCTATAGACATACACAAGAATATTCATAATAGTCCCAAACTGAAAACAACCCAAATGCTCACCAACAAGATAATGGATTAAAAAACTATGGTAATTCATGTAATGGAATATTATACAGCAATAAAAATAACTGAACTATAGCTACATGAGGCATCATAGATAAATCTTAAAAACATAATGTTGATAAAAAACTAGATACAAAAAAACACATACTGGATGATTCCATTACATAAAGTTCAAAACATAGTTAAACTGTTTCTTGGGAAAAAATAATAAATTAGTAGACACTAAACTAACATAATAAAGAAAATGCAGACACACAAATAAGTAATAATAATGGGGACATAATCTCAGATATAGAAGGAAGACATTTTTTTAAATCATGAGATAAATTTGCCAAACTCCACAAATAAATCTGAAAACCTGGAGAACATGAATGACTTTTACAAGAAAATATTAAATACCAAAACCGACCCCAGATGAGATAGAAAATCTAGATATACTTGTTACAGTAGAAGACAGACACAAAGCTGCAAAAAGCTATCCCACAGAGAAGTACATAGTTCATGTGTCATTTCTTTTGTAAGGTTTACCTGACTGCCATTAATCAACTTCCTCCTTTGTGTATCACTATACACTATATATACTTCTGTTATAGCCATCCCATTGTCTTGCAATGGTTTTTTTGTCTTTCACTCCTTGTGACATTCTTTGAGGACAATGCCTATCTTATGTTAGTATCTTCAGTTTCAACCAAGTGCCTGGCATGGAGCAGGCACTCAAACAATATTTGCTGAATGAAGGCACAGATGGACCAGCATTTCATAAGGTCTTGGATATCTAATAATATCCAGAATTCTTAGAATTTCATACATTTCTATTCATTTTTAATTCTTAAAACATTTTTTTTATAAATTAATTTATTTTATTTATTTATATTGGCTGTGTTGGGTCTTCGCTGCTGTGCGTGGGCTTTCTCTGGCTGTGGCAAGCGGGGGCTACTCTTCATTGCCGTGCGCGGGTTTCTCATTGTGGTGGCTTCTCTTGTTGCGGAGCACGGACTCTAGTCACGCGGGCTTCAGTAGCTGTGGCTCGCAGGCTCTAGAGCGCAGGTCAGTAGTTGTGGCGCGCGGGCTTAGTTGCTCCGCGGCATGTGGGATCTTCCCTGACCAGGGCTTGAACCCATGTCCCCTGCATTGGCAGATGGATTGTTAACCACCGCACCACCAGGGAAGCCCCTTAAAACATTTTTAATAAAGAATTTCAAACATAAAAATAGAGAACAGGAGAATAATGAACCCCCACGTACCTCTCATCCAACTTCAACAACAATTAACACTTGGCCAATTCTGTTTCAGTTATGCCCCTACCACCACCACTGGATTATGCTAAAGCAAATCCCAGACATCATTTTATTGCATTTGTAAATACTTCAGTACGTAAACCTATTTCATAGTGAAAAGTCCTAAGCAGAGATTTTTGTGTCAAATTACTGAAAAAGAAAAAAAAAAATAACAGGAAACATCTAAATCAAAAGAAAACTTTAGGGCTTCCCTGGTGGCACAGTGGTTGAGAGTTCACCTGCCAATGCAGGGGACACGGGTTCGTGCCCCGGTCCGGGAAGATCCCACATGCCGCGGAGCGGCTGGGCCCGTGAGCCATGGCCGCTGAGCCTGCACGTCCGGAGCCTGTACTCCACAATGGGAGAGGCCACAACAGTGAGAGGCCCACATACCACAAAAAAAAAAAAAAAAAGAAAACTTTATATTTTTAAATGAAGAATCTAACTTATTTGCTTTTACTATATAAAAAGAAAGTCTCTTATTCAATTAATTTAAACATGTATTTCAAATTTTCAAATCATGGTCATTTAAATGAGAAGTTCTTTGAAAGTGGCGGTGGGGGGTGGGGGTGGTAGGATGAAGTGGGAGATTGGTACTGACATATGTGCACTAATATGTATAAAATGGATAACTAATAAGAACCTGCTGTATAAAAAATAAAGTTCAAAAAAAATATGAGAAGTTGTTTAAAGGTACCTACACAATGGAGAAATCTGGAAGGTGCCACTTTAATCATATGATCAAACATATCATCATCAGTGATGTGACAAACTGACATCATTCCTTCTGATTAGACACACTATATAAGAATACTTATATAGTATTCTTGTCAAAAATGTTTAAACCCCAATCTAATCTTAAGTGAAAAAACAGACACAAAGACATTCTGCAAAAAAGCTGGCCTAGATGCCTGCAAAATGCCAGTGTATAAAAGACAAAAGAAAGGCTGGAACACTCTTCTAGATTAAAGGCAACTAAAGGCATGACAAATAAATACAATGAATGATCCTTGATTAGATCCTGAATTTAAAAATAAAAAAAAAGTGGGAGGGAGACGCAAAAGGGAGGAGATATGGGGATATATGTATATGTATAGCTGTTTCACTTTGTTATAAAGCAGAAACTAACACACCGTAATAAAGCAATTATACTCCAATATAGATGTTTAAAAATTTTTTTAAAATAAAAGCTATAAATATAGGATTCTATTAAGACAAGTGTGAAAACACGAATACTGACTGTATATTAGACAATACTGTACTATATATGCATATGTAAATTTACATTTTATTATGATTATGTAGGAGAAGTTTCTTGTTTAGATGTACGTCCAAGTATTTAAGGGTGAAGTGTCTTGATGTTTAGAAAGAAAAAGGTTACATATATATGTGACAGAATAAATGTCCCTCAAAGATGTCTACATCCTAACGCCTACAACCAATGAATATGTTATCTTACATGATAAAAGGGAATTTGCAAATGTGATTAAGTTAAGGAGCTTAAGATGGAAAATTATCCTAGACTATCTAGATGGGCCCAATAATCACAAAGATCCTTATAAGAAGTAGGCAGGAAGGACACAGTAGCAGATATAACAATGAAGCCGTGGTCATAGTGATACAAGGAATGCAGGTGGGCTCTAGAGACTGGAAAGGGCAAGGAACAGATTTTCCCCTAGAGTCTCCAGAGAGAACACAGTCCCCTGTTGATACCTTGATTTTAGCCCTGTAAAATTCATTTTGGACTTCTGACTTCCAGAACTGTAAGATAATAAATTTGTGTTGCTTTCAACCACTAAGTTAGCAGTAATCTGTTATAGCAGCAACAGGAAACTAATAGATTATAAAGAAAGAAAAACAAATGTGGCAAAAAAGGTTAAAAACTGGTGAATGTAGGTGAAGGACATGAATGTTCATTCTGTTATTCTTACAACTTCTGTCAGTTTGAAATTTTTCAAAATAAGTTGTGGGGAAAAAAGGGAGAAGTTCATATGCAATAAAGAGATAAAAGGGTAATCCTAAAAATAAAAGGAAAAGAAAAACAAGTAGCACAGAATCTAAGTCACCTAATAGTTCCATCTTTTACGATATGGAAATAAAAGCACAGCGTTGTCGGTCTTTGGAAGTAAGGGACCACATGGATATAGCTACTCAGAATACAAAAAGGGCAGATAGCCAGGTAAGCATATGCCAAATATTCCAACAACTGTAGTAACTTGGGCAAATAAGTTGTTCTTCTGTTAAAAAGTAAATTTCCCTTTTGCCCACACCCCTCAGTCATTTACACAATACTGAAAATCACTTCAATTCTGTTTATTAGCCTTTTCCCCTACAGCAATCTGGGTAGGGAGAAAAGGGAGGTGAGGAATTTTGACACAAGTGAATGGTGACCATAAGTCTCAGTTTATACCTATACTGGTGTAATTATTACTGGTTCCCCTTTCACTTTTAAAAGTATTCAATTTAGGAGATTCCCTAGTGGTGGAGTGGTTAAGAATCCACCTGCCAGTGCAGGAGACATGGGTTCGAACCCTGGGCCGGGAAGATCCCACATGCCGTGGAGCAACTAAGCCCATGTACCATACTACTGAGCCTGCACTCTAGAGCCTGCGAGCCACAACTACTGAAGCCCGCGTGCCACAACTACTGAAGCCTGCGTGCCTAGAGCCTGTGCTCCATAACAAGAAGCCACTGTGATGAGAAGCCCACGCACCACAACAAAGAGTAGCCCCCACTCGCCACAACTAGAGAAAGCCCGTGCACAGCAACGAAGACCCAACGCAGCTAAAAATAAATAAATAAATATATAAAAAATAAAGTATTCAATTTAGAACATAAATTTTATGATCATCCTAAGCACAGAGTATTTCAAAGAAGGGTAGGCCAGGATGTTTCTGAAGTGATAGTTATGGACATTTAGAGGAGATGAGAAGTGTTTTGAGTACTTGAGACAGAGAAAAAGTAGATCATCAGGGAGCAATTCAGGAGCACCGAGAGGAAATACATACACCTATTACTTCTGGCGCTCAGCATCCTAGAGCAAGCATCCATCGAGGGCTCTTTTCCCTTCTTCCAACTTACCGGCTAAGCCCTACATCTGCACTGGCATAATACTACAGAAAAATCACCTTTAATCTGGTTGTTGGTCACTTTAGTCTTTAATTAACGAAATAAAGCACTTGTTTTACTTTCAAATGTACATTAGCTCTCAGCTTAAAAGCTTGCTTCTAACTGACAAATAGTACACTTCTTTTCAAAATTTGAGGTTAAATTCTGAAGTTAATAACTGATTTTCATACAGAATGCTGAAGGTTCCATATGTATGCAAGGGATGACTGAAGTTTCTAAAGTCCGTATTTCTGAATGACCCATACATAAAGATACATCTTACTCTCATCCATCAGAATTCTATCCAATGCCTTGGTCCTCAATACTTAAGAAAACAATTAACACTTTCCTACCCCACCTCTCTGGCTCCCAGCATCCCAGATTTGACCAGAATTTGCCTCCTTTACAGTCACCAGAGCTCTGTCTGCCCTTCTCTCTCTAGAGTCTAGAAGTCTACAAAGAAACAACATGAATGAAGAGGAAAGAAAGGGAATACAAAGTAGCCAGGCAGAACCAAGATGAATCACTGCCATCACTGGGTAGAAAACAGAACTCTATTTATTATGAAAACTTTATAAAAGAATAGGTATTTGGAAAACCATTCATCCTCTCTGAGCTTTGGCTTCCTATAAAAAGAAGAATTTGGATTATATTAGCTCTATAATCCTTTCCAGCAGTAAAATTTGATGATGGGTTAAGTAGGTTTTTAACTGGGTGGACCTAGAAATCAAATCACAATGGAAGAATGTTTTCCAGAGTTTTATGAGCCTAAACTATTTACAAGTAGATAGGTCCTATCTGAACAATTAATCTCTCTTTTTAAGGAAAATTACAAGATAGTCAAAGGCACTTAATGTTCCCTACTCTGCTTATTTTTTGAAAAGCTGCTTCAAATAAAGACAACAATGAAAACCATGCAAAAAAAAAAAAGCAAAGAAACTGCAAAAGTAATACTTACCTTTGCATCATCTATGTCAAAAACATCACACCAAGGAGATTTAACACCTTTAATTGCCAGGTCAAATGAACAGGTGAAAAAAGCTACCTGAATTAAATCTGAGAGAAAAAAAAAGGTAAAATTTGTAGGTTACTATTTCCTGCAGTTTTCCAAAGGCTGAATATCTATAGAATGCCAAGGACTTACTACATAAAACATAACTTGATTTTGTTACTTTTAGAGGATTAGAGGAGGGGAGATAAAGTTATAAAAGGTTTTAGTCCCCAACTTGAAAGTCAGCAATGACAAAGAACATTTATTGAACAGTTCTTTTAACTACACAATTCACATTATAACTATTAAGAAGAAGCAAGTACACAGAAGGATATAAAAAAGAAGAGAAGACTGCAAAAGGTAAAGAACAAAGAAAAGGCAGACTGAGGAGTCAGGAGGAAGGTGAAGCAAAGGGTCAAGAAGGAGAGAAACAAAGAGGGAAAAATCACACTATGAGACCTGACTCTGACATTAATTATCCTGGGTAAGTCACTCTAGGCTTCCTGGGTCTCAACACAAAATAGGTAAAGGATTTATTCTTTTGTCAAGCAATATCAAAGGACATATAATTAATATATCCATAACACATAAAGGGTACCTATGATCAATAAGAAAAAACATAAAAATAATCCAATAGAAGATGGCCAAGGTTATGAAGAGGCAATCCTCAGAAGGAATGAAATAGCTAATAAACATATGAAAAGATGTTCAACCTTACAAGTAACCAAAGAAATGCAAATTAAAGCTAGATATCATTTTTCATTAATTAAATTGGCAAAAGTCAAAATGACTAATAATATCCACTGTCGGATGAATTGGGGGAAATGAGCATTCTCACATATTGTTGATATAAATTTTTCTACACCTTCAGAGAACAATTTGGAAGTATATGTTAAGATGTAAAATATTCATGCACCTTAACCCAACAATTCTACCTATAGTTATCTTATAAACTCTCAAGTGCAAAAAGCAGACTATAAGAATGTCCACTGTTGCGTTATTTGAAAGAGTTAAAAACTAAGAAAAAGCTTAGTAGGAATGTAATTTCCTATAAAATAAAGAATTTGGACTGTATTAGCTCCAGCCTCTCTGACCAGTAAAACTTGATGATGGGTTAAATAAATTTTTAACTATCATTTACCTAAAAATGTAATCATATATATCCTATAAAATAACAGAATTTAAAAAAATGAGACAGATACATTGCTAAGTAAAAATAAGTTACAGAAAATACATACAGCATCACCTTTCTATGCAAAAAAAAAAAGTATTTAAATAGCTAAAATATTTTTGAACAGTTACTCTGTGCCACGTACTGTGCTAATGCTTTGCATGAATTAATCTCATATAATCCTTGCAATAATCCTGTGAAGCAGGTACAATTCCTATATCCATTTTACAGAGAAAGAAACTATGGCACAGTGATATTAAGGAACTTGCCAAAGATCACAGAGTTAGTCAATAATATAACAAAGTCAAGAATCGAATAGTCGAATTCCAAACAGTCCAATTCCAGAACCCATGATTTTAACCACTATGCTAATATTGCCTCCAAAAAAAAGTTGCTCTCAGTTACCCCATCAGTAAAATACAAATAATCCTTGTCAAGTCAGAGACTAGAAATAATGTTTTTTAAAAAATCTTCAACAATCTTAAATGCCCACTAACAGAATAATGGCTAGATGCTGGTATTATATAATGGGATTCTGTACATAAGTTTAAAATGCAGAACTAGAATTACACACATTAAATAAAAAATGCAAAGTTGAATTAAAATCAAATTTCAGACTGATACCATAGTTTGATACCATTCCTAAAAGTTTAAAAATCTGCAAAATGCCCCATTTAGTCATAGAAACATAAATATAAAAACCGGCATGGGATGACTTAAATGCTCAATTCATGACAATGGTTACCTCTGGGAGAAAAGGAAAGGAATGAGATCCTAGAGAGGGACAAAGGACCCTCAATTTATTTAAAGCAACTAAGTGAAGCATAATGTTAAAATCTGATCAAACTAAGTTGTGGGTATACAGATACTCATTATATTAGCCTTTATTATTATCTATATACTTGAATTATTTCCCAAATAAAATAATTTTTAAAGCTCTGCAAACGACCCCAATGTATAGCCAGTTGAAGAAAAGAGAAAAAACTCAATTTTAGATGCTAGTCTAGGCATCTTCACTTTTTTGATCCTTATAAAGCATTCAGACACCAGGATTGACATATTCTAGTCTAATTAATTTATTCCCAACATCTCCTATTTCTAGTCTTTGGAAATTTATTCACAGTATAATGAAATCACACTCTATATATCTGTCAATATCTGCTGTATGGATTATACATTCCTAGAAAACAGGAAAAAAAATCTTATTATTTTTTCTTAATTTCTCATTGCTAGGTAACCACGTACCTTGGTTTTCCACCTGCTCTCCCAGCATAATTATTAATAGTGTTTCCTTTCACCCTAAAGTGTCCCAGGTGGCACAGTCTACCATCCACTGCAATAGCTTATGACATACATGACTGCTCATTTTCTCAGCATCTCTAGGTATAAAAGCTCCAAAGGAAAAAAAAAAAAAATCACACTACTTTTTAAAAACTTAACCTCTCTCAAAACATTAACATGTACTTCTGAACTGCTTTAAAAGCTAAAGAATTTATATGACTTTCCATTTGTATCACTTTAAGAGGAGATAATTCAGAAAAAGATAATTTTTGTTTTATAAATAATGTTTAGAGTTGAAGCTTTATATAACTTTGCCCTCAAAACAAAACAAAAAATTCCAGGACACATCAAGAGTCTTGTGTATTAATTTACATAAAACTCAAAGAAGAATCTGAATCTAAGAATAGTAAGCATGAGATATAGAATTTTCTTGACCTAGTACACATTATTTTCTCAACGTAAAATCAATTGTGGTCCTTTAAAAGGAATAACTTTATGCTTCCATATTTTTCCACGTTCAGAGTTTAAAAACCACTTAAACTATTTCAGAGTTCAAATGCAAGACAATAGGCACATTACCTGCATTTAAGTTGTTGACTGGCACTTGCAAAATACCTGCAACTTTTTTTAAAATGTTCTGCATTTCTGGTCCAGTTTTGAAGGCTTCTACATGATAAAGAGCCGTAGCATTCCTTTCCACTTGAGTTAAAAACTTCTCACAATGATCAAAGAACCTCATTAATTTATCATTAATTCTTGGAGGTCCACACTCCATGTCTGAAAGGGAAAAAAATAATTGTGTGTGTATGTATGTATGTATGTATGTATGTGTGTGTGTGTGTATATATATATATATATATCCATTGACACGAATGACAATTTCAAATTATTGGAAAATTTTGTTTCAAGTGTAAAAAGGAACCCTAAAAACCTATTTATTCATTGACATGTCTGAAATAAGTACACACTGCTCAAGAAAGACATAGGGCAAAACTATTCCCCATTTGTAATAATTGTTAGCTCATGAGAGGATACGCTAAAAAAGACTAAAGAAACATAAAATATCAAAGATAAAATAAAATGTTAGAGCAATACTACACTATGAAATAAAGGTAACTGAAATGAATGTTTTCTTAAAGAAAACAAAAATAATTAGATATGAATGTCATAAAAACTGTAAAAATCTATTACCTAAGTACTGTTTCCATCAGGCACAGAAAATTTGAGAAAACAACCTAAAAATGAGCAACGTTTCTAATTACAAGGTGAGAGAGAATTCGACAGACAGGCTCTGTTTTACTACTCTAAGCCATAGTCTAAATAGAGTATTTTATTTTCTCAATTAAGTTTCTCAACCCTGTGTTCCTTTACAAAAGACTGCTTTGGACAAAAACTACTGACAATAGCACAAAATACATTAAAGTTTCAGGTCTTCTGTATTTCATTGTGCTAGATGCTTCTGATTCGGTTTATTTTCTAAGTGAAGCTCCAGAATAACTTCCCATTTAGAATTTTATGTGTTAACATTATTTCCCCAATTCGGTAACAAATACATACTAGAAAAGCATTCGTAATCATGCTTCAGCTACTGGGGTGCCTTTTAAGTTTTCTCAGAGTCATATTTAAAAATACACAGATTCCAATCATCATTTCTCCAATAATTTACCATGAAAAGAACACCAAGTATACTATTTCTGTAATTGAAATAAGAAAATTATCCCTAGTTATACCATTTTGCTTCAGATGTCTATGTGAAAATATTTATATGTATGTGTGTGTGTATCCATTTCAGGAGCTCCTGAAATGAATAATTCTGCCAATTTTAATTGGTAATCAGATTACAGTTCTTAAGAAATTACTAGGAAAATAAGTGATCTTTGTCATCTTTTTCTGTGGCCTCAAAATTTCCTAAGTGGATCTGGATAATTCATCCCTGCTATTATCTAATTACTGCTATTCTTTAAATAGAAACAAAGGCATTGTTCTGTTTCTGTAAGAATACAAAATCCAATTCAGTGGCTTCCCTCCAAAGCCCAGATGTACACAACAGGCAAAACAATTGTCTGTAGATAATAAAGAAGCAGCTAAGCAAAGGGTTTAATCTCTGATACTGAAAATGGTGAGGGGTGGCTTATCCTGAACTATTTTGATCCACGGCTGGCAAATGCCCATTCTCATAATCCATCTAAGGGCAAAAATTCATTCATCCCAGGAGGTCCAGTAGTCCCTTTTTGGTATACACTATATACATATATAGTACTATATTGAAGTATGTTCTGCTTTCAACATTCAGTTAATTTAACAGACTTGTGGGAAATCTTCACTCATATCAATGGAAAAAAGTCTAGCTATATTAAAAAGCATGATTCAACAAGTGACTAAACACAAGTCAGCCAACCGAGTTACCCGCAGTCATGACAGAGTCATAACACATGACAGAGTCAATGGAAGAACGCCTTGGAGATGGCTGAATGGCTTAAGAGAGAATGCTATTAGAGAAATGACAAACCAGTCTACTTCTAATTTATTTTTTGCTTGGGCTTTTTAAAGCTAAATGATGCCTCACCTCAACTTTGACCTTAAAGCTGATCAAGAAAGTATTAACACTTGTTCATCTCTCTGGCACAAAAATGTCATGTTTTCATTCTTATCCTTAAGTTACAGGACAAATGGAAGCTGTATGTACAGTGTAATGGTTAAGAGACCAAGCTCTAAATCAGATTTCCTGGGTTCATACCTACTCATTTGAAATTAGGCAAATTAGTGTTTCTACGTCTCAATTTCCTCACCGGTTAAGAGGGGGGGAAATACAATCAACCTCAGAGAGCTGTTGTAAGGATTTTGTGAAATAAATGTGAGGCATGCAGAGCACATAGCAAGCATTAAGTGTTTGCTATTATTATTATGTGACTTTTAAAATATTTTCTAAGGAAAAAGCATCATTTGAGGGAAAACAGAAGACCTGGATTCTGGGCCTCAAACTAAGAAAGGACAATCAGCAGGGCATTTTCTTAGGCTCAGCTTCTTCACCTGTGAAATAAAAGAGCTCTGCTAGACGATCTCTCAAATTTTGCAAAAGTATTGGTAGTGGAATAAATTAGTAAAGTACTGTGCCATGACCATGGACCACAGCTACAAGGAGAGTAACTCTATAGTACATGCAAAATCAAAACAGAGAAAAAAGCAGAGCAGTAAAGAAAGTTTGAGAGTACTTCCCAAAATAGGTTGTAGGTCTAGAATTAATATCTGAAGAAGCTGTTAAATGAAAAAAAAAAAAACAAAACCCAAATAGTATTAGTATCAGAAGTAAAACCTGAGGAAGAAAAGTCCTAGATTTAAAAAAAAAAAAAAAAAAAGTGCGCCGAACTGCAGAACTACTCGCCAGAGAGGGAGGAAGGGGAGAGGGGTTGGTGCTCAGATGGAGAAATTCATTTTGCGAATGGGTGATCAAAAACTGCCCTGGCCTGTCTCCCTTCCTACTGGATCCCCCAACGTCTACCACAGCGTCCTGCACGTAGGTGCCAAACTCATCCCTGATGAATGAAAAAATGAACATTATGTACGAGGATAAGGGAGAGAGCCAAGTCCTGAACATCCCATGGGATGGGGGGCTGGGGACAGAAGGAAGTAAGGAGAGGCTGGGATCGGGGAAGTCCGGGATCTGGGGGAGGACCGAGGCAGGGCACTGGCTGGGCGGCCCGGGGTGGTCACCTGCGACGTCGGGCGGCGGTAACCCAGGGTGGTAGTGCTGCCACAGTCCCTGCAGGAAGGCGGCGCCGCTGTCCATGCAGCGGTGCTTGGAGCTGGTGACTAGCTGCAGGCGGCCGCAGTTTTCTCGGCTGAAGAGGACCGGGAAAAGGGAGGCCAGGCGCAGGGCCAGCTGTCGCATGTCCTGCCGCCCCTTCTCCACCAGCTGCCCGTCCATCCAGTCCGCGTACCACAGCGGCCAGTTGGCCAGCACAGCGCCCAGGTCGCCGCCGCCGGCAGCGCGGATCCGGTCATCCCCGGGCCCGCGGGCCTGCAGCAGTCCGTGCAGCTGCCGCAGCTTGCGGATCTGTTTGGTGGTCGGGTAGCGGGTGCCGTGGCGGATGAGGGCGACCAGCTGTACCGGGGTGCAGGTCTCCTCCAGCAGTTGTGGGTCCCGCCGTGGCGCCTCGGGGTCCGGCAGCAGCCCGGGGTTGGCATCCTCGTAGCGAGTCTTGGTGCCGAAGTAGGGGCTGAGCGGCGAGACCACGCAGTTCTCTGGCTCCAGGAGGGAGCAGCGAGAGAGCGACGAGACCAGCGCCACAGCCAGGGCCGCGACGGGTGCCACGGAAACCCTGAAGAGGCGGCAAGGGTCACGGAGCATGATGCACTGCGGCCCGCGGAGGGAAACATACCGGCTCAGTCGACGGCTTCCGGATCCGGTGGGCAGGGGGCGGGCCCGGCGGGTGCTTCCGGCTAGTGCCCCACCCCGGGAATCACTGCGCGTACCCAGCTCTCAGGCTGTGAGGAGGCGGCCACTGTTACCGGAGTACCGAGAATGCGGGCTGGACCCTCGGAGGAGCCCAGTGGCCCTGTGGCTCGGGTGAAGCCGGTAGAAATCCTCGAGGCGCTTCGGAGACCTGTGGCTTAGGTGGAGCCGGCGTCGCCTGCACCCCCGAGCGTGGGCGAGTTTCCTTGTAGCTGGCGGCGCCTCAGGGACTGACTTAACGACTCCCCCGCTGTTTAAATTCTCTAGGGTGTGAATAAGCCGGGACTCAGCCTTAAGTCTCCAAAGCTGCCAAAACAGGACACCTTTTAAGAGCTGACTTCCGTATCATCATCCATACCCCATTCTACTCTGTTTTTCAAAATGTATTTTGAACCAGCTGCATCAAATCCACCTGAGGCGGTGACTGAAAATGCAAACCCCAGGGCCCGGGCCCAGCATGCTTCCTGGAGCCCAAGGTTTACTCCTCCATTACAGTTTGAAATTAATCCCTATACATTAAGGCAGAGGCGAACCTGGAAAGAGGCTCAGTTCTCCAGGAAATTTAATTCCTGAGCGTTTGGTAGTATTTTGACCTGGACCAGCAAAGCTGACATCAGGAGGACAGCACCCCAGAAGAACTGTGCTTGTTGATACCGAGGGCTTAGACAGTAGAGACAGCAATCCTGCTAACGGGCGCATTGAATCGTGGCCCAACAGATTTACTCCATTATAAGTATGAGCTGATCTGTGTGAAGCAAACAAGATGTGTATTTACCGCCACTCCGAGTCCAAACTCTCCTCCCACGTAATGACATATTCAAATCAACCCCAACGGTTTTTCGTAGGTTATTGCTCCCCCCAAATCATAAATCTGAAGAATACCTTGGTTTCTCCACTTGAACCCTAGTTCATATGCCAGCTGGAAAAAGAATAAGTATTAAGTCATACGGTGATCCAGATTGAAGGAAGTTTGGGCCATGTTTTTATAAGTGCAGCTTTTCCTTCAAAGACACCATTAAATTGCTCTTGGTAAGTCCGCCTCCATGTTTACTCCTTTTCTCCTTAAAAGTGCCCCTCCGGTCCAGAGAGGTATACCTCTTAATGTTAACCCAGTGAAGAAAATAGTGTAAAATCAAGAATAGATTCCGACTTGAATGCTGCAAATTTTAAGCTGTTCTGTGGCAGGTAACCATCTTTAGAATATGTTCTTTTTTGGTATGCCATTTTGTGGAATGTCAATGCCTGAATAGTCATGGTCAGTGATATTGTCACAGAACTTTGCTCAAATTAATATTTATTGAATATCTACTCTGTATGAACTTCCTTTTTTAAAAAATTTTTATTGGAGTAGAGTTGATGTACAATGTTGTTTTAGTTTCAGGTGTACAGCACAGTGATGCAGTTATACATATACTTATATCCACTCTTTTAGATTTTTTTTTCCCATATAGGCCATTAGAGTACTGGGTAGAGTTCCCTGTGCTACACAATAGGTCCTTATTAGTTATGTATTATATATACAGTGTAGTAGTGTGTATATGTCAATCCCAATCTCCCAATTTGTCCCTCCCACCCCCCTTTATGGACTTCCTAACCTTATATTTTATAGGCTGAGGTGCTTGGTAATATTTCTAACTTCATTCAGCAAGCATTTGTGCTAGATGCGTCTCACTATATTTTACTTAGTATATGTATTTAATAATGATCACCTCTCATGCCCAATCTTTTGAGTCCTCAGGAGCTACCAAGTCTTCCTAATGGCATCACTCCTTCCTAATGAAACAATCTTTAGAGACCCTGCCTAAATATTTACAAAACACTAAATTTGCCCCTAGCTTGATTTTATTTTTCTTCCTCTAATTACTCATTAATTTATGCTGGTTATATACTTATGTAAGCCAACTCTGATCATCTTTGGTGTCAAGCCAAGATGACAAATGATAAAATTAATCAATGCCTTCATGTTTTTGGCTAGGAAAAAGCAGCATAAAAAGGACAAAGAGCTCATAAGCTTTGGATCCAGACTACAACTCAGTGACACATTAACCTCAGAAACCTACCCAAGTTCTCTGAGCCTTGGTTTCCTTACCTGAAAATAGGCATATTAGAACCTACATTGCAGGATTTTTGTGAGAGTCAGAGATGATTAAACCCAGTATAATAGGCTGCTATGAGTGATTTTTTTTTTTGCGGTACGCGGGCCTCTCACCGCTGTGGCCTCTCCCGTTGCGGAGCACAGGCTCCGGACGCGCAGGCCCAGCGGCCATGGCCCACGGGCCCAGCCGCTCCGCGGCACATGAGATCCTCCCGGACCGGGGCACGAACCCACGTCCCCTGCATCGGCAGGCGGACCCCTAACAACTGCACCACCAGGGAAGCCCTATGAGTGATATTTTTATCATAATGTTCAATGTTGCTATTATTTCTGTACTGAGATGCTTAGGTCTCTAGCAACCATACAGTGTAAACTTACTTCCACCTTAAAGTGAATGACTTTCACAGGCAAGACATGCATCAAAGATCATTTCATAACTTTTCTAATAATAAAAATCCACTCATCTCACTTAAAATGGGTCTCTCATTTTTAAAGCAGTGAGCACCTTTGAAAAGTTTTCATACCAGGCCATGTATTAATTCTCTACCAGTCTGTAAATTGGCTGCCCTTTGAAATAGATGCCCACCTTGTCCAATCAGTTAGTACACAAGAATTTGTATGGTACAAAACGTGGCTGCCCCTTTGCAAAGACTGGGTGGTTTCCCTTCCCTTATAAGAGGCTGTGGGCATGGCAGCAATGTATTTGACAAATCTACCACAACACAAGAGATAGAATGGAAAATTAATAGTTCAACTTCCTTGAAGAGATGGAAGAGGATGGAACCAAGAGCACAGAGAATTTGATTTGGACCAGAAGGAGAGGAGACTTTATCTTCTGAAGGAGGATTGAAAGGATGGATGCATATGTGGATAAATTTATTGGTCTAGAGGCAGAGAATTTGTGGATTTCAGGCCTGGTGGCCTCACTTTCTTCTGTGACTTAGGAAGCAAGATTGTCTGAAGAGATGGAGGAATGGGAATTAAGTCCCATGGAATGTAGAAATGGCTTAGATTTGCAATTGAGAGAAAAGGGGAAAAAAGTAGAAGTTTGGATGTTCAGCTCTGAGGATCCAACTGAAAATGGAAGATTTGGATTGCTAATGGTTGTGCAGTTTTATCCAGAAGTAAACATTATCTGTTGTGTCTTTCAGAGTGGAAAAGAAAACTGAACTCAGTTCTACATTTTTCTAATTTGTCTTAAGTAGAACTTCTTTTCTAATCAATCTATTACTTTAAAGCATAGGGTAGGTTATTTTTAAATTTTTATTTATTTATTTATTTATTTTTGCGGTACGCGGGCCTCTCACTGTTGTGGCCTCTCCCGCTGCGGAGCACAGGCTCCGGACGCACGGGCTCCGGACGCACAGGCTCAGCGGTCATGGCTCACGGGCCCAGCCGCTCCGCGGCATGTGGGATCTTCCCGGACCGGAGCATGAACCCGTGTCCCCTGCATCGGCAGGTGGACTCTCAACCACTGCGCCACCAGGGAAGCCCGGGTAGGTTATTTTTGTCAGATTATTCATAGGACTTTTAAAATGGTAAAGTCATTCTACTCTTAAGATTGCATGATGACATACGTAGCATTCAAAGTTACAGTTATCTACTAGACTTTTAAAGAAGTTATTAAAGAAGATGGCCTCCTGGTGAAGTAACAGTAAAGAAAGGAAAAAGCTAAATTCTGGGAGGAAAAGGGTAAGCTGTCTGAAAGGATAGAAAATATTAAGAACATGGTTTCTGAAGTTAGAATTCCTGGCTTTTAAAATTCCAGCTTCACTTAATATCTGTGAGAAAAAGGGTAGGCTCTCTATGAAAGGATAGAAAATACTAAGAACATGGTTTCTAAAGTTAGAATTCCTGGCTTTTAAAATTCCAGCTTCATCACTTAATATCTGTGAGATTTTAAACAAGTTAAACTCTTTGCCTCAATTGTTTTCTGTAGTGAGGAAGATACCTATGTCATGGGATTGTCCAGCGGATTAACTGAAACAGTTAACATAAGTGCTTTATATAGTTCCTGGCCCCAAATAAGTATCAGTTACTTTCAGTAAACAGAATTAAAATTTCTTATTATCACTTTTAATCAAGTAAACTGACAAATGGCCAGCTCTTCGTAGATATTTATTATCTCACAACTACATTAAGCAGCTAACTTTGTGCCTATGCCAAGAAGGTTTTATCTCTAGTATCTCAGTGCCCTGCTGTTTCATCTTTCCTTTGTCAGTTAATGATTCAGTGCTTACTTGTTTTTTACTGCAGTAGAAGAAGCCAACAGAGGAGGGGTCCATGTGTATGGACAGAGCTGGAGTGATCCATGCTTCAACGGCAGTCCCTTCAACCTTGCTTGAATGTGGAGGCTGCATAGATCACAAGCTCCGCAGACTGCAAGACAGCTTTGCTCCAAAGAAGCTGACCACTGTATGGTTCCCCAGCGTATCAAAGCTAACCTGAATTATTTAAGTTGTGTTTCAGTTGATGAATAGAACTTCACGGAACCACACAACAACAATGGAGGTGACCTGCTGTTTTACATTCTCTATTATACCCTGCTAAGGAAGTTATTTTGCAGTGACAAAGCTTCTTTTCTAGTGTCCTGACAAATCCTAGGATTTTGATGTTGGGAATTCTTCCCTCCCATCAAATGTTGGTTCTAAATCCACAGAACTATTTGAGAAACCAGGTAGAAAATTATGGTAAGTTTAAATTACCAATATGCTTTCTATAATGACTTTCAACAAGCCAGCACTATTGCTCAGAAACATAATTTCCTCCAGAAGTCCCCTCCATCCAAAATATATTGTTATCCTGTTACAGAAATAAATAATATTTTCCAAATCCTGGTAAAAATCTTTCTTCTCCCCTATATTTTTCAAGAACAAGCATAGGTGATAGCAATTGTGTTTTAACATCTTATTTTTTTTCTGAAATGTTAGTTTTCCAAAATTGAAAAATATTTTTGATCTGTTGGATCTTTTAGACAATTGGTTGGCTGACTTTAAAGCCATGAGTGTTTTCTTATCATTCCAAAGAATGGAGAACTTTCAGAACACAAGTTTATTAGTTCATCAGTTAGGCAATTTTTTACTTAGTTCATTAATGGCAATTTCATGTTGTCTCACTAGCCCGTGCAGGAACCAAACTTCTTTTAGTTTTTGTTCACTGTTTTGTTCTAGGATAAACCCATCTTGTTGCTTTGCTTGTATTGTATATCAGTAAATATTAAAACACAATAATACCTAAGCTAGAAAAGCAATGTAGGCACCTCTGGACTCACACACTTTGTTGCAGCTACTTTAGTAAATAGGGTAGATCACACTACAATTGAAGCGACCTTTATGTTTCCAGAAACAACACCCCTCGTTACCCCACTTTACCTTTCTTGTCTTACATCTTACACTGCCTTGTAAGGCATCTTACACTTGCCTGATTCTGTACTCCAGGAGAAAGTAGTTGCTGCTAAATCATTCATTGGTTAATACCTTAGATGCAAGGACCATGGTGAAAACTTTTTTGATTCCCAAATATTTATTCCATGTCTTACATGAAGTATACTGTCAACAACTATTTGTTGAAAGGGTGTACAAATGAATGAATAAATGAAAATAGAACAAACAGGCAGTATGGGAAGCTAAAATAATATTGCTTTGTATTTATGCAGTATAATTATTTTATTTTCCCAGCTATCCCATGATATATGAAGAGCAACGTTTATATCACGTTGTGGGTGTGGAAATCAAGAGGTTAGTAGATGCCTTACCTAAAGTCATCCAACAAGTATTTAGTAGAACAAGTTCTAGAATGTGATTGATGGAAACAGAGCTGTCTTTAATGCCTACCCTATTTATGACAAATGAGCAGTGACTACAAAAAGTGTCACTTGTAGCTGAGGCTAAAAGATAAATTTAACACATAGTGCTATAGCACTTACTATTGGCTAACCACCCAACATTTAGTCCCCCTGTTTCATTGGAATCAATGTGTAAGTATTCACCTCTCAGGAAGATCACTCTATCCCCACCTCAGGAAAAAAATCCCAATTGGTTTAACCCAATCCCGGTAACTCTATTTTTCTTAATGGTTTTAGTTTAAGAAAGAGCATGTGATTCAGTTCTAGCCACTAAGATATGAGGGTCAGTCTCCTGAAAAGTTTCTGGGAAAGGTTTTTGGTTCTAGGAAAGAGACAAATGATGGGGCAATGAACAGTCAACTGTCAATGGATTGGAGATTCTGTTGAGTCAGAGGAATATTGCATTTGGCACAGTAAAATATTCTGGAAGGAAAGGAGATAGTATTCAGTGAATGAAATGCTTAATGTATATTTTGAAGGTGGTACAGTATTTGTTATTGATTAAATGAGACGTTTTAGAATATGAGATTAAGAAAGCTTAGCCAAGGTAATTACAGAATATAAATCTTTCAGAAGTAAGGAGGCAGGTTGGTTGTTTGGCCTGGGGCACCCAAGCACTCGAGGCTACAGCTTTTTGGTGGGGCTAATGGCGGACTCCGGGAGGGCTCAGGAGGGCTCACGCCAGGCAGTGCTTTCCGGAACTTCTGCTGCCAGTGTCCTTGTCCCCGCGGTGAGCCACAGCCAACCCCCACCTCTGCGGGAGACCCTCCAACAGTAGCAGGTATACATCCAAAAGAATTGAAAACAGATATTCAAACAAAACTTGTACATAAAAGTTCATAGCAGCACTATTCACAATAGTCAAAAGGAAACAATCCAGATAGCCAACTGATGAATGGATAAAATGTGATATGGCCATACAATTGTAATACCATTCAGCCACAAAAAGGAGCAAAGTACATGCTGCAACGTGGATAAACCTTGAAAATTTTATGGTTTATAAATCAAGGAGCTAAGCATGGCCCTCCAGCCAACAACCAGGGACAAACTGAAGTCCTCAGTCCAACATCCAGTAAGGAATCAAATCCCACCATCAACCATGTGGGTGAGCTGGGAAGGGCACCCTGCCCCAGTTGGGCCTTGAGAGAACTGCAGCTTTGGGGACACTTGTTTGCAACCTCGTGAGAGACCCTGAGCTGGAGGACCCAGATAAGCCATGCCCAGATTCCTGACCTGCAGAAACCGTTTCTCCTGTGGAACATCAAAATCACCATAGTGGGGACTTCCCTGGTGGCACAGTAGTTAAGAATTCGCCTGCCAATGCAGGGGACATGGATTCGATCCCTGGTCCGGAAAGATCCCACGTGCTGCAGAGCAACTAAGCCCGTGCACCACAACTACTGAGCCTGCATGCCTAGAGCCTGTGCTCTGCAACAAGAGAAGCCACCGCAGTGAGAAGCCCGCACCCCACAACAAGGAGTAGCCCCTGCTAGCCGCAACTGGAGAAAGCCTGCACGCAGCAATGAAGACCCAACCCAACCAAAAATATAAATAAATAAATAATTTTTAAAAAATATTCTAAAAAAAAGTAAGGAGGCCAAAAAAAAAGGC